>NC_091811.1:29815151-30118181 GCF_041296235.1 Equus asinus | reverse complement strand
TTAGATTGCAAGAAAAAGTGGATTATCTCACCTATAAGAAAGTGCTGATAGCAAAGCCCAGGAAAAGCCAAGCCTTCCACCCTCTATCTGCCACCCAGACTCATCTCATCACTTCTCTATTTTTCTTTTTTTAAAATACCGTCGTTTTATTATGTTTTACTCTTTAGCTATTTTACTAATGCTTTTTTTCATGTAAAAAACACATAACATGAAATCTACCCTGTTAAATTTTAAGTGTACAGTATTGTTAACTAAATGCACATTGTTGTACAGCAGATCTCTAGAATTTTTTTATCTTGCATGACTGAAGCTGTATCCATTGAACAGTAACTGCCCATTTTCCCCCACCCCTAGCCTCTGGCAACCAGCATTCTACTTTCTGAAGCTATTTTTCTAGGTCACCACTGATCTCTTAATTGCAAAAACCTATGATGCTTTTCTGTTTTCATCTTACTGGCTCTTCTGCTGCATTTCACACAGATGATGAAGCCTTTCTTTTTGAAACTTTGCGTCTCTTAGTTTTGCTTATATTTCTTTACCATTCTCCATTTCCATGGTGGACTCTTGTCTGTCTACACCCAGTAAATATTCGTGGCCTCCCAAAACCCAGTGGTCTTCTTCCTCTCACTCTCTTACCTTCTCTCTAGGTGGTTATATCAGCACCAATTTCTGCTCTTATACCGGCTCATGACTTCTCCAGGCCTTGGAGTTGTATATCCTGATGGCCGTCTTTACCTGAAGGTCCGCCAGGCCCCTCAAACTCAACCTGTCTAAAACTAATTGTCTCCTCACCTACGGTTTCCCTCAGTTGGTGACACCAGCAATCTTACAGCAACCCACACCAAATGCTTGGGGATCATTTAGGACCACTCTTTCTTGCTCTACATCTGATTACTCAGCAATTCTACTGATTTTAATTTCTAAACTTTTCTTGAATTTGTCCATAGTTCTCTATGTCTACCATCACTGACTTAGTTCAGGCCTTCATCATCTCTGATCTGAAATTCTGAAAAATCTTACAGTCCCTCTTTCTGTTTCTAGTTTTGTTTTCTTGAACAGTCGTCCACAGAGCAGCCAGTTAACTAAAACACAGGTCCAAATATATTGTCTCTTGCTTAATGCCCACAGGGGACTTAAATCCCCACCTGGGTATCCTCCAGGCTTGGGCAACTAGAGTATCCAAGGGAAACTCATGGCTCAAGGAATGGCTGCTAGCAATTTCAATAGTTTAGAAATCTGTGCAGCTGTTCTGGTGTGTACCAGCTGCACGCAGTATACTGTTTGCTATCTGCACCTTTACTTGTGCCCCAGCCCCCTCAATCCAACTGGGTTAAATTCTATCATTCTTCAAAATTACCTCAGTTGTCTATTCCTCCAGGAAGTCTTCCTGTGATCTCCCTCAACTATGTTGTCTCTATGCCTCCTCAAAAGATAGAAATGTTCTCTTTGCATTTTCCACCTTAGTATTATAAACACCAGGACTGTGAATTCCTTGTAGACAGTGACCATGTCACAAAGCCATGTTGCACAGAATCTGAGATATATATGCATGGTGAAGGTCATTGTGAAGGAGGTGGTCAGGTGCCTGGGAGGATCTGGGACTTAAACAAGTAAGTCTTTATTTTCACTTCCATACTTTCTGTTACAATTTTTACGCAGGTGAAATCAGGTCAAAATGTTTATAAATAGAAAAACAGAGAAGAAAGAAAGACATCAAGGACAGCTTGAGGCATATGTTTGTGAAGGGTTGAAAGGTAAATCCATATCTTTGCTTCGGGAGACGGAGAGCTGGAATAAATGGACCTTTAAAATGTGTATAAGCTTTTAGTGTCTTTAGCATCTGCTGACAGGGCCACCTCTTTCTTCCCGTCAAATTATGTCCTGATTTACTGCCTCGTGGGAGCATTATGCGTGAATGTCTAGGAGGTCTCAGGGACTGTCCTATTTCTAAGAAGTCTTGAATCCTGCATTAGAGGTCTTGGGTAAAGACCTTAATATTAAGTATGTGCAGTAGATATTTGTTTATTGATGAATTGATTTCCTGGTTCATTCTGCAAAGGATGTGAGGCTGATTAAAATAAAAATATATATAATAAAAGACTAACATATAAACAGAAATAGAAGGACTAAAGAAAATAATATAAATCCTAAGAGCCGACATAGTTGCTTTACTCATTCATTCAATTATTCATTCTTTCACTCATCCACCAAATATTTAGCGGATATCTACTATTATTAGCCATACACTGGGTTCAGATTTGGCTTTGAGTTTCTTGGAAAGCCAAGTCAACAAGGGAGGTATGATCAATGGCATAGTTATTTTTATTAAGTAGGAGGAAATACACAGTTTCCTCTGTGAAAGTACAGCTTTCTCTAGCACCAAATTCTGAAAAAGAAAAAAAAGCTTATATGACACCTGCTGTAGTAAACAATGAGTCAGAAGACAATGTCTTCAACAACTTATAGTAGTAAATTTGTATGTTCTGATATGTGAACCAAATAGAGAGGGATCTTGGAACAGGTTCTAAACAGACAAGGACTGATGTGCATATAACATACATGTGTACCTAACTAATAACATTTAGTGGTAGTTCAGAGGAAAGAATAGCAGACTTGAAATAAAGACATCTATAATCTGTCCCAGGCTCACCCATAATTGAATAAATTCCTTACGCCTCTTTGTGTCTTAAACCATAAATCGATCCTCACTATAATAATACTGTGTTGCTGTGAGAATTAAACAGGGGTATGCGTGCAGAGTGTTTTGTAAATTGTAAATTGCAATACAAAGGTTATTTCTTTAAAATGATGAGTCCTTTGATGATAAGAACTGTATCTTATATATTTCCTAGCTCCAACATCCCACCTCCTCATCACAGCAGTAGGCAAGCAACACAAGTTTATTAATAAAGTAGAAGAAAGGTTGAGGGAGGGCAGAACAAAACTGTCTTGTGTCCCTGGAGATTATTTCACTATTCAGATTTTGTTAAATTATTAAAATTTCAGGTTTCTTGGTGTCAAAACTACTTGTCTGTCTGTAGAATCAAACAGTAATAAAAAGTGAAAAAGAACTGCAATTTGTCTTGCGTTGAGGTTGGAAGCTCTCTCCAGGCGGGTAGAGAGCAGTCCCATTCACCAAGGGACTCGGCCTGAGGTCTGCTTTCCTCTCATGTAAAAACGGAAATGAGAAAACCCAGTGTGTAGTTTAAGTAGCAAGCTGATATAAAGGGTTTTAAAATAGTGGGATTTTTTCCTGCATGCAAAACACAAATTGTTTATGAAAGAAAGCTTGGACTATATATGAAAGAAGAAAATTAAAATCACCCAGAATTTGAATATCTAGAGGTAGTAATTTTTAACATTTTCGTGATTATCTTCCAGGGGTGTTTTTTTTTTCAATGTAAGAATGAGTATGTGCACAAATTTAGCATCATAATATGTATAGTACTTTGTAACCCTCAGTTTCAGTATGACTAAAGATTCTTTTATAAAAAGGTGTTTAATGCTCCCAAACAATTCAATTAAATCGACGATTATATTAGTTGCTAAGATCTACTGAGCACTTGCTGTGTACGGGAGCTAGATATACTTTAAATATGTATTTAACCCTCACAATAACTCAGCAAGGTTATTTTAACATGAGGAACCTGAGGCTTAGAACATTTAAAGAACTTTCTCATTGTCACACAGATATGTCGCTTGAACCCAGATTTGTATCACTCCAAATACTAAGACCTTAGTCACTATCGACTATTGGCTCATATATGGACATAACATAGTTTATTTAAGCAATTTTGTATTCTTGGAAATTTAGGTGGTTCCTAATTTGATGATATGAAAAAACCTACTGATTAACGTATTTATATGAAGATTTATGTACTCAGGGATATTATTTCTTTAAGTTAAATTGCTAGAAACAAAATTACTCAGTCAAAGCAAGTGCACAATTGTTTTAAAATTATTTTATTGAGGTCATAATGGTTTATAACATTGTGAAATTTCAGGTGTATGTGATTATTTATCAGTTTCTGTATAGACTCCATTGTGCTCACCACCCATAGTCTAATTTTTATCTGTCACCATATATATGTGCCCCTTTACCCCTTTTGCCCACCCCCAACACCCTTCCCCTCTAGTAACTACTAATCTATTCTCTTTGTCCATGTGTTTATCTTTCACATATGAGTGAAATCATGAGGTATTTGTCTTTTGCTGTCTGACTTATTTCGCTTAATATAGTACCCTCAAGGTTCATCCATGTTGTTTCGAATAGGATGATTCTGTCTTTTTTATGGCTGAGTAGTATTCCATTGTGTATATATACCACATCTTTACCCAATCATCAGTCAATGGGCACTTGGGTTGCTTCCACGTCTTGGCTATTGTTAGTAATGCTGCAATAAACACAGGGGTGCATAAGTTACTTTGAATTGTTGATTTCAAGTTCTTTGGATAGATACTCAGTAGTGGGATGGCTGGGTCATATGGTATTTCTATTTTTTATTTTTTGAGAAATCTCCATACCATTTTCCATAGTGGCTGCACCAGTTTGCATTCTCATCAGCAGTGTATGAAGGTTCCCTTTTCTTCACATCCTCTCCAACGTTTGTTATTTCTTGTCTTGGTAATTATAGCCATTCTAACTGGCGTAAGGTGATATCTCATTGTAGTTTTGATTTGCATTCCCCTAATGATTAGTGATGCTGAACATCTTTTCATGTGCCTGTTGGCCATCTGTACATCTTCTGTGGAAAAATGTCTGTTCATATCCTCTACCCATTTTTTGATGGAGTTGTTCGTTTTTTTGATGTTGAGTTATTAGGAGTTCTTTATATATTTTGGAGATTAACCCCTTGTTGGATGTATGATTTGCAAATATTTTCTCCCAGTTAATGGGTTATCTTTTCATTCTGTTTCTGGTTTCCTTTGCCTTGCAGAAGCTCTTTAGTCTGATGTAGTCCCATTTTTAAAATTTTTTCTTTTGTTTCCCATGCCTGAGTAGACATGGTATTTGAAAATATGCTGCTAAGACCGATGTCAAAGAATGTCCTGCCTCTGTTTTCTTCTAGGAGTTTTATACCTTCAAGTCTTTAATCTATTTTGAGTAATTTTTGTGTATGGCCTTAGATACTGATCTATTTTCATTATTTTGCGTTTGGCTGTCCAGTTTTCCCAACACATTTGTTGAAGCCCTTCCTTCTCTATTATATGTTCTTGGCTCCTTTGTTGAAGATTAGCTGTCCATAGGTGTGTGGTTTTGTTTCTGGGCTTTGAATTCTGTTCCATTGATCTGTGTGTCTGTTTTTGTACTAGTACCATGCTGTTTTGATTACTATAGCTTTGTAGTAGATTTTGAAGTCAGGGTTTGTGATGGTTCCAGCTTTGTTCTTTTTTCTCAGGGTTGCTTTTGCTATTCAGGTCCTTTTGTTGTTCCACATAAATTTTAGGATTCTTGTTCTATTTCCATGAAGAATGTCATAGGATTCTGATTGGGATTGCGTTGAATCCGTGGATTCCTTTAGGTAATATGGAAATTTTAATTATGTTTATTCTTCCAATCCATGTATATGGAATATGTTTCCACTTCTTTATGTCACATTTGATTTCTTTCAATAATGTCTTATGGTTTTCAGTGTATAGGTCTTTCACCTCCTTGGTTAAATTTATCCCTAGATATTTTATTCTTTTTGTTGTGAATGTAAATGGGAGTATATTCTCGAGTTCTCTTTCTGTTAGTTCGTTATTAGAGTATAGATATGCAGCTGATTTATTTTTATTTTTTTTAATTTTAAACATTTTTTTTGAGGAAGATTAGCCTTGAGCTAACATCTGCTGCCAATCCTCCTCTTTTTGATGAGGAAGACTGGCAATGAGCTAACATTCATGCCCATCTTCCTCTACTTTATAGTGGGATGCTACCACAGCATAGCTTGCCAAGTGGTGCCATGTCCACATCTGGGATCTAAACCGGCAAACCCCAGGCTGCCAAAGTGGAACTTGCGAACTTAACCGCTGTGCCACCAGGCCAGCCCCTGCAACCGATTTTTGTAAGTTGATTTGGTAGCCTGCCACTATGCTGTAGCTGTTGATTATTTCTAGTAGTTTTCTGATGGACTTTTTGGGTTTTCTATATATAAAATCATGTCATCTGCAAACAGGAAGAGCTTTACTTCTTCCTGACCAATCTTTTGGATATCTTTTATTTCTTTTTCTTACCTAATTGCTCTGGCCAGACCTTCCAGTACTGTGTTGAATAACAGTGGTGAGAGCGGGCACCCTTGTTGTGTTCCTGTTCTCAAAGAGATGGCTTTCAGTTTTTTCCCATTGATTATGATGTTGGCTGTGGGTTTGTCATATATGGCCTTTATATGTTGAGGTACTTTCCTTCTATACCCATTTTACTGAGAGTTTTTATCATAAGTGGATGTTGGATGCACAATTTTAAAAAGACTTTTTTATATTTATTGCCAAATTACCCTCTAGAAATATTGAAACAATTTACAGTACCTAGTTTCTTCAAATCTCCTTAACACTAGATATTGTCTTTTCTTCAGTTTTTGGCATAAGGTTTACAAGGTATGCGTAGGAAAGTAATAATTCTATAGTTTTGAGGGAGTAGAAGATTGTCCTTTTTGAATATTTGGCAGACTAGCTCTTTATTATATCCATATGGTATTGTATCTGAGAAATTAAACCAATAAATATTTGGGGAGGGATAGGAGTCCTAAAATCAGAATAGACTTTGAAAATCTATGTTAGCAAGAGCTCTTCACCCTGATTTATTTAAGAACTTAAACACATGGAAACTAAAAAGAAGATTTGCTTTGTCTTGGCCTAAGGGGAATATTAATGGCAATGCATCTTCTTTGTGATATATTACATTATATACATCTACACACACTTGATAGGAAAAGGGTGATTTTTCATTGTCCTTTTTAGTTCTGGAAGACATAAATTATGGTGTTATTGTTTGATCTTAACAAAATTTCTCCTCTTCTCCTTCCAAACCTCTTTAGATATTTGAGGCAAAAGGACAGAAGAACCAATGTTAGATAAAAATCAGAGTTAGAGGATGGCCAAGTCTAGTAAGATGATGAACTGGGAGTCTTATGACCTGGATTTTCCCCCTGACTCCTTATCCTTGGGCAAGATTCTTAACTTCTTTCTGCTATGTTGTCTATAAAATATGTTTCTACCAAATTAGTGGTGTTCATACTGCTACGGGCATTCCAAGAACATTTGATTCAAATTTCACTTTTAAAAGGTATTTTTTGACTGTTAAAAAATTCAATTGGTACAAACTAAGGCTTTTAAATCCCAAGGATTGACATATTTGAGAACACCCACACCCTGTCATATCGACCTCTTTGTTGTGTGTTAACCCTGGAAGAAAGCTCCCTGTGCTTATATTTGACTGTCTTATAAATGTGTCATTGACTAAGAAGAATATAGTTCTTGAAAATTCTGCAAATTTCCTGCAAATACAAGCCCAGGTCCTCTCACAGGAAACTAGACATTTGAATAAAGAGGCTACCATCAAAGAAATGATGCCAGATGCACATGCACGTGCCTGGCCTGTTTCCATTCACCATGTAATAACCAGTGATATCATTCAGAGTGACTACTTTCTACATCTCTTCTTAAGAATGCTCTTCGCAGTGTGTTTAAATGTTATTTTTCATTTTGGATGCTTGTTATCTGATCTTTCTGACAAAGTTGTTACATGTTTTAGATACTTTGTGTTTAACTTTTATATTCATAAATATATATATACATATTTTAGGTGAGGTGGAATAATTCCCCTTGCAACTAGAAATGGATTGCTTGTTAAGAGCAGGACATTTAAAAAGCAAATGTGAAGATGGAAATGATAGTATCGATCAGGCTAACATCTTAGGATAGACGTGCCATATTGATCAGGCTCAGAATAAAAGAAGCCCTACTATGAAGTACTAAATGCATCTTCAAATTTTATCAACCAAACTGACAGCAAAATGCAAAATGAAAGAGGCAATATGCAAAAAATTCTCTTCAAAGTCACTATGATACAAGTTCCTATTTCTTTGGCAATTCAGGGTCCCAATGAATTATAGCTACAGATCAGGGTATCAGTAAAGAAATGAAAACTTAAAAGCACTATTTTGGTTTTTACCATTATCTATCACTGGGACTTGCCTTTATGGTAATAAGAATGCCCAAATCTTCAATGAGATATACATAGTGAAGTTTTGTAAGATATTTCTATGTTCCGTGACAAATTACAATACCATTTTGAAATATAATTTTGTGAACGTAAACATAAGCATTCCAGATTCTTTCATCAATATTGTGCATCTTCTCCCATCAAGAGGTGGAGCCTTGAATCTGAATTTGCCTCGTCACTTGCGTTGACTCATAGAATGTTGCTGAAGTTACACTCTGCAGAGGCTGGACCTCCAAAGCTTTGGAGCTCTTGCCTTTCCCTCTTAGAATGCTCTGGCCACCATGGAAAGAAGCCTAGCTACTGAATGATGAGAGACCACACAGAAAGAATGGCTTAGCCAACAGCTGGCACCAAGGCCAAGACATATGAATGAGGCCATCTTAGACTTTCTGGCCCCAGGCGAGTCACCTGATGAATGCAACCACAGGAGTGAACCCACACATGACTGGCAGAAGAGCAGACTAGGTAATTCACTGAATAGTAAAAAACAATAAATTGTCTTTTAAGCCACTGATTTTTGGAGTGGTTTGTTACACAGCAATAATAACTGGTACAACATAGTGACAAATATGCAAGAAGAGCAGTAACATTATCCGATAACATATTCTAGAGAGGATTTCTAATGTATCTAGTGAATTTGATGTATTAGTAAGGAAGTGGAGATAATATGAATTCTTTATAATTCAACTGATGATAGTGCAAATACTGTGGATCTCTCATTTTTGCTGAATTTATGGGATGCTCTGGCAGGCATATTTGAAGAAGATTTAATGCTCTGTCAAGCATGCGATTCATAGGAACTAGAAAGAAATAGTAAGAGTTAAAATTGGTTTTCAGGGGCCAGCCCCATGGCCAAGTGGTTATGTTTGCACACTCCGCTTCGGCGGCCCAGGGTTCGCCTATTCAGATCCTGGGCGCAGACATGGCACCACTCATCAAGCCATGCTGAAGCGATGTCCCACATAGCACAACTAGAAGGACCTACAACTAGAATATACAACTATGTACTGGGGGGATGTGGGGAGAAGAAGAAGGGAACAAAAAAATAGAAGATTGGCAACAGTTGTTAGCTCAGGTGCTGATCTTTAAAAAAAAATCAGTTTTTAAATAATACTAATGTTGGAATGTCTTCAGTGGCTATGTAAGAGCAGTGGTAGGGGGAAAAATCACCAAATGATTAGTGGCTCATAGAAAAGTTGTTGTCAAAATGTACTTAATTAGTCGCCACGTGTTGTATATGACAAGCACTAGCTATTAAGAAGATTTTCAGCATCTTTGCATACAGTGTTAAATAGTGCCATACAAATCTTCATTTTATTAAAGCTTACATTTTCAATTGCAGACTTTTCAGGATTATGTATAATAATATGGGTAGTCAGTTATAGGTCATGAACAAGCTCATGTTTGTTTGGTAATTCAAGATTTCAATGAATTACAGCTATGGAATAAAGTGTCAGTAAAGAAATAAAAACAAAGTTTACACTCAGCATACGAAATAGCATAGATCTGACTGTTTTGAGAATTTAAGGAAATATCTCACAAAAATTTCCTCAAGTGTCTGGGGTCTTAAAAAAACACCATCAAACATGTCATATTTAACAATATATGTTTGAAAATTATTTTCCCACCAAAGAATGACAGCCTGAAGAATCTGTTCATTGATTCTTTCCACATTGAACATTTACCAGTTAAGAAATGTTTGTAGATATAGTTACTTATTAAATACCAAAACTTCACTTTTCTTTAAATGCCTTGATTGGGGGCCAGCCCGGTGGCGCAGCAGTTAAGTGTGCACGTTCTGCTTCAGCGGCCCGGGGTTCGCTGGTTCAGATCCTGGGTGTGGACATGCCACTGCTTGGCAAGCCATGTTGTGGTAGGCCTCCCACTATAAAGTAGAGGAAGATGGGCAGGGATGTTAGCTCAGGGCCAGTCTTCCTCAGCAAAAAGAGGAGGATTGGCAGCAGTTAGCTCAGGGCTAATCTTCCTCAAAAAAAAAAGCCTTGATTGGTTTCCCTGAATGTGGTAGCTTGTTTTTACGCCACCATCAATTCCTTCAGCTCTTTGTATGCACATGCCATTGCCCTATTGGCATTCCTACCCCCCCCCCCCCCCCCCGAACATGGGCAGGCCTTAGTGAATTGTTTGATCAATAGAATATAGTGGAAAGGATGGGCTGAAATTCTGAAGCTAGGTCACAAAAAGACTTGCAGTTTCTACCCGGGCCTCTTGGAATGCTCACTCTTGGATCCCTGAGCTACCAAGCAAGAAGTTTGACTACCTTGCTGAAGTGACCACGTGAAGCCCTGAGTCATCATGGAGAGGGGGAAGGGCCCAGCAAAGCCCACCTCCTAGCTGTGCCCACCAAAGCATCAGACATGTGAATAAAGGAATTTTGGTCGCTCCAGACCAGGTCATCTATCAGCTGAGTACCACTGAAAAATGACTCGAGTTAATGCCATATGGAGCAGAAGAATCAGCCATCCACGTTCTGCCTGAATTCTGCACTCAAAGCAATTGTGATTTTTTAAGCCACTAAGTTTTAGGGTGGTTTATTACATTGCAATAGATCATTAGAACACTGAAGAATAATCTGAGATAATAAGATAAGCTATTAGAAGAGTGTTACCACTTCCAATTATTCGTCTTGTGAACCAGACCACAGAAATGGAGAATATAAAATACAGAAATAAATTGAGCATTATGTCTGATTTAAGACAACAGCTAACACCAATAACCTCCAATTTTTGATATCTTTGCATTTGCAAAACAGCTTTACTGTTTTCATTGGTTGTTTTTTAAAATAAATACATATTATTATTTTGAGTTAAGAATAAAATTTTGCTAGTATAATGCCATTTTAATCTCTTGAGATCTCTAATAATATTCTAGTTGGTGTATTCTCTTTGGGAATTAGTTTCTGAACTCAAAAATGTTGAAAACCGCTGGACAAATATTCTTAGTGTGTCTTTCTAGTGCTAATATTTATAAAATGTATCACAGTGGGCATGGTGCATTTTGAGTAGATTTTGATTTGAGCCATGATCTCTCCTTGTTAGGGGTATCAAAAAAATTCTCCTTGGTGTTTGGACAAAGATTTTTCTTAAAAAAGAAAGCAGAGTCTCTTAAAAACAGCACCTGCCCTAATAGTGGTGAAATCACTTCCATTTTGTATGCTTAGATAGGTGTTATAAATCTCTTTCCAAAGATGAAAGTGTGTAAGAAATGTATCTTTATCTTTCAATAACTCAATTTGATTTCCATTTGAACACCCATTCCTCCAGCATGGTAGAAAAGTAACGGTGGTTAACATGGTCAGTTTCCCTGTACCCCTGGTTCCCTTTTGCTTGGGTTGCATTCAAGACCTGGAGGGCTTACTTAGGTCTAAGTAACCAAGGCTGAAAAGGACATTTGATGACACATGCATCTCTAGCCCTGTCCTGTCTGGCGATCTCATCATGCATGCATTCTTCATTTCTGTCAGAAGCAGGCCTTCAGTTTTGGTATGGCTTTCAACCGCATCCTCACCTTTCTTGGGCTCTTGAGAATCATACTGGGAATATCCCATGTCAGGATAGGGTTTGTAAAGCTCTGTGGTGGCTGGTTTTTTCTTTTTCATTTTTGCTGAGGAAGATTTGCCTTGAACTAACATCCATGCCAATCTTCCTCTATTTTTTAGTGTGTACGCTGCCAGCACAGCATGACCCCTAAACGAGTGGTGTAGGTCTGGGTCCAGGAACAGAACCTGGGCCACTGAAGTGAAACACGCTGAACTTAACCGCTAGGCCACCTGAGGTGGCCCTTGCAAATTCTTAGGGGTCTATTCATAAAATAGGGCTCAAGTCTTTTTTGCTCTAAGATCCCAAAAACTTATCCAGGAGTTTTACTATCTCCAAGGAGCTTGGTTCCAGAAAGAGTGTTGCATCCTGATTACCCCACCTCCCTGTGCCAAGGAGTCTTGTGATGGTCAGGGGCCTTATCAAGGGGAAAGCCTTGCTCTTGCTTTTTATGATTTCTACCAAACTGGTTCCATGCCTTTCTAGGTTCATGGTGTTCTTGGTATGTCAATAATTTTTTCGTGGCATCCTTAGGCCTAAACAAACAAATAATAACAAGCAAACAAACAAATAAAATACCAACATCCTAACAGTTCCATTGATTAAATAGATTCAAACAACTTATACTAGCAGTTTGTGCATGGTCTGACAGCTCAAACTTTAAATATATCATAATGTAAATCACTTTGGCACTTAAGGAACTGTAGGTGCAGGCTACTGAAATACAAAATCCAAGGAGACCGCCTCCTTGCTGTAATATGCCTTCGTACGCCCAGGAGCTCAGAAAGCCCTACCTGTTTGATTGGTAGTAGGGAGCAGCGGGGTTGGGGCAGAGGAACAGCACATAGTGCAAAGCTAAGGCCATAAAAATGAATGAGTTCAGTCAGGAAATCAGAGCCATTATAAGTTGAATGGAACAAGAGATTTATTATAGGAAAGAGAAGGAGCTTGATGAAGTGAAGGTTTGGAAGGAGGGAATGAGAGAAGCAGAGGGTCACTAACCAATCTGTTTTATGGGTGACAAGTCAAAGATTGCAGAAAAACCCAAGAAGCCAAGCACACAGATAACAGAGTGTGAGCTCATAGAGAGGCCTGTGGAGAACTGTTTGTCCTGTGGGTCCACAGCCAAGTGTCTGGAGCCACTGTTGGTAAAGTAGGACAGAAGAAGAAAAATATGTCCATGGATGTGGGGTGATCGCAGTCAGGGAGGACTAGGAGAAGAGCCAGGCAAATTAAGGAGAGTTTTATTGAGGCAGATCAGGAGAGAAGAGTCTCCTCAGGTATCTAAGCAAACAGCCCCAAAAGAGAGAGAAAGGACAAACTGCATTGGATTCTGGGGGCTGGAAAGTTTTACAGGCAGAATAATAAAACTAAAAAAAGCTCTCTTGAGAAGGATTACCTATCTTGCAATAATTTGCACCTCTTTTATTGTCATTACCTGCAGTGAAGTAGTTATTAATGTCCTCAGCAAGAATGATTGTCATGTCAGTTGCTAAGAATGAGGGAAATCAGAAATAAATGGTGTGAGGAGATTTCTGTTTCCAAGTTTATAAATACAAGAGGAAATCTTCAAATGCTCTGGTGGTTACAGCAAAGGCAGTTGGTTACTATACTGCCACATTTCCTGACAAAGTGGCTCTGTGTGTTCTTTTTGAAGCTGTCACAGTCATAAAAGCCAATGGGCATAGAAAGGACTTGCCATTCCACATAACTCAGTTCTGATCTTGATTACCTGGGGCATATTATAGCATAAATATGAATTAAGTATTCATCTCTTTAAGTCAGTTTACTGGTACTAAAATGTTGGTAATCTGCAGGTCTAATGCTATAATGAACTGTAATGATGATTTTTGGGTGGCTGAAAACCAGAGACTGCAGTTCTCAATGCATAAAATCCTGACAAGTTTGAACCGAGTCTGCAGGAGAAGATGTGCATTAGTCAACTAACGCAGGATGACAAACAAGCACAAAATCTAGTGGCATAAAACAACAAACATTTATTTCTTGTTCACCCACTGGTGTGTCAGCTGGAGTTCAGCTGCTCCAAGCTCTGGCTGAGGCTTGGGCTCAGGTTTCCTCCATGGGGTAATGGCTCCAGGGGAAGATACTCTCATGGCAACAAGAAGGAGTGAAAGAGAGCAAGGCCAACTACACAGGCACTGGTTCAAGTCTTTGCTCATGTCCCGTATGCTGACATTTTATTGGTCAAAGCAAGTCACATGGCCAAATCCAACATCAGTGAGATATGGAAGTACATTCCTTCCATGGAAAGGGAAAGAGTGAATGTTTCCTTAGCAACAATCTAATCTACAATAGGATGCTTTAAATATTACTTTCTATTATTCCTCAAATTTTAAATTACTTAAGTTCAGAGTCAATTTCAAGTGATAAAAACTCTAGATAATAGTAGCTGAAACAATATAGAATTTTATTTTGTACATATAAATGAAGTCCACAGGAAAGCGATCTAAAGTGGCATGGTATCTTCATAATCTTCAGGAACCCAGTGCCTTCTCTCTAGCTCCATTTCTATTTCTAGGCCACCTCCTGATCCAAGATGGCTGATCAAGCTCCAGCCATCCAGTCAACATTCTGGACCGCAAGATGGAGAAGGGGGTAAAGAAAATCACATGTCCTCTATTCTCAGAGGTTGCACACAATTCTTTTGCTCACATCTTATTGGCCAGAAATTAGTTACATAATTACACAAGCAAAGGAAGATGGAAATTTGTACTTTATTCTTGGAAGTCTCTGGGTGGCCATATTTCCTGTGAAAAATAATGGGTTTTATGATGTTAATATATGACCAGGGAAGAACAGTTGTTGGTGTAGGCACTTGGTAGTCTCTGCCACAAAATTCCAGAGAAATTGATGGTTTTATCAGCACTACCTAGCCTTTAAATGAGATATTTAATTTCTTCTTCTAAGTTCTTACAATAAAAATAGGATTGTTAACAGATAAAGACACCATGGATATCAGTCCTTCAATTAAATTTCTGAATTAAGTTTAGTTATAGCTGGCAAGCTGCCAAAAAGAAAAAAGTAGAGGGAATGGAGTTTCTAACATGTATGTTTATTCTCGACAGAGTTATTCCCAATGGAACCTCTACTACCTTCCAGGTTTCTCCTATAAATGAATTCCAGGGAGAACCATACTTTACCCTTTCCAATGTAATATGTTAGTTCCAGTACGTGAATTCTTGAGAGATTTTGGAAAAGAAAATATTTCCTCTTATGAATAAATGGTCAAGATTTGAATTAGCCCATGGGCTTTTATGAATCACTGCTTTTTCTCATAATCATTAGCCTGTAATCAAGGTTATCCAAGATCTGTTCAATATCTTGGATATTGAATATTCAGTATACCTTTCTAGGCATATCTCACACAACTCCTTTTCATGTATCTGATAAAATTGATGACATGTTGCAAAATACCAAGTATTATATATGACTTTCTCAACCAAACTAGATCAATTATGCCACCCAAACATATCCTATATTTTGCTTTTTTTGCCTATACTTGAGCCATCTCAGTAGTGACCCTCATTATACCCACTATAGCCTTATTCATTCATTTAAGACTTAAAACAAAAATTTACTTCCTTAAAACACCCTCTCTAGAATCCCACAAACTGACTTCTCTCTAAATCCAATATAACTATGTATCATATTTGTTCTCTCCTCTATCAATTCACAATTAATATTTATTGAATACCTACTATGTGTCACTGTGCTAGGTTTCATTCATAGCATTTGCAGTGCTACCCTCTAGGTCTTTCTGGCTGGTCTAAGAATTAAATTGACGTGACTTGGAATAACAGGAGAAAATCGAAGTTTAATAAGATGTATACGTACAGAAACTGACTAACTCGTCAAAATAGCTGAAACCCTCACCCTAAATACCACCCTCAGCCAAAGACAAATGAGGAGGCTGGGGGTAGTGGTCTGGGTTTTCAAATGGGAGGAAGACAATTTACATGGAGACGGAAAAGCAAATGTTTGATAAACAAGTGTTTGCAAGTGATAAACAAGTGTTGGGCCATCTATAAACAATGAGGCCCGAAAGAGATCTTTTGAGAAAATGGCCCTTGCTGTATGTCCTCCTGTCTACCACACCTAGAATTATCCAGAGTGATGGCTCCTTCCTGTGACAGGCCCTCCATCTCAAATTTTTTTAGGCAGTTGGGGGAAGGTCAAAGCTCCCTTCAGAGTCTTTTGTTCCCCAAAATAGTCAAGGCAAAGAGACACATTCTGGGGTAATCTATTCTGATCCCGCCAATAGTCTAGTGAGGGGCGTTAATCAAATAGTATTTTCTTGTGTATATACCACAACGTATCTCACATTACACTTCTGTATGTTCATCTTGTTTACCTCCATGAACACTGAAAAAAAAATTGAAAACCATGTCTTATCATCTGTATATCCTTGGACACCTAGTACCGTGCCTTGCACTTAGTTAAATATTCAGCAAAAATATTTAATGAGTGAATATTCTCCGTGTGTTTCATTTACTGCCTTCCCCTTGCCCCCAGGGGAGGCAATTCAAAGGAAGTATGTTACCATTAAGTTAACTGCTGAAGAAAAATTCATTTAAAATCGAAGCACACATTTAAAAATATATACATGTATCTTCATTACTGGAGTGGTGAGGATGGAGAAGAATCCACAAGATGAAAATCCAGCGTTGGCCTTATTAGAAATGCAAAGTCTCCCGCTGTAAGATTATGTGAATCTCAGAAAACTACGTGTCAGATGTCCAATGTCCAGGCTTGCAAAAACCAAATAGATTAAAGCAAATCTCTATTTAATCTTTATCTGCCTCCTGTGATTAAAAGATGGAAAGAACAAAACATAAAGAAGTGATATTGAGACATTTCTGGAAATACTTGTATCCTGCTACAATCACTTATAAGATTATGCTTTCTGGCTCAGCAGCCTTTTCCTTGTTTCCTATTTATTCAGGCTTCAGATCTGTGGAGTAGATCATAATTAGGAATCTGGTCATTCTTTCCCCAACTCTGATTCAATTAGCCATATGTTACAGGCAGCAAACACAGTCGCTGTCAAACTCTAGCAATTACCAAGGGGAAAAGAAGGTAGTAGGGTCAAAACTGGATTTATAGAAAACTCTTGTAGTAAAGGTGACTCCTAATTATGAAGCATTTATCAGAATTTTATCTGGTCATTCATCAGTCATCTCCATGGACCAGCTCTGGAAATAGCAGCCTCTCATGCATGTGGGTCAGAAGCATGGAACTCTCGGAGAAAAGGTATCAGAAAATGGCATGAGTAAATACACAATTCTGTTTACATTCTTCATCTCAACAATGAAGAAAAATCAATAGGCTTACAGAATATGGCAATTGTGCTTTTAAATGAAAGCTCTCTAAAAGGTAGTTTTTTAAAAACTCATAAGGGTGGATTCCAAACAAGTGATTTACTTGTTGTGGAGTTCTTTCTGCTTAATTAGGGCTGTGCTGGGTCAACCCCGCAGTGGGAAAGCCTTAGCGTGGAGGGTCACCGCTAAATTCATTTGATTTGGGAAAGGCACAATTATGTTTAAGCATTTGAAATTCAAAGCTGTGTTGGTACAGAACTTTTCTTCTCTGTTACATGCTGATTTCTTAGAGGAAAGGGGCTGGAAGTCCTGGGGGTAGAAAATATTTTTTAAAAAACAGTTAAAAGAAAACTAGTATTGAAGCATGTGGTTCTTGAGGAAAAACTCACATGATTAGGTAGGCTTTGTGAAGAAATCTACCATGTTAAAAAGCCTATTAATTTTGGCTAACCTACCCATTCATGCTCTTCTCCAAAGAAGAAGGAACTGAGTTACAATACAGCCACACTCCGTTTAAAATAACGTTTATTCAACAGCTGGTCTGCCTCCTAGGCTTACTTCCTCATAGAAAAGGCCTATTATAAATCCCAGTAATTTTCCCATGAGTTCTACAAAGAGTGTTTCTTCGTGGTGGGTTTGAGTACTCTTCCACTATAATTTAAATGTCTCAAATGATGTCACTTCAAATCATTCCCTTTGGGAGGTTACTCTAGTCTGAAAAATATCTTTGTTAAGAGATTTCTTTAGTATTTAACCTGCAATTATTTTATTCTGTTTTATCTGCCATCAGAAATATGTCATCTTTTCCCCCAGCCTTGACCACTGAACTTTATTCAAAGAGCCGGTACGCTCTAGCGTGAGGAAAGTGGTTGACTTTTCTTCACAAAATATGTGACTTTTAGCTCAGTTGTACTGAGCACATGAAAATTCCTGTTCGGTTTCTTCTGCTCTAGGTATGTCTCCTTGTCTATAGATAGGTACTAGTTTTGAGATTTTGCTCAAGGAAAAATTGAGACTTGGTTGGGGGATGGCGAAGGTGAGTGGAGAGGATTTTAAAACGTAGAGTAAATTTTTATTTTCTCATATCAAATAGAGATTTTTTTTTAACATTGTGAGGTTAAACTTTAGTCTGGGAATGAAAACTGAGGAAAATAATGAAGCTACAAGAATATGTGTGAACTTTCAGAATTTTTTCTCTTTGAGCTAAAAAACCCAGGGAAAGCGTCAGGGCACAGATTCCTAATCCCTTTAAGAACTTCTACCAAAATGTTTAGCTTTAAGCTCTTCTACTTTAATTTTAATAACTTAATTGGAATGACAAGGGAGGTGAGGGTTGCCAAAGCCAATACATTAAATGCCTGTGGAGGACAGCAGGCCGCTCTGTGGTAACCGGTAATTCACTGGGCTCCATCTCTCCCTCCTGTGACTGGCGGGCGGCCACAGGGGTGAGCATCTTTGACGCTGGCTCTCTCGTCAGTTTTCAGCGTGTGTGCACATGGACAGTTCTGCAGAAAACAGAGCACGCCAGCGGAGGTGTAGAGGGTCCAGAGATGGAGCAGCAAAAGATAATTTTTTTTTTCTGTTAGGAGAGTTTAATTAAGACTACACGTGGTTTGAAATGGTTGCTGTTCTTTCTCTTCTGACAACCTTACAGTTCACCTTTTGTAAAAAGAAAACTCTAAAGTCCTTCATTTAAATCGGTGAGATGATAGCTTCAGTAAGGATTGCTGTGTTGGACTTTAGTAGAAGATTATTCAAGGCGCGTTACAAAGGCCGGGGAGGAATTTAACAGCCGGTTGTCTGTACGTAGGAGTCTCCTTGGACACCACCAACTGGTTCATGTTGAAAGTTTCCTTAAGCTTTTAAATTTTGAAATTTAAACCATATACAAGGAAATCCTGCTATTTGTGACAATGTGGATAAACCTTGAGGGCATTAGGCTAACTGAAATAAGTCAGACAGAGAAAGACAAATACCGTATGATCTCAATTATATGTGAAATCTAAAAAAACCTGAACTCATAGATACAGAGAACAGATTAGTGGTTGCCAGAGGGTGTGGGTGGAGGGGTGGAATGGGTGAATGTGGTAAAAAGGTACAAACGTCCAGCTATAAGTCCTAGGGTTATAATGTACAGCATGGTGACTATAGTTAACCATCCTGTAGTGTATATTTGAAAGTTGCTGAGAGAGTAAATCTTAAAAGTTCTCATCACAAGAAAACTAAATTTTCTAACTATGCACGGTGATGGATGTTAACTAAAATTATTGTGGTGATTTTCTCATTATATATATACATAAAAAATAATTATGTTATTCACCTAAAACAAATATGACATTATATGTCAATTATATCTCAATTAAAAAAACCCCCAAATCCTATTATTACCAAATTAATTAAATTTCAAAAGATAGAATTTGAAAAAAATGTTAAAATGCAAGAAATGCGGCCCAATGATTTATCATAAAGCAAACCCTTATGTAACCACAACCCAAATCAAGAAATAGAATCTCAGGGCCAGCCTGTGGCCCAGTGGTTAGGTTCTCTCACTCCACTTCGGTGGCCTGGGGTTTCGAAGGTTCGGATCGTGGGCGCGGACATGGCACGGCTCATCCAGCCATGCTGAGGTGGTGTCCCACATACCACAACTAGAAGGACCCACAACTAAAAATATACCACTATGTACGGTGGGGTGGGCGGTTTGGAGAGAAAGAGGAAAAATAAAATCTTTAAAAAAAAAAAAAAGAAACAGCTAGAATCTTGCTAGTACTTCCAAAGCTCCTCTCATGTCCCTCCATCTCCCCGTGGTTATTATGGTAATTACTTCCTTCCTTGTTTTATAGTTTCAAAGTATCCCCAAATTCCATAGTTTTGTCTGTTTTGAATTTTATAGTAAATGGAATCAGACAGTATGAAAGCTTTCGTGATTGCCTTCTTTTGCTGGATATATTTGTGAAATTTATCCAGATTTTGATTGTAGCTTGGTTTGTTCATTTTCACTCTTTTATAATCTTTCGTTGTATAAATATGCCTACAATTTATTTATCCATTTTACACTTAATGTGCTTTTGGGTGTTTCTAGTTTGAGGCAACAACAAATACTACTGTTAAGAGCACTCTTCCACCTGTCTGTTGGTGGACAAGTTGCACACATTTCTGTCCTACCCGTTGCTAGGAGTGGAAGTACTGGATCCTGGGGGTGCTCGTATTCAACACTATAGATAGGGCCAATCTCTTTCCTAAGGAGGTTGTACTAATTTACTTGCCAAACAGCAGAGAATTAAGAGTTCTTGCTGCTCTGTGCTTGCCTCTATGGTTGCTATTATTAGTCTTTTAAATTTTAGCCATGGTGATGGATTTGTAGTTAAAGGAAAACTCTTTTTGTACGCACAGCACTTCTACACCAAATGTGTGGGTTTTCCACACTAAGAAATTCTCTGATTCTCTGTGGACACCACCTGAAGGTCACACAATTTAATTTAATTCTGACACTAACTATGTGGAGTTAGTACAGACCCCACAGCTTAAGGGCTCAATTCCACAAGACTGCCCCAACTTCAAACGCCAATCGCAAGTCGTGGGTCCCAGGTTATCCACACTTCTGTCTGACTTGCCTACAAATTGGCAGTTTCCACAAACCCCCTGTTCAGATTTGATAATTTGCTACAACAGCTCACAGAACCCAGGGAAATACTTTACTTTATTACCAGTTTATTATAAAGGATATTATAAAGGACACAAATGAACAGCCAGACGAAGAGGTACATAGGGCAAGTTCTAGAGAAGGGATGTGAGCTTTCATGCCCTCTGGGTGCTCCACTCTCCTTGCACCTCCATGTGTTCACCAACCTGGAAGCTCTCCAACCCTGCTGTTAGGGTTTTTATGGAGGTTTCATTACATAGATGTGGTTGATTAAATCACTGGCCATTGGTGATTAACTCCATCTCCAGTCTCTTTGCCCGCCCTGGAGGTTGGTGGGGGGTTGGGCTGGGGACTAAAAGTTCTAACTCACTAATCACACCTTGATCTTTTTAGGTTCCAGTTCCCATCCTGAAGCTATGTAGGGAACCCCAGCCACCAGTCATCTCATTAGCACAGAAAAGACACTTCTATCATTCTGGAGATTCCAAGGATCTTAGAAACTCTTGTGTTAGGAACCAGGGACTTAGACCAAATATTACAATAAAAGACGCTCCTATTATCCCTCTCAATGAGGAAATTACAGGGGTTTTATGAGCTCTGTGTCAGGAACTGGGGGCAGAGACCAAATATATATTCCTTATTATGTCACAGCAGCGTTATCGCACTTAGTGTTAGTTTGCGTTTCCCCTGGAGTTTACATTAACCCATGAATTGGGTGCCTTTCACGTGTTCATATATTCATTGGCGATTTGGATATTATCTTATGTGAAGTGGCTGTTCAAATCTCTTGCCCATTTTTCTATTTGGTTCTCAGCTTTTAAAATTATTATTATTATTATTGTTTTGCAGGATTGTTTATGTGTGTCAGAATATTGTCTCCCACTCTGTGGCTTACTTTTTTCCTCTCTTATTGGTGTCTCAATGAACTTGATATAGTAAAACATAAATCTTTCTCTTATGATTATGCTTGTGGTGTCTTGTTTATGAAGTTTTTTCCTATTCTAGGTCATGAAGATATTCTTCTTTCTTACCTTCTAGAAGCTTCAAAGTTTTGTTTTTCACATTTTAATTTGCAATCCATCTGGAGCTGGTTTTTCTGAATGGTGTTTAAGGTCCAAGTTCTGATTGGGTTTAAGGTCCATCCCCCCATGGGGATATTCAATATTCTCAGCAACATTTATTGTAAAGTTATGTTTTCCATACTGTTCTGAAGTGCCATCTTAGCCATTCAGGAATCCATATATGCAGGTCTGTTTCTGGATTTCTGTTTTTATCCCATTGTTTTATTTGTCTGTCCTTTCATCAATACCATGTTGTCTTAATTACTGTCACATTAAGGGAAATATCAGTGTCCTGTAGAGTAAGTTCTCTCACCATGAGCTTCTTCAAGAGAATCCCTCACTAGTCCATTGCATTTCCATATATTTCTGCTTTGGAATCAAGCTGGTCCATTACATCTTAATATATTTTTTAGAATCAGGTTTTTGAATTCCTTAAAAACAACAACAAAACAAATAAATATACCCATCAACATAAATATATGCATAATATACATAAACATGTGCATAAACCAAGTTAAAAAACTGATTGGGACTTTAGCTTGTATTGTGTTGAATTTGTAGAACAGTTTGAAGAAAATTGACACCTTTATATTACTGAGTCTTTAAACTCATTAACATGGTACGTCTCTCCATTTAATTTGGTCTCTAATGTCTCTCAGTAATGTTTTATAGTTTTTTGCATAGAAGTCTAGTATATTTTTTGTTAGATTTGATATTTGATGATTTGATATTTTCAGATTTGGTATAAATGGTATCATTTAAAAATATTATTTTCTGACTGTTTATTACTGATATAAAGAAATGCATTTGAGTGCATCTGAAGCTTCTAGAATATAATAGGAGAAAATTCTTCACGGCCTAGGATAAGAAAGGAAATGCTTTTGTGTATTTTATGTAGCAACTTTTTGAACGCTCTTGTTAATGCTAGTTATCTGTAATTCTTTCGGAATTTTTTTCCTTTCCAGCTTTACTCAGATCTAATTGACATACAACACTGTGTAAATATTAGGTATACAACATGATGACTTGATATATGTATATATTGCAAAATGACTAGCACAATAAGGTTACTTAATGCAGCCGTCACCTCACATTGTTCCAATTTGTGTGTGTGTGTTTGAGACCTTTTAAGTTCTACTCTCTTAACAATTCTCAAATATAAAATACAGTATTGTTAACTGTAGTCACCATACTGTTCGTTATAACCCTAGAACTTATTCATCTTATAACTGGAACTTTGTACCTCTTGACTGCTTTCACCCATTTCTCCCCACCCCTGGCACCCATCAATCAATTCCCTGTTTCTCTGAGTTTGGCTTTTTTAAGATTCCATATATAAGTGAGATCATACAGTATTTGTCTTTCTCTGTCTGATTTATTTTACTTAGCATAATACCCTTGAGGTTCATACACGTTGTTGCAAATTGCAGGATTTCCTTCTTTACGACTGAATAACATTCCCTTATATGTGTGTGTGTGTATATATATATATAGATATATAAAATATATAGTAAATAGATTATAATTTATTGTAAATTAAATATATATGATATATATATATATATCACATTTTCTTTATCTATTCATCCTTTGATGGATACTTAGTTTTTTTCCATGCCTTGGCTGTTGTAAATAATTCTGCAATGAACCTGGGGGTGTAGATGTCTCTTTGAAATAGTGATATCATTTCCTTCAGATGTATAACCAGAAGTGGAATTTGCTGGATCATATGGCAGTTCTATTTTTAATTTTTTTAGGTACCTCCATACTGTTTTCCACAGTGGCTATACCAATTTACGTTCCTTTTTTGAAATTTCTATGAACACACACACATATCATATGTGAATAATGAAAGTTTTATTTCTTATTTCTTCCTTTCCAATATTTTCCTCTTTCTCCATTTTTTTTTCTTTTTCATTTTCTGTGTTAGTTGTGTCCCCTTTCTGCACTGGCTAGGACCCTCAATTCAATGTCAAATGGCAGTGGCGTCAGACATACTTGTCTTGTTCCAGGTCTCAGCAGGAAAGATTTCTCCATTTCACCATTAAGCTTAATGCTTGCTGTATATTTCCTGTTGATACTTTTTTCAAAATAAAAAAATTCCCTTCTCTTCCTAGTTGCTAAGAATTTTTGTTATGAACAGATGGTGAATTTTATCACAATATTTTCTCCATTAAGATGGCCACATGCCTTTTCTCTTTTATTCCACTAATGTGATAAATTACGTTGATTGATTTTTCAATGTTCAACCAATTGTGTATTCCTGGAATCAGCCCATATTTTTTATATTTTGTCAAATTTAATTTGTTAATATTTCATTTAGGATTTTTCAATCTGCGTTCTGGGTGATATTGGCTTGGAATTTTTCTTGCACTTGTTTTTGCCATGTTTTGATATTGAGGTTATAAAGCTCCTCCAAAAATGATCGGAAATAGTCCCTCGTTTACCATTCTCTAGAAAAGTCTGTTTAAATGTTTGGTAGAATTCACCAGCAAAGCCATCTGGGCCTGTCGTTTTTCTCTGTGGGAAGGAATTAAATCGAGAATCCAGTTTTTTAAGTAGTTATACAAACAATTTAGAATTACTATTTTTGCGTTAGTTTTGGTAACTTGCATTTTCACCCATGTCATCTAAATTTTCAAGTTTATTGGCACGCAGTGTTTCATAATATTCTCTTCTGATGATTTTAATGTCTATGTGATCTAAAGCAAGAGCAAACCACAGCTCTCAGGCCAGATCTGGCTCGTAGCCTGTTTTTGTTTGGGCCAGTGAGCTAAGAACGATTTTTGTATTTTCAAAGGGTTGTTAAAAACAAGAGAAAACAAAACAGCAACAACAAACACACACACACGGATATGGAACAAGGATCTGAATTCCTGCTTTTATCTTAATATTTCCTTCATTTTAAATTCTTTGATTTAATTTCCTATTCTCAACTATCTTCTTGAGAAGCCAATTTTTGTAGATATTCTCTGTATGTTAGAAAAGATCAGGTTTGCTACCACGTTATTTGACTCTTTCATATCTTTATTGATTTCCTGTCTCCTTATACTATCGGTTAGTGAGACTTGTGTTAAAAACCTCTCTCTTTTATTATGGACTTGAATACTTATCCTTGTAGTTCTAATAAAGTTTCACTTTACATATTTTGAGAAGGTGTTATTAGATGCATATAAATTTAGAATTGTTATACCTTCTTCGTGAATTGAATTTTTTGTCGTTACTAATCAGGATGGAGGAGAAGTACATTTTAAGAAGTGGGAACACTAAATAAAGCATAGATAGGAGAAAATGTGAAACATACCTGGGGAGAGGAAGTAATACTATTTAATTATATTGCGAGGCTCATTTAGGGAAAAAAGGAAAAAGGAGGCTGTAAAAATAGAAGGGACCGTCAATCAGCTGGATATAATTGACGTCTACGGACTGCTTCATCCAACAGCAGAATACACATTCTTCTCAAGCTTACATGTACCATTCAGCGTGATAGACCACATTCTGGGCCATAAAACACCTATTAACAAATTTTAAAGAATATATATCATGCTGTTTGATATATGGGAAAGCTGTTAAGGGAGTAAATCTTAGGTCTCATCACAAAAAGAAATATTTTTTCTTTTCTTGTTTTTTTTTTAAAGATTTTATTATTTGTCCTTTTCTCCCCAACCCCCCACTAGTACATAGTTGTATATTTTTAGTTGTGGGTCTTTCTAGTTGTGGCATGTGGGATGCCACCTCAGTATGGCCTGATGAACAGTGCCATGTCCATGCCCAGGATCCGAACCGGCGAAACCCTGGGCCACTGAAGCAGAGTGTGCAAGCTTAACCACTTGGCCACAGGGCCGGCCCCTCTTTTCTTTTTTATTGTACCTATATGAGATGATGGATGTTAATTAAACCTATTGTAGCAAACATTTCACAGTGTATGTAAATCAAAGCATCATGCTTTACACCTTATACAGTGATGTATGTCTATTATTTCTCAATAAAACCGGAAAAAAATAGACGTGGACTTTATTTAGGTTTGCTTTAAGTGTCAAAAGAAGGAGTTTGTATCTAAGCCATTCATGGATTTTTGAATGCAGTTTTTCTTACCTAAATGCAAGTTGGTCATAATCATAAGCAACATGGAAGACCTTGATTTAAGGTTTTAGACATCTTTTTATAACTTTACCCCAAATAAATTCTTTTTTGTTTTGTTTTTTTTAAGGATTGGCACCTGGGCTAACAACTGTTGCCAATCTTTTTTCTTTTTTTTTTTCTGCTTTATTTCCCAAACCCCCCTGATACATAGTTGTATATCTTAGTTGCAGGTCCTTCTAGTTGTGGGATGTGGGACGCTGCCTCAACATGGCCTGACGAGCGGTGCCATGTCAGCGCCCAGGATCCGAACCCTGGGCTGCCACAGTGGAGCGCACGAACTTAACCACTTGGCCATGGAGCCGGCCCCCCAAATAAATTGCTGTAACCATTTAATCTTAGACGTTGAGTTTTAATAACTACTACCTCATTTTATTTTTCTCAGGAAACAAGGGAAGTAGATTTTTCTAAACAAAGATAACGAATGAGCGCTTATTTATTATCCTTATGTGAAAAAACTCATGCTAGATTTTCCTTTGTTTTCTTCTGAACAATGACCTTTGAAAGGAAAATAACTGATGGAAAAACA
Source organism: Equus asinus (assembly GCF_041296235.1). NCBI lineage: Eukaryota > Metazoa > Chordata > Mammalia > Perissodactyla > Equidae > Equus > Equus asinus. The sequence continues at coordinate 30,091,712 of NC_091811.1, read as the reverse complement.
AAGTGAAAGTCTTGCCTTAGAGCTGGCTCAGTGCAGAGCTGTATATGTTCTAATTTTTACTGTAAAGAGTGGCTGCAGTGTAATTCTGGTTTGGTGGGTGGAGATGCTGGGTTAAGCTTCAGGACCCATTCAGCTGTGCCAGAGTTGCAGGGGGACTTGCTCAACAACACTAGCATTGAAACAAGCTGAAGGAGGGTATGATGGCAGGGGTAGCAGAGGAGGGGTTCCCACAGGTTTCATATAGTACACGGATACTCATCGACTGAGCAGAAACCTGCTCGGAACTTCAGACCAGCCTCAACTCCTGCATCACCTAATAGCCACCAAATCTACAGCAAGCATATCTGCAATGATTTGTTGGAGACTGAACTTTCCATTTTTGTTTCTCTGAATAGGACCCCATCTTCCCATCCTTCCATCAGTTGGTGCTAAGAGATCAGAAAAAGGCAGGTCTCAGCTGGGATGGAACGCTGGTGTCCTTATCTGACGGGAGAGGTATCTATTACATGACCGGTTCTGTTCCCTGCTCAACTACTTACGTGAGGTGAGGCCAAGGATAAATTGCTTTATCTCTCTGCTTTCTTTTCTCTATCTGTAATCTGAAGATAATAGAGTTTCACCTCCTCCTTACAAACTTTAGTGACATACTTGTGAAGATAAATTGAGGATGCATTGTAATATGTCTGCAAGGTCCTAAGAGCTCTGGGAATAAGGGCTATGTATAAATAAAAATGTATTATGAATGCCTGAATATTAACAAAAGCTTTTATATTTTACCCTCATGGCACACTAGAAAGTCATCACTGTTGAATATCAAACAGATCTTTTTTTTTCCCAAATAGCACTTCTAAATTCTCTAAGTTTGCCCTTAGGAAATAACAATAAAAAAGATAAAATTTGTCTCTGTGCTCCCAGGTCCCCCTTTTTCTTCTCAGGATGATGCATCTATGCCGCCGTTACAAACGGGTTCAGGACTTTCATGAACAGTCTACCTCCATTAAAATACACTATCAGCCAAGGATTTCATAAATCTTTCCATTGAGGTAGAAATGACTGACAAATCTAATGTGTTATCTGTCAAAATTTAAAATTTTGAAATAGTACAGTCTTTAGCCAAATGGTTTAATCTAAAATGGGGTTTTCAGGTTTCAATCTGAGTATCATGGGGAAATTGTTTTTTTTTTTCTAATGATGGTTGAGGCAAAGAAAGAAGGGAAAAGCAAGCTTGAGCTTCTGAAATCTTCCTACCTAGGTACAGGTATTAAAAAATAACTACAGTATTAAACACTTTATATGTCATCAGCCATATTTATACACTATCAAATGCAACCCTCACTGACTCAGATAGTATTTGCTATTTTTTATAGATGAGAGTACTGAAGCTTGAAGAGATTGAATAACTGCGTGAGCTGAGCTCAAATTTGAGCCCAAGCTTGTTTGACTCCAAAGTGCTTTTCTTGCCGTGTACAGTAATGAAACAAATCATAATTATGCAGAACTGCCCCCAGGACTAACTCTGAACTCACCTCCTCTTGTTTCATTCATGCTGGTCAAACACAAATCTTTTGATGCTGTCAGGTCCCCACCTCCCTGGCTCTATAATTCTTGCCACTAAAATAAACATGCATATATTCAGCATGCTCTCCAAAAACAATTATTTTGTGGTGAAATGTCATCAATAGATCTTGGGTATCTTCAAAATATTTTTCAATATTTCATCAAATTTAATGATGAATGCGTTTTCATTAAAAATCAGAAAAAAATAGTTAGGGCTGTAATAAACATTTTTGTAGGACAATTCGAAGGCCTTTCCTTTATCAGTAATTTTCTTGACATGTGTGCAGTATTTTTCCTGACTCTCTCTTTACTTCCATTACAGTATATTTCTTTAGTTCTCTTGCTCCTTCTTCAATCAGTTCTCCTGTTATTTTTTGCTGGCTCTCCTTTCTCTTTAATATGTATGTCTTCCAGAGCTCTTATGTAAGAATTCTGTGATGTTTTTCTTTCCCCTTACTCCTTAAGCTTGCAATCTTTGTGTCGGCTTTTCTTTCCGTCCAGCCTGAACCTTGTTTCAGGCAATTTCGGCTTGAATTTCCACCCATTCTCCCCTCTTGCTTTTCTATATACTTACGCTTCTCTCTCTCTGTCTCTGTCTCTGTCTCTGTCTCTGTCTCTGTCTCTCTCTCTCTCTCTCTCACACACACACACACACACATACACACACACACCCCATTCAGTCCAAGCTCTGTGTTGTCCACAGTGTGGTAAATTACTATATGACAGAATTTGCAATCTTTGAGGATTTTTTTCTATAATATTTAAAATAAAATTCAAGTGATAGAGACATATATCAAAGGTAAGTTCCTAATAAAATTAGTGATATGTAGTGTGGTTTATCAGTAAAATTAATAACTGATATTAGCCAAGTGGATCCATTATGAAACTTTGCATGTGAGTGTACAATTTCATTTTCTTAATGTTATCTTCTCTCTTCATTGGGCTTCTCTCTACTCATTCACAGTTCTTTGCTCACTGTCCTTACTTAACTCAGCTGCCTGTCAACAAAAGTATTAATTGGGGCCATTGATGACATGTCCTCTTGTCACATCCACTCACTCCACTGCTATTACTCTGATCATTTGGTCTTTTATCCAGAACTCTCCCTAACCTAGAGAAGTTTTAGAATGTTACAGGTTTCACAATATGTCAAGCTAAAAACCCTTGGTTTTATGTATTAATGTCCTTCTCACTAAGTCTGTCCTAAAGTGAGGGACAGTCTCCCACATCAATAACTGCCCGTATTTCTTTTAAAATTTGCCTCCCATTTTCCCAGAACGTACTGAAAGTATTTAAAAGAGAAAATAGATGAAAAATGTGTTTCTTTACAAGTTGTGTGGTCTATTTCTCTATGTGGTAGAGAAACACCCCATTGAATTTTCCTCTCACATGTAGTTCCATTGAAATCAGAAATAGTTTGCAAACTATCTTTTGAAGATTCGCTTTTATCTCTAGGGCATTTTGTCAGTTACCTTAAATGTGATCAACAGAAACTGACTGCTTTTACTTTAAACAAAGAGAATTTAAAACTACGGTGGCAGGGATGCAGATGGATATGGTGCTTGCGTATGTAGAGATAACAGGCTAGGAGGTTGCAAGGCCAGGCTTGGGAACAGAGATGAGCAAAGGAAGCTTTAACGGACCAGTAAGCAGGAAGGACAGCAACGGCTCCATGGCAAAAGATGCCTGGTTAACACCTTTCTTTTTTGCTGCCACTGAAATTAAATCATCTCTACAATGCTTTCTTCATTCTTGCATCACTCACTCACGATTCATAGTCATGGGAGAGAAAACCTGGTTGACTGAGGTTGTCACATGTCTGACTCTTGGGTCTACCAGAAAAAGAACCTGGGTCCCTTGGCCTCCAAAGACAGGCAATTGTCCTTCCCCTACAACCACATACAATGGGGAGAGGTAGTTTCCCAAAAGAAAATCAGGGGAAAGTAAATGGATTGGACAGCCAGTAAAGACTAATGTCCATGAAGGAACTAGTAATTTGGATTGAGTTGATTATTAGTTGAAATGTCATAGGGAAGCAGGGTTTGAAGACAACTTTATGAATCCATCAAATAATATCCGGGAGCCTGCCTGATCACGCAGTGGTTAAGTTCATATGCTCTGCTTCAGTGGCCTGGGGTTCGCTGGTTAGGATCCCGGGTGTGAACCTATGCACTGCTTATTGAGCCATGCTGCGGCAGGCGTCCCACGTATAAAATAGAGGAAGATGGCCATGGATGTTAGCTCAGGGCCGATCTTCCTCAGCAAAATAATAATAATAAAATCCATTACATACTTATTCATTACAGGAAATAATTCTGAATAACATGTCTAAATATGTCTGTCCAATAAGAATTTACAATAGTATACACAAACAACTGGTTCTTAAGTGGGCATAAGAGATGGCCTCTGGTTTTTCATTGTTTTTTACAGTATATGTAGGGCTGCTGTTGAAACGTTGTAGAAAAGGAGGAGAGAAGAGAGAGAATAAATTTGAATGGGGAAGAAAGACGAGAGGCTACATGGGGAAGATATATGAGTGTATCAGCATTTTACATATGTCATCTACAGGTCTAGGTATTTGTGGAAACTTGGAATTGATTTTCTAGAGCTTTAGGGAAACTGCTTCCTTTTTTTCTATTCCATTTCCTTCCTCCACTCTAACAGGTAGCGTTTTCTTCGTATTGGATCAAGCATTTCAATAAGTGAAAAGCCACGTATTTTTACTATCCACTTTTCTCTTCAACAATTTCTCTCCTCGTTTTATGCATGCTGCTCATGGGTTTCAGCAATAAAGGTTCATTTTTCAGGAGGGAGTATCAAAATTAAGAGAACTGTGAAACCATTTAGCATCCATCATTCTTCTTATAATTAGCAGGGAATGGGCTGAGGGCAAGATAAAATGTACATATTTCTGACATCTTTTCTGGTTTCCTCTTATTGCAGATGACAAGGAAGATTGGGTTGTTTCTTTCCTAATTTGACAAGCTGAATATTGTCAGGCAGATGTCTTCATTAAGTCTGTGTAGGAAGAAGGAAGAGCATCAAAGAGAAGAAGTATTGAGCTTTCCTTCTGGTACTCTGGAGAGACGTCATATGTCTTGCAGGATGATCTGTGAGTACAAGAGTAGCTTATAGTGTTTTGTGCAAAAAGGTAATTTTTTAAGGATTAAAAACACTTGTGGCAAATATTTGTTGGGTCCGGACACCTCATTTTGTAGTCTTGGAATATGCAGTGTTAGGACCCACTTCACAGTGCAATAACAATTGAGACAGATCTTCATTTTTAGCTATTTAGGTCATGAAGTCTAGCAGAGAGGTATACGGCAATTAGGTGAGGTTGATCAAAGGTGAGGAAGACTGAAAATGAGCTGGAGTAACATCCTCACCTATCATGAGACTTGATATAAAAGATATCTACTGGTTGAATCATTTCGGTCAGCAGTATCTATTTAATTTCAACATTGTCCATTCCAAGTGAAGGAAATAACCACTCAACCATGAGCCCTTTTGCCATTTAGTATTCCTCATTTTCCTTCCTCTTTCTCCGCTCCCATATGGAAGATCAAAGTAGTCTTCCCTCTATAATTTCTTAGATTTGCTTTTATATTCCCAAAAGCTTGTCAAATACTCTTTCTCAGGATTTATTCTTTTTTTTGATTCATTCTTTTCAAGTTATCTCACATCGCTGACATTGATCATATTATAATTTTTCTTTAAGGAGCAAAGAATCTTGGCAAGTCCTGAGGCAGCTTCCTTTCTGTAAGCAACTAGGTTACCTCAGCAGGACAGGTGAGAAAACGGTATCACAGCCAGAAGCTTGTATTATGCTCATTAAGTGCCAGGAATGACCAGTAGTATACAATCAGAGACTGGAGACTGAACAACAGTGGCAGCTATTTTGGACAAATTCCTGGTCTATTAATTCAGTTATACATTGTGATAACTACTATGCATCCTTGACAATAATCTGCGGGTGAGCGAATTATGCCTCTCAATCATCATGATAATGTAGAAGGATATTATAAGGCAGCAGCGATAAAATGCCATGGACTATTTGAGTAACCAAAGAATCAGGGTTAAGAAAATGGTGCTGCTAGGAAGATCCGTTTTTCTTTTTTTTCCTCTCCATTTTAAAGCGCTGGTTCCTTCCCAAATCACTAGGGAAATGCCTACTGTGTGTTTGTAACACCAGATCTGATCCTTCTTCTCCTCTCCAGGTAGTACAAATCGTGAGAGATGAAGTAGAGAAAACAGCATAACACTTTGGACATTATGGTCAGGGGTGTTGTCACAGTTAAAAAGAAATGGACTAACAGGGGTAGGAGTGAGGGAGGGAAGGAGTGGACAACGAGTCACTTTAAAACAAAGGACGTAAAGGGGCTGGCCCGGTGGCCGAGTGGTTAAGTTCGCGCGCTCCGCTGCAGGCGGCCCAGTGTTTCGTTGGTTCGAATCCTGGGCGCGGACATGGCACTGCTCATCAGACCACGCTGAGGCAGTGTCCCGCATGCCACAACTAGAGGAACCCACAACGAAGAGTACACAACTATGTACCGGGGGGCTTTGGGGAGAAAAAGGAAAAAATAAAATCTTTAAAAAAAAAACAAAGGACGTAAAAATATAGAACAAAGTAAATTTAACATAAAGGTTCTCATTGAAAATTACATCTAGTATGTCAGGAGACCTTTACCAATTCATAGATGTCAAACAAAAGATTAAAGATAATGCAATTATAGTATTAATGCATCCAATCAACAAGAATTTACTGAATGCCTCCATGCCAGGTGCTGATCTGGTTGCTGGAGAATACAGCAGTGGACAAAGCAGAGTTCTTGCTCTCATGGAGAGCTTATATTCTAGTGGTTGTGAGAACTAATGGACAATAACTAAACAAGTAAATATACAATATGTTAGATGGTGACGAAAACTACAGAGAAAACTAAATTGGGGAAAGGAAAGAGGAGTGGTGGTCGTGGTGAAGAGCTGGCTATTTTATATCAGTTTATCCAAAGGAATCCCCAATGAGAAGCCGGCATTTGAGCAGAGACCCGAAGGAAGTAAGGGAGGCTCTATGTGGATTTTTGGGCAAAGAGTGTCCAGGCAGAGGAAACAGTATGTGCAAAATCTCCTAGGAAGGAGCATGCTTGGTGGGTGGGTGGGAAAGCAAGGAGATCATGTGGCTGGACCTGAGTAATGAGAAGCATTGTAGGAGATGAAGTTGGATAGATAAGTGGGGGGGGGGGGGGGTGAGGAGGGGGCGGGCAGGTCGCATCATGTAAATACTCGTGTAGGACTTAAAGTTTTGAAAGATCATCTGGCTACTGTTTTGAGAATACCCTGTTGAAGCTGGGGACAGGGCAGATGGAGGGAGATAAGTTAGGGGGTGTCATATCAGTTTGGGCTGCTATAATGAAATACCCTAGACCGTGTGGCTTAGAAACAACAGAAATTTATTTCCCATAGTTTGGGAGGCTGGAAGTCTGAGGTCAGGATGCCAGCATGGTTAAGTTCTTGTGAAGGTCTTCTTCTGGGTTGCAGACTTATATCCTCAAATGGCAGAAAGCGGGAGAGAGAGCTCTCTGGAGTCCCTTTTATAAGAGCACTAATCTCATTCACGAGGGCTCGATCCTTATGACCTAATCACCTTGAAGGCCCCATCTCCAAGTACCATCACATTGGGAATCAGGATTTCGACATAGGAATTTTGGGGCGACACAAACATTTAGTCCATTGCAGAGGGTATTATAATAAATAAATCTAGAGGCTGATGTGACTTGGACTAGATTTTATATCAATTGAGGCAGTAGGAAATGGTTGGCTGTTACAAATGAAACTTCTATGAATGTTTCTGTAAAGTCTTTGTATGGACACGTGCTTACATTTCTCTTGGGTAAATACCTTGCAGTGGCATGGCTGGGTCACAATATAGGTGTACATTTAACATTTTACAAAAACTGCCAAACTGTTTTCCAAGGTAGTTGGTCCTTTTGACGTTCCCACTAGTAGTGCGTGAGACCTCCAGTTGCTCCATATCCTTGCTAACACTTTTTATACTTTTAAAAATTTTAGCCATTCTAATAAATATATAGTAGTATTTTATGGTTTTAATTTGCATTTCCCTAATAACTAGTGATGTTGAATGACTTCTCCTGTGCTTATTTGCCGTCCATATTTCTTCTTTGGCGAAATGTCAGTTCAAATCATTTACTCACTTAAGAAAATTGGGTTGTTTGTTTTCTTATTCTTGAATTTTGAGGGTTTTTAAAAATATAATCTGGATGCAAGTCCTTTATCAAATACATGATTTGTAAATATTTTCTTCCAGTGTGTTGCTTGTCCTTTTATTATTTTTTTTAAAAGCTTTTATTTTTCCTTTTTCTCCCCAAAGTCCCCCCGGTACATAGTTGTGTATTTTTAGTTGTGGGTCCTTCTAGTTGTGGCATGTGGGATGCAGCCTCAGCATGGCTTGATAAGCAGTGCCATGTCCATGCCAAGGATCCGAACCAGCGAAACTCTGGGCCACTGAAGTGGAGCGGACAAACTTAACCACTCGGCCATGGGGCCGGCCCCCTGTTTTATTCTTTTCTTTTTTTAACAGGAGAAAATTAAACAAAGCTTTATAACATGTATACATGGGAGAGGCTCAGGCAAACTGAGCTACTCTCCAAAATGGCTGAAGTCACCACCTTAAATGTCATCTTTAGCTAAAGGCAAAGGAGGATGTTGGGGGTGGGGTGAGTCGATCATGGGCGATTACCATGCAAGTATAGTAAACAAGAGTTAGGTTATTATGCAGACTGGAGTCCTTGCCTTCCATATAGATAACAGTTTCTAGGGATAAGGTCATCCCTCCTTGCTGGTACAGAGAGGGAGACATCTTTACAGATGGAGATTTTCTTTACAACGCAAATGTCTCTTAACAAAGGGTAAGTAAATTCTACTTTTCAGAGTTCCTTTCCTGTCTGCAGTTTTTAAAAGTAACCAGCCCGAAATAATCCTCATGCCAAAGAGGCGTATTCTTTTAATAATGTCTTTTGAGGACTTGAAGTTCTTAATTTTAAAAGAAAAAATTTAAAAAGAAAAGAAAAAATTGGGGTCCAGCATTCAATCCAGGATCTTACGTAGCATTTAGTTGTCACAGCTATTCAGTCTCATTTAATCTGGAAAAGATCTTCAGTCTGCTTTTGTTTCTCATATCCTTGATGTTTTTGAAGAATACAGGCCGGTTATCTTTATAGAATGTTTCTCAATTTGAGTTTGTCTGATGTTTCCTCATTATTAGCTTGAGGTTGTGCATTTTTGGCAGGAATACCACAAAAGTGATGTTGTGTACTTCTCACTGCGTTGTAGCATGAGGCACATGATGTTAATTTGTCTTAATACTGGTGACGTTAACTTTGATTACTTGGTTAAAGATTTCTCCACTTTAAAGTTTCTATTTTTCTCCTTTCAATCAAGAAGTATTGTCTGGGAGATAGGATTTTGTAAGAATACATAGATCTCTGATTCATTGCCAAACTTTCATATACTAGTTTAAATATCCATTGATGATTTTTGCCTAAATCAATTGTTGTGATATTTGTCATATAAAAGCTTTTCTTTCTTCCCCATTCATTCATTTTCACATATTCATTCATATGCTTTGTGTATTAGTATGAATTCATGGATTCTTATATCTTCTAATGGATTTTAATCTGTTAATATAATTATTTTCTTTCTGAAATTGCCCCAGATTTGGCCAGGTAAGAACCTTTCAAACAGGTTTACTTTTTGGCACAACAAGATGTTTGAGGTTCCTCTTGTACTTTCTTTGCCCCAGGCTGGACACAGCAATTTCTCCAAGGAGCCTTGTTCCTTTTAGTAGAAAACATATTTAGAAGCCAAAATTTGGGCATTAATTGTTCTCATTGGTGTTGGGGAGCGATTACTTCTAGGCTTTCTCAGCAGACAGAGCTAAGAATTGTGTATGTACACATACACATATTGTATTAAAATCATATCTTCATACAGCTCTTTCTCTTTAGAATGAAGGTATAATGTTAAAACGCTGTAATCAAAAGTTACTTGAATAGCACTTCCTGGGTCTTCCCCGTCTCCCCCACTTCAAGTGTGGTTATGTTATTCTTTTGGAATATAATAAGGTTCATTTGCTTTAGTTTGTATTCCCTTTTAGGAATAAAATATATTCATTATTATTTTATGAATATTAAAACATTAACATGGTTCAAAAGTCAAAGTGATAAAAATAATGTACTTGGAGAAGTATCATTCTCCCCAACTTTTGATTCCATCTCAGAATTATTTTTTAAAAGTTTAGATTCGACAGGTTCCCTCTTGCTCTTGAGCCAATTCTGCCTCCTAGAGACCCTGTGTCCAGTAGAGCTGAACCCTGTGTGGTCTTTTTGTGCCATCCTCTCCCCTTCTGGCGCTCTATCAGACAATGCTCTGCTGCTCTTCACAGGGTTTTCATGGCCATTTTTTGGAAGTGGGTGGCCAGGTCCTTCTTCCTAATCTGTCTAATCTGGAAGTTTTGCTGAAACCTGTCCACCCTTGGTGATCCTGCTGGTATTTGAAATACCACTGACATAGCTTTCAGTGTCACAGCAACACACAGTCACCACAGTGTGACAGGCAATGGTGGTGTATTTCCCTGACTGGGATACGAACCCAGGTCACAGCAGTAAGAGCACCAAATCTTAACCACTAGACTGCAGGGACTGGCTTCCCTCTTGCTTAAAGCTCTTTGATCACTTATTGTCTAATATCCTGGAATGTTCTGCATGATCTCGTCTCCGCTGAATTGATTGCTTCATCCTGCGACACTCCTTCCTCCCTGTGCTCCAGCCACATGAACTTTCTTTTAGTCCTTTGAGTGACTATGCTCCTAGCTTTCTTAAGACCTTCTCACGTGCTATGCCTTCTACCCGCAATGCTTGTTCTATCTCTTAACCTTGTTTACCATTCTTCAAACTCCAGGCCCAAATCAAATGCCATGTGCTCAGGGAAGCCTTTGCTCCCCAGAATCCCGCCAAAAGAGAACCAGGTTGGCTCTTCCTCTCATAATGACCTCCTAATATTTCCTTCATGGCACTGATCAGGATTTGCTGTCATAATAAATATTTATTTATTTGATTATTTAAATCATTGCTATCTGGCCCACCATGCTGCATGTTCCATGTACAGCAAATATTTGTTGAATTAACGAATGTGCCATAGAAAAAAAGCAAAGTTTAAGTTAGTAAGTAGTATCAAAATTAAATGCTGTCTTATATGTAGCTATTTTAGTTATTTTAGTTTCATTCACAAATTTGGATTTATTTGTTCATTTGTCCAACCACAGCTAATGTAAAATATCAATCTGGCCTTGAATAATTGAAGTAGCTGTATTGCAAATGCCACCCCATACCTTTTAAATTATGAAATTATAGGAAAGGAAGGTTTTTAAGGAAAGAAGTGTGGAAAAATGAAATAATTGCTGTATTTTTTGTTGCTAAGTGTAGGAAGCAGATGGAGTGATGCAGGAGATGAAGAGAGCCATTGTTAGGCAAAACAAAAGACAGTTATTTTGGTATATGACTGAAAACACTTTTCGATATTTTTGCCGTGTTTTCTAATATGTTTATAAATAGGCTTAAGGCTTCAGTGCAGAGAAAAAGCCTTTAATTTCTATGGTCAATAAATATAATTTTATCTACAATTATTCCAGGCACCCATTCTTTAAAAAACTGATTAACTTTATTTTATCTATTTATTTTTTAATAGACTTTATATTTTAGAACAGTTTTAGGTTAATGGCAAAACTGAGCAGAAGGTACAGAGATTTCCCATATATCCCCTGCCCCACCTGTGCATAACCGTCCCCCTTATCAACATCCTTCACCAGAGAAGGTCATTTGTTACAACTGATGATCACTGGGAGTCCATTGATTATAATATGGTTCACTCTTGGTGTTGTACGTTCTATGGGTTTGGACAGTTTCATGATGACATGTATCCACCATTATAGTATCATATAGAGTAGTTGTATTGCCCTAAAAATCCTCTGTGCTCTGCCTACTAATTTCTTCTTCCCTCTAAACCCCTGGTAACCACTGATCTTTTAATTTTCTCCATAGTTTTACCTTTTCCAGAATGTCCTATAGTTGGAATCGTACAGTATTTCAGATTAGCTTTTTTCACTTAGTAATATGCATTTAAGTTTTCTCCATGTCTTTTCATGGCTTGATAGCTCCTTTCTTTTTAAAGTTGAATAATATTCCATTGCTGGATGTACTACAGTTTATTCATGCATTCACCTACCAAAAGACATCTTGGTTGCTTCGAAGTTGGCAATGATGAGTAAAGCTTCTATAAACATCTGTGTAAAGGTTTTTGTGTGGACATGTGGTAAATACCAAGAGGGTGATTGCCAGATCATAGAGTAAGAATATGTTTAGTTTTGTAGGAAACTGCCAAACTGTCTCCCAAAGTGGCTGTACCATTTTGCATTCCCACCAGGAATAAATGAGAGTTCCGGTTGTTCCACATCCTTTCAAGTATTTGGTGCTGTCAGTGTTTTGGATTTTGGCTATTCTAATAGGTGTGGAGTGGTATCTCATTGTTGCTTCAATTTGCATTTCCCTGATGACATATGATGTGGAGCATCTTTTCATATGCTTATTTGCCATCTATATATCTTTTTGGTGAGGTCTCTGTTCAGGACTTTTGCCTTTTCTTTGGTGAGAAAGATTGGCCCTGAGCTAACGTCTGTTGCCAATCTTCCTCTGTTTTTCGTGTGTGCCACCACAGCATGGCTTGGTAAGCAGTGTGTAGGTCTGCGCCCAGGATCCAAACCTGTGAACCCAGGGCTGCCGAAATGGAGTGCGCGAATTTAACCACTATACTACCTTTCCAGCTCCATTTTGTCCATTTTTTAATCTGGTTGTTTGTTTTCTTATTGTTGAGTTTTAAGAGTTCTTTGTATATTTTGGTTGAGAGTCCTTTATCGGATGTGTGTTTTGTAAGTACTTTCTCCCAGTCTGTGGCTTATCTTCTCATTCTCTTGATAGTGTTTTTCATAGAGCAGAAGTTTTTAATTTTGATGAAATCCAGCTTATCAATTATTTCTTTCATGGATTGTGCCTTTGGAATTGTATCTAAAAAGTCATTGACAAATTCAGGGTCATCTTGAGTCCATAGGATTTGTATGGATGTTCCCTCTTTTATTTACGATGTTAGTAATTTGTGTCCTTTCTCTCCTTCTGTTAGTTGGCCTGGTGAGAGGCTTATCAATTTTATTGAATTTTTCAAAGAATTAGATTTTAGTTTCATTGATTTTCCTTATTGACTTCCTGTTTTTAATTTCATTGATTTCTGCTCTAATTCTTATTTCTTTTCTTCTGCTTATTTTAGATTTAATTTGCTCTTCTTTTTGTAGTTTCCTAATGTGGAAGCTTTGATGATTGATTTTAGATCTTTCTTCTTTCTTAATATACACATTCAATGCTATAAATTTCCCTTTTTGCACTGCTTTCACTGCATCCACAAATTTTGATGTTTTATTTTCTTTTTCTTTTAGTTCGAAATGCTTTTTAATTTTTCTTGAGATTTCTTCTTTGACCCATGCATATATAGAGTAGTTGTGTTTAATTCTCTTGTATTTTGAGATTTTTCCAGCTATCTTTGTGCTATCGATTATTGATTTTATTCTGCTGTGGTCTGAAGGCAAATGTTGTGGGACTGACATTCTTTTAAATTTGTTAAGGCGTGTTTTATGGCTCAGAAGTTGTCTACCTCAGCAAATGTTCCATATGAGCTTGAGAAAAATGTTTATTCTGCTGTTGTTGGATGAAGCAGTCTATGGATGTCAATTATATCCAGTTGATTGGAGTGTTGTTGAGTTCAACTATGTCTTTACAGATTTTCTGCCTGCTGGATCTGTCCATTTTTGATAGAGGAGTGTTTATATCTCCTACTATAATTGTGGAGTCATCTATTTCTCCTTGCAGTTCTATTATTTTTGCCTCATGCATTTTTTTGCTCTCTTGTTAGGTGCATATGCATTAAGGAGTGTTATTTCTTCTTGGAGTATTGTCCTCTTTATCATTACGTAATGCTCCTTTTTATCCCTGAGAACTTTCCTTGCTCTGAAGTCTGCTCTGTCTGAAATCAATACAGCTGCTTTCACTTTCTTTTATGAGTGTTAGCATGACTTATCTTTCTCCAAATCTTTACTTTCAATCTATATGTGTCTTTATATTTTAACTGAGTTTCTTGTAGATAACCTAAAGTTGGGTCTTGTTTTTTGATCTACTCTGACAATCTCTGTCTTTTAATTGGTGTATTTAGACCTTTGCCATTTAAAGTGATTATTGATGTAGTTGGATTAATAGCTACTATACTTGCTGCTGTTTTCTCTTTGTTGTCCTTATTTGTTCCTATTTTTGCCTTCAACACATTTTCTGCCTTTTGTGGTTTTAACTGAACATTTTATATGCTTCTATTTTCTGTCCTCTCTTAGCATATTGATTATACTTTTTAAACTTCTTTTAGTGGTTGCCCTAGAGTTTGTGGTACAAATTTATAACTAATCCAAGACCATTTTCCAATAACTCGATACTGTTTCATGGGTAGTGGTAGAATCTTATAACAACAAAACAGTCCTTCTTCCTCCCTGCAATCCCTTATATTTTTACTGTCATTCTTTCACTTATACATATACATTAATATGTGTATACATTGTTGTTATCGTTTTGAACAAACTGTTGTTTGTTAGATCAATTAAGAACAAGAAAATTTTCTTTTACTTTCACTTACTCATTGTCTAATGTCTTTCTTTTCTTTATGTATTTCTGAATTTATGATGAATATCATTTTCCTTTTCTCTGAAGAATTTTTTCTAACATTTCTTGCAAGGCAGGTCTACTGGCAACAAATTCCCTTAATTTTTGTTTGTTTATTTCTCCTTCACTTTTGAAGGATCATTTTCCAGGATACAGAATTCTAGGTTGGTGGGTTTTTTTTCTCTCAACACATTACATGTTTTACTCCACTCTGTTTTTGCTTATGTAGTTTCTGAGAAGTTGGATGTAATACTCACTTTGTCTCTGGCTTTTTTCAAGGTTTTTTCTTTATCTTTTATTTTCTGAAGATTGAATGTGATATGCCTATGTGTAGTTGTTTTTTAAATTGATTTATCCTATTTGGTGTTTGCTGAGCTTCCTGAATCTGTGGTTTGGTCTCTGACATCAATTTAGAGAAATTCTCTGTCATTATTGCTTAAAATTTCTTCTGTTCCTTTCTCTATTTCTTCTCCTTCTTGTATTCCCATTACACTTATGTTACACGTTTTATAGTTGTCCTGCAACTAGTCTTTCTCCAGCCATGTCCAGTCCACTAAATCATTCTTCATTTCTGTTACAATGTTTTTGATCTCTAGCATTTCTTTTTGATTATTTTTTAGAATTTCCATCTCTCTGCTTACGTTATCCATCTGATCTTATATATTGTCTACTTTTTCTGTTAAAGCCCTTAGCATATTAATCTTAGTTATTAAAATTCTTGGTCTGATATTTCCACCATTTCTGCCACGTCTGACTCTGGTTCTGATATTGCTCAGTTTCTTCAAACTGTGTTTCTTGTTTTTTAGTACGCCTTGAAAGTTTGTGTTGAAAGGTGGTCACGATATATTTACTAAAAGCAACTGCAGTAAATAGACCTTCAGTAATGGAGTGATAAGGTGAGGGGATAAGGAAAGTGCTCTGTATTCCTATGATTAGATCTCAGTCTTTTGGTGAGCCTGCACCCCTGGACTGGGAACTTCACCACTACTTCTCAGATCCCCCCGCCCCCTCCCACCCCTGCTTAGGTGGGACAGGATGGCTAGAGGGGGCTGGAGTTTTGTATTTCCCTTCTCTAGGGTCAGGTAAGCTCTGATAAAACTCCAATAGTTTAGGCTTTGGTAACACAGTTTCTCTTGAGGGCAGACCTTATTAAGAAGAACAGAATACTCTGTTGTATTTCAAATGGTTCCTTCTCTCTTCTCCCTGCTGAAAGTATGAAGGGACTTTTCTCTGAAAACCACTGTGAGGACCTGATAGAGCTCCTGGAGGTAAAACTCACAAAACTGTAGCGGTCCCCTATGAATGGCTCCCCTGGAGTTTTTACCTCTCAGACTTGTCCACAGTGAGACTGCAGGAATTTGTCAGTTACAGTTCAGGTTTTCTTCTGGTTCCTGTGAAGGTTTGTGCTTGCGAATTTCTGCTCCATTAAGTTGTGATTCTCTGTTTCCACCTGTCTCTCTATTTTTTGAGATAGCAGTTTGCCCTGTGATCTCATTTCTCTGAAGGATCTAGAATTGTTGATTTTTTTCAGTTTGTTTGGCTTTTTACTTAGTAAGACAGAGTGGGAACTTCTAAGCTTCTTATGTACTGGAAGCCAGAAGTCTAACCATTCGGTTTTAAAAGATCAATGAGGTTAGATGCCGAAGCAACTTTATTGTGAAGCTAGTGGAGCATACACGTCAAGGCCCTTCCTTGCATGATTTCCTCATGATTTCTCTGGTGTCTGTCATTTTGGGGATGCAGTAACTGACAGCCACTTCTATGTATAATTAGCCATCTCTTTGAAAGAATTGATTCCAGGAAACTTCTGCTGTTCACCTGGCATTGTGACACGAAGCTGCAAGATAAGAAGTCATAGTGTGATTGGAAAATGCCCTATAGTGCCAGGCACTGAAGTATGTAGACAGTGGGAGAGGAAAAGGGTTTAAAAAATAGGATACCGGAGCTAGTCTGTGGAAAGTTCTTCTAATCATAGAAGTGTAGGATTCTAAGCAGAGCAGCCACTTCTCATTATCACCTAACCAAAATGGTTGCTTCCTTCTGTAAGGAATAACCTTAATAATGCAGAGTGTACCATGTCTTTTCCTTTTTTGGGTGAGAGTCACGCAAAATAAAATTTATCCAATAATTTATGTGTGTATAGGTCACAAACTTTAGGAATAATACAAATAGTCAATGTCTCTTGACATATTGCATATTGCGTTCCAATATGTCAGATCACTTCTTAGAGTATCTGACGTAGCTTGTCCTTAGAAAGTTGAGCAGTTCCAGATGAAACGATGCAAAATTGCCAACAATGCAGCAATACAGAAGGAAGAAATCAGTGCTCCAACAACAAAATACCTGCTTATATTCATCAACTTAGTCAACGTATCTTTTACAAGAATAATTTGATTACATATTTATCAGCTCAACATAATATAGCAGCAATGTAAAACTATTTTAATTCCTCCTGTGTTGCAATGCTTTTTGTATATGTTTTCAGAGTCTGAAGCCAAAAAAAAAAGGAAAAAGTTATCAGAGAGTTTTATCAGGTAATTAATTAATGAAATATTATGTTTTTTCTGTATGTATCATATTTGATGTATTTATCAGTTTTTTCCATTATATTTTGTTGTGATTTGTTTTCTCTTTCCAAACACATATTCCCTTTTGTTCCTAATTTTATACCTGTAACTTTGTGTTCTTTTTCTTAAAGAGTGCCTATGTAAGTTGAAAAACTTCAGGCTCCACAAAACCTTGATCTTCCTTTTGCTAGATGAACTAAAAATGTTTCTGTCCTGTGATAGTCAGGTATTTTTCTGTTAATCATAAAGATAATTAAACACACACCCCCACACATACACTGCCCTTCCTCAACTGTGTTCTCCAATATTTATATGATGTTCAGTTTCCATTTCTGTTGTACATGTTTGGATTATGAATTCACAGAATTGGGGCCAAGGGAGAACTTTGAACCCCTTCACCTTTCAGAGATGGGTCTTCCTTTTCTTAGACAAAAGTAGGCAGCATCCGACCTGGAAGATGAGTCAAAGCTTGAGCCAGCTCAGAGTAACAGAGAGAGCTAGAGCTGGAGGGAGGACTAAATTAAAAAAAAAGTGAAATAGTTAGAATCCTACTATTGGTATTAAAAATACACCCAGAAGATATCAGATTCCTAGGAATAACCTACAAATGCAAAGAAACAAAAAAGTCGCTGGGTTGGAGTTTGAAAGAAGCTAAGCATCTATGTAAATGAAACGAAACGAAACAAAACAAACAAAACCCCAAATGAAACAGAAGGAATAGAAGACAAAAGACGAACTGAATGGAGGGTGTATTGTTAGCTAGGAAGCTCTCTTAGAAATTATTTGAAAACAACAATTGGTTCCCTCCTGACCAGTTTTGATATGAGAAGTCAAAACCTCTGGTACTTGTTTTTGTCCAGCCTCAGATTTGGGTCTCCCTTTCACCATGCTCACATGTCTAGTGAGCAGAAAGAACATTGTTCTTCCATAATTCCCACAAAGGCTTTGCCATTGGATCTCTCTGAGGCTCCCACTCACCTTTCCTTTTGGGGCTTATTTATTTCTGTTTAGGTGGAGCTAGGAGTTGCCATTTCCAACTGGCAGCTCAAGTGTCTGAAGCTCTTGGATGTTTTCATCATTACAGAAAATGAAACTAATCTACAGATTATGAAATATGTGCTACGAGAGTATATGGGAGAAAAAGTAAAACCTCAAATTTAAGGACAGGGAACAAAGTGCTCAAGCAGACAAGTTAATAGTGTGGTCAGGAACTTCAAAACAGCATAAAAGGCTATTGAATCAAACACCTGAAGCTTCATCATTCCTTCTTGTATATCTTTTTACTATTCCTTCTATTTTAAAAGATAAGATTCTTTAGAATTTTTGACAGCAATCAAGTTAACAATAAAATGTTAAACTAGTACATCAAAAAAATGAGAATTCTGAGCTGCATTAATAAATAAAGGGTCAATATTTTAGAAAAACATCCCAAAGTCTTTGCAGGACAAACTACCTCCCTTGGAGAGCTGTAATAATACGACTCAATCTGCTGAGGGTCACATGACGCTTGTTTTGAAAATATTTTGCATTGCTTAGATGAAGGGAACACTTTAACACTTCAGCTTACAATAACATGAGCTTACATTTCAGCCACTTTAATTCACATCAATCTCACAACTTGGCAGAAACTTTTTTTTCCTGCCTGTCTGTGTTTGTTCTGGTCACACTGAGAATTCTATTTTTAGAAAAAAGGTGTTTAACAGAGGACCAAAAACACAGATTTGAAAAGATATTATCTTGAAACTCATGAATTTTTTCAGAGTTCAGTCATAGGAAATAAGATGCTAGTTAATTTCTATGGAAGATCCTATCCTGCCTGGACTGGAAAAGGAAAAAAGGAAACAAAAAGAAAAGAAATATATCCTAGCAAACTCATGGAAAACTTTTTCCTTTAACTCTTTTCTTTCAGGAGGAAAATGTAAGGGTGGGGAATTATTTGTTGTTTCCTGCTAGGATTATATTTCATATTTTGATTTAAATTTTGCTCATGTACTTACAGGCCTCTTAGTAAAGAAAGAAAGAAAACTTGAATATCCAGAAATACTTACTGAATCTAACAGCACACTTGCTACAGATTAAATGCTGGTATCTCTTTGACTCATAACATTTCTTTTCACATCCCAATCTTTCTGCTCACTGGGTGCATCATTTTTGCTGCAGAAATCCAGAAAAACATGGGAGTTAGACATTGAGGCCAGTTCAAAGCATAAAACATGATCCTAATTCTTTCGACAACCATGAACAGCATTGCCTCAACAGCGCTGTAAAAGTACTTTTAGTGGAATTATTAAAAAATAAATCTTGAACCAGCCTTGATGGCCTAGCTGTTAAAGTTCGGAGCACTCTGCTTCAGCAGCCCGGGTTTCGGTTCCCAGGTGTAGAAATATACCACTCGTCTGTCAGTAGCCATGCTGTGGCAGCAGCTCGCATAGAAGAACCAGAAGGACTTACAACTATATACAACCATGTACTGGGACTTTTGGGGGTAAAAAGGAAGAAAAAAGGAGGAAGATTGGCAAGAGATGTTAGCTTAGAGCAAATCTTCCCCTGCAAAAATAAATAAATCAATCAATCTTACCCTGCTGTCCCATAAGAATAAGAAATTAGAAAGGTATCTTCTGATAAAAAGAAGACCTTCTAGATAGATACCTCACCACTGTAAGCGATTTATTGTAGTTTATTTTTATAATTTTGGCAGCCTCACCTCAGAGGCACATTTGGTGAGTGGAGCAGGAGACCAGGAGAGGATCCTGACCTGGGGCAGAGCTGAAACCAGAGAAGGAACCAACAGCTGAGGAGGAAGGAGCTGTGCAAAAAGAGTGCTACCTGGGAAAACAGTGCTATCCTAGGAAGCCAATCCAGGGTCTGGCAAACACCACTGCAGGATTTAGGGACTGGTGAAGTGAAGCAGAGGTCAGAGGCAGGTTTTAGGAAAAGCCTTCAGTCCTGTGAAGGCAAACAAGGGAAAGAAAAACAAAAATAACAGGAAATAGTAGCTGACACGTGGCCCCAGGCCAACACAGCTGCAGTTGGGGAGGCTGCAGTCTAGTGGCATGGGACATGCTAGGCATCAAACTTAGCAGCAGAAAACATTTTAGACTGCTGCCTGGCGTGTCGGAGCCTAGTTCTTTGTACGATCTGCTCTGGTTAGGATTATCCCCGGAACTCAAGTTGTTGGTCTCAGGGTCTGCAAGAGAAATTTGGTGTAGTTTCTGATAAGACCCACTGATATGGTCTCGCTAAATCCTCTTCTGTCCCGTTCCAATCTATTTTTCACAGAGAAATCCTTAAAAATATGTCCGATAATTTCATCCTCTGTTTAAATTCCATCAAAGGTATTCCTTTGGCCTTTACACTAAAACCAAACCTTAACATGGCCTACAAATCTCTCCATGAGTGCCTTTTCCTAATCCATCCAGCCATTCTCCCTGTCGATTTCTGCCCTCCAGCCACAAGCACCTTTTCCAGCTGGTCACTGCCCACCCATACTCCTGCTTTACACTGTTTCCTCTGCCTGAATTTCTCTTCTCCATTTATCTGCAGAAAAGGCAGCTTGTCCTTCAGAATGTAAGCCATAATTCGCTTCCTTGTGGAAGCAGGGACTAGGTGAGGCCCCCTGTTCCAGACTCTCATGCAGCTTTTCTTTCATCTTCAAAGCAGTTATTGCAATAGTGTTCAAATAATTAAGTGTGCAATTAGTTGTTTATGTTTGTCTGACCTGCTGGCTGAAAGCTTTACTAGACTAAGACCACATGCATTGCATTCCATTACACCTACCTATTACAAGACCCTTTTGCAAAGTAGGTGCTTAGTAAATACTTACTGAATGATCCAATGTGTGAAATAAGGGTTGAGCATCTCATCATCATGTCTCAAGTCACAAAATAGTCAATGGTCTTCTCTGCCTGCTTATAAGGCCAGCCCACTGTAAGGATTGGTCTTAGTAAAGCATCGCATCACATGATATTACGTCAAACAATATAGCATAATAACAACAAAACGAGTCATATCCATGGCTTCCTTTATTTACTACTAAATCCATTTTTTCCAAATTTCTTCTTTTAGAGTTGGAAGTAAAATACTGCTTATAGAAAATGAAAGAGAAGGAAGAAAAGAGACAACTTATCTGGAATTGATAAGTCAAACAAATACTCTTTATTGGTGACTTTTTCCATGTACATCCATAAGCTGCTAAATTTAATAGTTTCCACAAAGTTACATCAGTCAACAAACCATGATACCCTCAACAACCTAGAAGCTTCAGAATGTTGCAAGAGGCCCTAATCTCACCTCCTTGTGGTCATACTGGAGTTGAAGTGAGGCAACTGATATTATGCCAATCCACCAATGGAAGGGCAAAGTGGGTACAGGGTTTCCTGACTACTTCATGTCCACTCAAACACTGTCAAAAATGGCTACATGTGTAGTAGGAGTTGTAAACGGCTGTTCATTCAATTTCTAAAAATTTTCTAGAAGCTGTGCCCTCTTCCTACTTCTGTTCATACTCCTGCTACCTTGCTTGGATACTTTGCCATCTCCTGTCTGGGCTATTTTAACTGACTAATGACTTTCCCACCTTTTATGTCTCTTTTCTCTGCTCTTTTCTCCTGCCCTGCAGCCGGAATTAGCTTCCTGAAATGTAAATATGGTCATTTAACTTCCCTAATTAAAGATCTTTTATGACTTTCAGTTGCTTATATGAGCAATTTTAAAACTTAAAAATAACAGCTGGGACTTACTTTCAAATTAAACATATAAAAGAGGCATAGAAAAGGCATAACGTGGGGTGGGGGAGGCTGGAGGCGGCCAGGGCATTGGCCTTTTGACTCATCCTGATCTCCCATTAGGGCCCCTCTTTGAAACTGCAGGCCCGTTAGATGACCTGGTTGACCTCATAAAAGCCAATCTCTTTAGGAAAGCATTCATGAGGCTTCACAATCTGACCACACTTTACCTTTCTAGCTTAATCCCTTGCTAGTCCACCCACGTACTTTCTAGCCCCTGGACTTGTCACCGTTTTCCAACATTCCATGCTTTTTCATTCATTTTTGCCTTGGCATATTCTGTTAGTGCTGGCTGGAAAGGCCATTCTCTGCTGGTGAAGCTTAGGATCCAGTTTGAATGTCATCTCTTCCAAAAGCCTTTTCAGATTGCCCAGTCAGAACCCAGCTCTCGCCATCCCCCCAACATCGGCTCTGTACTTAACCCCATCACAGCACTTAACGCCTTATATTGTCTGTCTCCTTTCTTGAGTCAGAAAATATTTTATTTATCTTGGTGAAACTAGTGCTTTCCTCACATAATATCTGCCTTGTAGTTAGATGTTTGCTAAATGCAAGATCATTCTATCCACTTCTCTCAGGAAGTAAGATTCCTGGGGTGGATTCAACATAACTTTTTCCTCACCATCCTTTCCCTCCCTACAACAATATAGACTGCTTCGGACTGAATGCTTGTGCCTCCCCAGATTCATATGTTGAGGTCCTGATCTCCAGCGTGATGGTATTTGGAGATGGGGCTTTGGGAAGAACTTAGGTTTTTGACCTAAAAATAAAGAGCTAAAATGAGAGGCAGAGAGGCATTTATTTTGGGATCAAAGAATTGCAATTTGGGGTCTGTAGATTCGGGTAGCAACTCAAATGGTGTAAGAGTAAGAGGCAGTAAGAGGGAGTAAGAGGCAGGGGCTTTTAAAGGCAAAAAAGGAAGGTTTGAATTACAAAGAATGTTAATTGCGGTTGGTGGCATAAAGCTACCCTCGGGTAAACATAATTGATTGCTAAGGCTAGCTAGAGGGAGGCAATTATGACAAGCTGCAGGCTACTCAGTTCAAATTTCATGTTTTGCCCCATGAGGATGTGCATAAGACTCATTTCCTTAATGGCTTCCTGGCTCCATTTTAAAGCCCTTAGACATAAATGACCCCATTTCATTTGACATCTCATAAGGTCATGAGAGTGGAGCCCTCACGAATGGGATTAGTGCCCTTTTAAGAGATGTGAGAGAGATGACCTCTCTCTCTGCCATGTGAGGAGACAGTGAGAAAGTGGCATCTACAAGCCAAGAAGCAGGCTCTTGCAGACACCGAATCTGCCAGCACCTCGATCTTGGACTTCACAGTCTCCAGAACTGTGGGAAATAAATGTTTGTGGTTTAAGCCATCCAATCTATGGTATTTGTTACAGACGCCCCAGCTAACTGAGATACACACTACATACTTAAGATGCTGCCTTTCTTTTCTCTCTGATTTGAATAGACATTTCAGTAAGACATTAATATCCCTCTCTTGAACTTGGGATGCGACTTTGGGTCACTCAGAAGAGTCTAGGGGGACAATGGATCACTCCCGAAGAACTACCAGAGGAGAAAACATAACAGTGTCAAGCCTTAACATAAAGGATCTTTGACAGAAAAATTGAGAGAGACCCAGAATTGTTCTTTCTCACGTGCCATATGGTGAGTATGAATTTCTCAAAACCCAAAACTCAGATGGGCAAGAAAGGAAAATTTTTAGATTTCTTTTTTCTAAATTCTAATTTAATATCTATTTAGAGAGCCTATTCTTCCGGATGGCAGTAAGCATACTTTTAGTCAATTCCCGGCAAACTCAGTCATTTCAAGTTTTAACTCAAGCAATCCCCTGATTGCATTTAAGTAGCCTCATGGCTCCAGGGAAGGAGGAAGTATCTGGGTCTTGGTCAGTAGTTGTCCATACTGTCGTTTGCTGAGTTAATCATGTATGGTTTCCAGATGTAGTCCCTACTCTTCAGTAGCTTCTATCCAGATGTTTATGTTCATACTAATCCCCAGATGTATGATCCAAGCTTCCCTAGGCTGCCCTGTCCCCTGGTCATGACTACAAAATTCCTTCAGAGTCTTCACTTTCTGTCAACTTACTATACTTTTTGTGGGGGCTGTCGTAAACGTAAGCCATTCTGGTCTTGTACATCCTTAAATGATTTTAGGAAATAATCGTAACCACCACAAAATGGAATTACTCTCCATAAATTAGGCCACAGATACAGACCTTATTAAAAAAACTTTATTAGTAAGCAGCCTCAAAAACATTTATACAAACTGTTCCATAAGATCGAGAAAGTCTCTGTTCTTTTGGAATGCTCCAACCTCCGACTCTCTCTTTACAGGGACTGTTGACTTGAAACAGATGCAACAATATCCAGAGGCAGAATCCTGTGCCCTTAGAATCAGCATCAGGCCACCAGAAATGCTCTGGCCCACGGACTGGACACAGGTTCACTGATGGGCCAGGCCTCAGGCGTTATCCTTAAAGGTACGGGTTACAGCTCCTGGTGGATTTTTATACTCTGTTCATTAAGCAACATATCTTGAATTCCACTAATTTCCACAATGAGATTCCATTTCTAGCATTCATTATGTTAATTTAAAAGCTTCTAATATTGATGGGGATAGGGATAACAGAAGGCATATGTTCATATCACTGTCTCTGGAGTGTGGGCTTCCTGATTTGAATGCCAGCTGACCCCTCCTGGGATTTCAATGCCTGATTTGGATAATCTCTTAGTCAAACAGGACTGGGCAGCTATTACAAACATACCATAGACTGGGTGACTTAAACAACAACTATTTCTTTCTCACAGTTCTGGAGGCTGGGAAGTCCAAGATGAAGGTGTTGGAAGATTTGATGTCTGGTGAGACCCCTCTTCCCGGCTTGTAGATGGACACGTTCTCGTTGTAGCCACACACGTTGGAGAGCAGAAAGAAGGGGCTAGCTCTCTTTATGTCCTTAAAGGACATTAATTCCATCATGGGGGCTCCACCTTCATGACCTAATTACCTCCCAGAGGCCCTGCCTTCAAAAATCATCACATTAGGGCTTCAATATATGAATTTTGGGGAGACATAAACATCCAGTCCATAGCTGGTAACTAATGGAACCTTGAGTTGTAACTTAAACTAACAAGTATAGAATATTACACTGGTTATGCTGAAGGAGTTTAAATTTGTCCCTTTTGTACTCTGGTTCTGCCATAACAACTACCCTTTTTAGGAAATGACGGTCTTATGTTAAATTTCCTGCATTTGAATTTAGGAACTAGGGTGGGATGGGTGAGGATAAGTCGATTAGTACTTCAAAACATGATTCTACCCTATAAGTGTGCTTTTCTCTCTTGAGAGGAAATGCAGAAGTCTGTTTTCTCATAAACCATCAGCAAACTGACCTGATCTAAATTTAGAAAGTAAATCTTGGAGCTCTTCCTTTCTTAAAATAATCTAGTTTATCCTCATTTTAATTAATCATTACACCACAGAAGGTTGCCTTTTCTAATTAACACATAAAAAGGCACTGACTATAAAAAACCTTGAAACATCTTAATCCCTAAGTATGGAAACCATGCAGAGAGGAAAAATAATTTTAAGAAACTCAATAGTGAGTATCTGGCACATAGTAGGGCCTCACTAAACATTTGTTTTTGAATGAATGAATGAATGATTGAATTAGTGAAAGTATGATACCAAAAAAGCTTATGTTTGTGGATATTAAGACACAGGCAAAGGCATGGCAACCTTATGCATTCTAGAAACTTCTAGATAATTGAGAGAATTTGTTTCTATAGAAATGGCCGTAAAGAAAACAACGCTTTGTCAAAATCTGATGGGAGACTTAGGCTGATGTGTCTCCAGTGACTCTCTCCCCTCTGTCTCTTTGAACATGAAGCCTGGAGTCTCAGGGTCTGAGGCATTCTGATGGAGACAGAGGACCACTATGGAGACAAGGAGAAAGCCCCCAAGAAGGCTTGGTCTCACTTCTAGTGTAAGAAAACAGAGTGAGGCAGAATTCCCTGTTAGAACAAATTTAGAAACATTTACTAAAGTTTGACTTCTGTATAAGAGTAAATTTATTTTTTAAACTTGATTTTTTTTTTTTTAGGAAGATTAGCCCTGAGCTCACTGCTGCCAATCCTCCTCTTTTTGCTGAGGAAGACTGGCCCTGAGCTAACATCCGTGCCCATCCTCCTCTACTTTGTATGTGGGACACCTACCACAGCATGGCTTGCCAAGTGGTGCCATGTCCGTACCAGGGCTCCGAACCGGTGAACCCTGGGCCACCGAAGCGGAACATGCAAACTTAACTGCTGCGCCACCAGGTCGGCCCCTTAAACTTGATGTTATTTTTTGTCAAACTAATGCAGGAACAGTTTAAAAGGCCAATAATTCTACAAGGCTTATAACAACAACAGGTTCTTCCTTAACCTCGCTTTACTCTCCCTCCTCCAAAGAGGCAACCGATTTTAGCTCTTTGAGCCATTATCATGCTTCTACTGTTCTTACAGCCCAAGAGGGCTCATCTGCTCACCACAAGACATGCCAATAGTCAGGAGGCATGGTGGTAGGAGAGAAAGGACTTTGTTACAGCTTGCAGGCAAGAGGGAACATGGCTGACTCATGTTCAAAATAACCATCTCACAGAAGAAAGACTACAGGCCAGTTATACATGGGGCCAGTCTCCACGTGGGAGAGGTGGCTGGTCACTGGGTGGGGCAGACACCTGATCCTGGTTCCTGATAGACCTTTGTTTTACTGGATATGCATCAGAGAATGGAGCAACACCCTATACCCTGATCTTTCAGTTGTCATTGATGACGGCTATCAGCATAGGCTCTCTGTCCAGGGGTCATCACATTCCTAAGGAACTCAAAAGAACAAAGTCATCAACTTATAGCAGCTGGGAGGGGCCACAAAATCTACAGAGCATGTCTGGGCTAGTTAGTCAGAGGTCATTTAAAGTTACAATATGGTTTCTTTTCTACAATATGGCTTCCCTTATGTCAACCTTGTGTTGAGCTGGTATCACTGTTATATTCTAATTTCTCAATTGTAGGCATTAACTATTAACTTCCTAATGGGGAGGGTGAGAATTTAGCTTTTTTATTTCTCCTGCTTCTCTCTCATTTTGTCTTTGTAAGGGAGGAAACATAATTTTCCCTCTACCCTTCTGAGTTTTTGGCTGCGATCCTGTAATAAAAGATAGGTAAACCAGAGAAAAACAGAAGTTTATTAACATGCGTACTTCACGTGTACATGGAAGATCCCCAGGGAAAAATGAGCAACTCTCCAAGGTAGCTTAGAATTCAGAATGAACTACCATCTTAACAAAGAAAGGGGAGGGAGGATGTGAGCCTCTTAGCGGGGGAGTAAATGATTTTTAGGAAAGATGAATGGGCCCTTAGAAGAACAGATAGGAGGTATGATAGCTCGTGACAAAGTCTGTCTGGGTGTGCTGTTGACTTCTAGTCTCCTCTCCTGTTATAAGAATCAGTCTTCCCTGGTTGAAAAACTCCCAGAAAGATTTATGACAATTGAGTTCCTTTTGGAGAACCTGTCTTTAGGCAGATAGGGGAGCTCAGAAAAAGCCGTTCCCTGCATTTGCTGTTTTTCAGGCGCCTATGACTCAAAATAATCAATATACCAAAGTTGCGTATTTTAGGGTGTCACCGTGAACTCCTACAGTCATATTTTGGGGTGGCATATTCTGCTAGCCTTCATCTTGCCGTCTATCCTAGCATAATATCCTCAAATTTTTTGTTAAGTCATTATTCAGTGCTTATTCTCATAGGACTGTGTAAATGTCACTTCCATCACATAGTTTGATTGACATTTCCTTTCTGGTTCAACTTTTTTTTCTCCATGGAATATTTGCCTCGGTTTTGCTTGTTTGGCTTTCTACGTATCTATCCCTTATTGATCTTCAAAGCCCTCCATAGATGTGTAAATCTCTCAATACATCAGGCATTTACTTGGTTTCAATTTTTCTCGGTGCACGTAGCATATGTTGTAATGTGTGGTATATCACAGTGGAATAGTATTCAGCCATAAAAAAAATGAAATTATGCCACTTGTGACATGGATGGACCTTGAGGGTATTATGCTAAGTGAAATAAGTCAGACAGAGAAAGACAAACACTGTATGATTTCACTAATATGTGGAAGATAAACAAACAAACACACAGAAGTGGTTACCAAAGGGGAAGGGATTGGGGGGAGGGTGAAATGGGCAAAGGGGTACATATGTATGGTGACAGATGGAAACTAGACTTTTGGTGGTTAACGTGATGTAGTCTATGCAGAGGGCCAAACACAATGATGTACACTTGAAATTTACACAATGTTATAAACCAATGTGACCCCAATAACATAATTTTTTTAAAAAAGAGCATACGAGTCCTGAGTTTGGACTGCTTGGTTTGGATCTTGGCTACATATCACTGACTAGATGAGATCTTGCCTCAGTTTCCTCATCTGTAGTATGAAGAAAATAATAAGGCCTAGCTCATAAGGTTGTTGGGATGATTTAAACACTAATAAATGGAAAGTGTTTAGAACAATAATGGACACATCGTAAGTGATAATTTATAATCTCCCTCCTGTAGCCTCTGTCCTTCTTTTCTGGACTATTTGTGTTGTGTGTTTCCTCTTTCTTGGTTCACTCCTCACTTCAGGGGAATAATCCACTGGTAAAGTGGTTCTCAAACACTAGCTTGCCCCCAATGGGTTTGTTAGGACATAGATTGTCGGGCCCCATCTCGAGAGTTTCAGCTTCAGTGGGTCTGGGGAAGATCCTAGAATTTGCATTTCTAAACAAGTCTCTGAGTGATCCTGATGTCGCGTTGATAATCACTGCTCTAGTAGCTTCCTGAGAAAGAGCAATGAAGAGATAAAACTTCTGAGATCTTACTCGTCTCCAAATGTCTTTATTCTCTTATCACGCCTGATTGATAATTTGACTGGGTTAGAATTCTAAGTTGCAAATCATTTTCTTCCAGAATTTTGACTGCATTGTAGCTTTCAGAGTTGATGAACAGCCAATATCATTTTTATTCCTGATCACTTTGTGTGAGATCTGCTTTTTCTCTCTGGAAGCTTTTAGGACTTTTTATTATTCCTGATATCCTGAAGTTCTTCTATAATATGCATTGGCTTGTGTGTGTGTGTCTGTGTGTGTGTGTCTGTGTTTTAATTAGACTGGGTGCTCACTGGGCTCCTAGGCTCTTTCAACCTGAAAACTCACCTCCTTCAGTTCTGGGAACTTTCTGGCTGTTTTCTCTTTGAAAATTTCCTCTTACCCATTTTCTCTGTTCATTCATTCTAGAACCTCCATCACTTGAATGTTGAACTTTTTTGTTGATTTTCTTTTTCTCAATTTCTTTTTCTATTTTTCACTTGTTGGTGGCTTTACTTTTCTTTTGGACAACTTCAACTTTATCTTCCAACACTTCTACTGACATTTTTATTTCCACCATATTTTAATTCCAAGAGTGCTTCTTCTCTAAGTATTACTTTTAAGAAAGCAACTTGTTTTTATCTCATGGATGTAGTAGTTTCTCCTCTGCACCTGAGATACTGGAGTTTTGTTTGTGACATTTGCTTCTTGTGTTGTGTGTCATCCACTTTTCCTTTTTCCTATTTTGGCTTCTACTCTCATATTAAAAGACTTCATCCTGTCCAATGATCCTTGACCATCTTTTTAGATTTAACAGTAAGGCACTAAGAAGCTGACTGAAAGCTCTGTCTGCACGGTCGGTGCTTGTCAAGTGCTGGCTCCAACTGTCAAATGACTAGGAGGAAACCTGGCTCGCTCTTTAGGGAATCTCCAGCTGTCAGCCTCTGTCGGTCTTTCTTCTGGTTTGGTCAGTTTCTCTAGAGTGAGTCTCTTGTTTCTCGCATGAGGTTTATAGTTCAGGCTGTAGAATTCTGGAAATTAATGGGAAAAATGCATTGAAAATTTTGCCATTCAGACTAAAGATTTTTCATCTAATACTAGTTTTTTAAAAAAAATTGAGGTCACATTGGTTTATAGCATTATGTAAATTTCAGGTGTACATCATTATGTTTCAGCTTCTGTATAGATTACATGTTGTTCACCACCAAAAGTCTAGTTACAATCCATCACCATATATACGTGCCCCTTTGCCCCTTTTGTCCTCCCCCTACCCTCTTCCCCTCTGGTAACCGCCAATCTGTTCTCCGTATCTATGTGTTTGTTTGTCTATCTTCCACATGTGAGTGAAATCATACGGTATTGTCTTTCTCTGTCAGGCTTATTTCACTTAGCATAACACCCTCAGGGTCCATCCATGTTGTCACAAATGGAAAGATTTTGTCTTTTTTTATGGTTAAGTAGTATCCATTGTATATATACATATACCACACATCTTCAGTATCCATTCATCTGATGATGGGCACTTAGGTCATTTCCAAGTCTTGTATTGTGAATAACGCTGCAATGAACATAGGAGTGCTTATATCTTTTTGAATTAGTGTTTTCATGTTCTTTGGATAAATACCCAGATGTGGAATAGCTGGATCATATGGGAGTTCTATTTTTAATTTTTCAAGAAACCTCCATACTGCTTTCCTCAGTGGCTGCTCCGGGTTGCATTACGGCACACATCACCTGCCCTCAGCTCTGCCCATTGTTCTCAAGTCCATATTCCCTTTGATTCAGTTTCTCCAAAGAGAAAACTTCCAGTCTTCTGCTGGAGTCGGTGACAGGCAGACACCTAGTTGCAGGGAGTCAGTTAGCTGATTTAGAGATTTAATTGATTTTTACATCAGATTTTCAACAAAGAGTCCTGCTTTCACCCCACTTGAACACCTCCCTCCTTCTTTCCAGGGACCTTAGGCTTCTCCAATTGTGGAGCCCTTCTCAGGTTTTATGGGAGAATTTATTTACTTGATTTTCTTTTTTTCTTTGATTTATCACTCAGCTACCTGCTTCCAGTTCTCAAAATGTTGTCACTATTTCTCTCCGTGTTGTTTCTTTTGTCTTTTGTCCTTATGTGCTTATACATTTTGTTTGGGTAGGAACAGAGGCAAAGAGGTGTATTCAAGTTACCAGTTTTCACCAGAAGTTAAATAAATGCATTTTTCAAACTAGATTGAGGAATATAATATGTATCCTCATACATGAAATCTGATCAATGAAATATCTGTTGAAACTGTAATGGTTCTGAGAGTAACCAAGGATGCAATCTGTAATAAGAAAAAATATGAACGGTGATTGTAGGCCCCAGGAGGCAGAAGAAATTTGGGCTTGCTATGGAGAAAGACAGGAAGCTAAGAGAAAAATATATCCTTGGAGGTTACTGGTCATCTAATTGGTTGTGTTGTTGTTGTTTTTTACACCAGCTGGTTGTTCAAATGAAAAACCTTGATTTCATCCTTACGATGCTCTATTTTTCATCTTCATATTAAATTTTTCCCTAAATTTTATTTTTATCTGTCCTCATTGCTCTGAGCTTAGTCCAGACTCTATACCATCTCTCACATATACTATATAGCTTCCATATATACTAATAGCCTCTGTGATGGTTCATTGCATGTGTCAACTTGGCTAGGCCACAGGGTACCCAAATATTTGGTCAAACATTATTCTGGATGTTTCCGGGAGGGTGTTTTGTACAGGATTAACATTTGAATGAGTGGACTTTGAGTAAAGCAGATTGTTGTCCATAATGTGGGTGGGCCTCATCTAATCAGTTGAAGGCCTGGCTAGAACAAAAAAATTGGCCTCTCCTGAGCAAGACAGAATTCCCAGCAGACAGACTGCCTTTGGACTTCAGCTGCAAGATTGAATGACTCTTCCTGGTGCTACAGCAGACAGCATTTGGATTAGAACTGGGGCATTAGCTCTCCTGGGTCTCCAACCTGCCAGCCCATCCTGCAGATTTTAGACTTGTCATCCTCCATAATCACGTGAGCCAATTCCTTACAAATAAATCTCTTTCTGAGCCAGCCCTGATGGCCTAGTGGTTTAAGTTTGGCACTTACTGCTTCAGTGGCCTGGGTTTGCTTCCTGGTCACGGGACCACACCACCCATCTGTCAGTTGCTGTGCTGTGGCAGTGACTCACATAGAAGAACTAGAACGGCTTACAACTAGAATGTATAATCATGTCCTGGGCTTTGGGGAGGAAAAAAAAAGGGAAGACTGGCAACGGATTTTAGCTCAGGGCAAATCTTTCCCTGCAAAAAAATAAATAAAGATGAATCTCTTTCTATATATGTGTACACATCCCACTGGTTCTGTTTCTCTGGAGAACCCTAATACATCCTCCTTCCTCACTTTGACCTCACCCTTTCTCTTATCCAGTCTTCAAACTGCAACACCAATTTGTCTTCAAAATCTCAAACGGGATACTTTCACTTATCTCTTTCAAAGGTCTTCAGTGTCTTCTGCAGAGTTTTTCAAGGATCCCAGCTACCTTTCCAACTCTCCCTCCAGCCCCTCCATTGTGAGAGTTTCCTGGATACACCGGGGTCTTTCCTCCTCTGGCCTTTCACACACATGGCCTCTTTTGGGAATGTCCTTCTCTGTCTTTTCCATCTGGAGAACTTGTCTTCTTTAAGTTCCAGCCCATATGTCGCTCACGTGAAGTGTTACTAATGCTTTTCCTCTCTTTCCCAACCAAGTTAGGATATATGGAAAGAAATGCAACCAAAATTCATCATGTTGCATTGGGATTTTTTAATTTCTCTTTCTCATTAGACTTCAAGACTCTTCAAGGGAGCCTAGTAAATAGGAGGTAAGCCACAAGCATTTCTTTAATTAACATTATTAGAACTGTACCTGAAATTCCTTCAGCATTTCTTTTCTTTTTTTGTGAGGAAGACTGGCCCTGAGCTAACATCTGTTGCCAATCTTCCTCTATTTGCTTGAGGAAGATTGTCACTGAGCTAACATCTCTGCCAATCTTCCTTTATTTTATGTGGGACACTGCCACAGCACGGCTTGACGAGCGATGCTAAGTCTGTGCCTGCGATCCAAACTGGTGAACCTGGGGCCTCCGTAGTGGAGTCTGCGAACTCAACTGCTATGCCACTGGGCTGGCCTCGCTTCAGCCTTTCTTATTGCAGCTGGAAGGTGCATCAAAAAAAGATATGAAGTGAATTTGCTGCAGCTGAACTTCAATTTTAGTTCTGCGTGTTACAGCTGTCATGGCGAAAGAGGAAGACTGCAGCTCTATTTTCTGGTACAATTATTTCCCCTCCCTGCTTTCCCCCATTAGCTCCCTCCATCTGGTTCTCTGACTCCTGATTTCATGTTATAATTGTTTTAGTGTTTTCACTGTTTCTATTGTGTGGATGCCTCAACCTTTTCTGGAAATCAATAGTTTATAAATAATAAATAGCCTAAGCCAAATAGCATGTTGCTTATTTTCCCAAGAGACTTGTAAAACATGAATTGCCTTTTTTTAGTGAGACTTTAAATATTGTTAAAAAAAAATAAAGGACAAGAGAAATATTTAAAATGAAGAGCGTGTAAATAAACTGCTACCTCCTTCTGTCTTTCCGGATCCTACCTCTCGCCACGGCGCAGACACGTTCTAGGGTGGATGCCAGAAGTTAGAAGAAATAATAGCAGGCAGGTGCTTTCTTGAAGTTATCCCTCACTTGGCCCCAGCTTTTCCTAGTGAGAAACAAATTGATCTCCAGCTTCAGAGCTCTGAAGAAATTGATGCCTTTTCCACCCCACCGCCCTGGGCAATGGATTTCTCCCTGCTGTCGCCATCCTCACTCGGCAGCGGGGCGGGATAGAAGCTTCCGGAGCTCGGCTACAACTCCGATTTCCAGCAGTCCGCAGAGTTTCCTTCCAGCTCACAGGAAGTTCACCCTTTAGAAAATTCTTCTTTCTGACCTCACAAACTTTCTTGCTTCTTTGTTGACTTCTCTGATATCTGTGATTTTTTTTCTATCAGTTGACTTTTTTTTTCTTTTCAAATTCAAGTTAAAGTTTCAGCCTTTTGTTATTCAGTTCTTAGGGCAACAGCTGTGCAAACGAAGCCTTTTCTTTGTTGCTAGTGGCCCAGCCTGGAAAAGAGGGGAGAGGCTGTCAACGTCTTTATTAAGGCAGATCCTCGTTTGTTTATTTTAGGAAACCACTCCATCTCTTTTTATGCTTGATTTTTTTTTTCTTTTAAAGTTTTTCTGGGGTTATTGGATTCAGTGAGCTTTAAGATTCTTCTTTAATCCCACAATCGTCTGCTTAATCCTTTCAAAAAGTTTATGAGTGATAGGTCACCTGAGGAACGGGGAACAAATGTGAACCTAGGGCCGGGCACCACCACGGGATAATTCTTTTGTGTCAGAATTCTAAAACCTTTTTCTTTGTTAATAGGTATGCAGGATAAAGCTTTTCTCTTAAGACCAGGCTGAATAGAGCAATACAGACCACCTAACGCGGCAAAATAGCGGCAAAAAAATGATTTCTTTTTATGATTTCCAGAAAAGCAAAGTCAAAAAGCAAAGCTTCCGAGAGAATATTGGAGTCTGTTATTTTACATCTGTTGTGGTCAGAGTAGATAGTAACCAGTTTCTCTCCCTACTTTGAGTTGTACAATATCTCTATTCAGGATCATCCCCAGGAACAATGAAACGCGGCCTCCTGGCTGGGAGGATAATAAAGGGAACTTGACATTTAGTATGTTTTTGATTAATTATTGCTCTCAAATGAAACATGCCATAAACGTTTTGGGTCAAGTTTTGATTTCTTCCCCCTCCTACCTCGAACGTTCCCGATCAGGCTCTGCTGGGATCATTTCATGAGCGGCTTCTCTTTGGTATCAGTCTTCCGTGTGAGCTGAAATTTAAGTCCTTATTCAGAGAAGGAAAAGCCATCAACTTAATGCCACACCTTGTAAATGGTAATTTTATTGGATGTGAGTGAAATTGGTAAATAGTTTCCTGTCCCTTTTATTGTTATGTACTCTAGGTGCTGAGAAAAAAAATTGTTTTGTTCAGAATTCTGTAAATCTTTTCTTTCTCCTACTCAAAGGGAGACTCAATAGGGGGAGAAACAAAAGCCCTGAAAACGGTCCCATGCAGAGGCCGAACCAAATCGAGATCCACCAGCAGAAATAACACAGCAAGAGATGGAGGAAGCAGTGATGAGGGGAGGGGGTGTTCTGGAAGGTCGAGTGTAGGGGTGCCGCTGTTTTCTAGCCAGATATCGAGACCTCTCTATCTCGTCTTCTAAAAAAGAAAAGAGAGAAGGAAAAGTTTATACATATGACGAAAAATTTCCACATTATAAAAATTTGCTGCTTTCCCTCAGAGTCAGATCAGTATCGCCAGGTAGAATAAACTTTTCCTTTCACTCATGTAAAATAATTATTACCGTCTAATGCGTCTCTACTGCATACCTTCTACAGTGCTAGGCACAATGTGTGCATTATCTGATTTAATCTTTATCATTAATATTATATATAAGGGAGATGATGATCTCAGTGAGGTTAGGAAATTTGTCTAACAGGACGCAGCTAATTAAGAGTATTCTTATCCCTTTAGCATATTCTATAGATTGAAACTCTCCTTTATATGAATTCAATAATTTAGCAATAAATCTTGTATTCATTTCATTTGAGAACCAGTTTTTTTAAGAGACCAGGCATTTTAAACTAAAGGATAGATATTTTTCTTGTTACAGGCCAGCCATTCTTTGCGTTTAGTAGTTGTTTACTGAGTGTCTACTATGTCTCGCTCTGTTAAAACCGGTGCTAGAGTTGTAGCAGGTAACCGCGGCTGGTCAGTTGTACGATTTGGCCACATAGACCTACAAAATTATTGCATTGCACACACTGCACTGACTTTTGACTTTGGAAACTGATTTTTTTGAATAACACATGCAAAGGATCTTCAGATTGTCATTTACCCAGTTGCATTTCACATTACATACCAAACTCGGAATGTATAAGAATTATAACATCTAAGAAAGGCATTGGAATATACATCTAACTCAGATTATGTCCACATTCCCACAGGATTTCTTCTTGCGGAGTTTGGTATTAGCCCATCAAAGTAAGAATACGGGAAATTGATTTCTTTTAAAAATTAAAAGCATGTATATTAATCACCTTGATAGGAACTGCATTTGTTAATCTTCTTTGTAAAGGATTTTCAAAAGCAGGTAAATACTTATGGATTAGCAAATTCAGTCTAAAGATAGGTAAATTTTCGTTTAGTTTTATAATGAGAGGTAAGATTTTAAGCTTGAATGGAAAGAAAAAAATTTGAATGAATTTCCTACAGTTTTGCTAGTGCCCTTTTCCTTTGTTGTAACCGCTACATGAAAAAGATGACCTTTTTAGGTAATGTTTTGCATCAGCAAGAAACACCAAATCTTTTGGAAGTGAGATTGTTTTTAATATGCAAAAGAGTTTTGGATTACTGTGGAGTGCAAGGACCAGGGCAGAGAGAAGTTCTTAATTGATAATATCCCCAGTGGGGAGCTTATCCATTTAAGTGTAACATTTCAGAAACCACTGGGAGAAGGGGGAGTTGGGGGAGAGGAAAGAATGCTTTTGAAACTTTGAGTCCTTAACTGGCGAAAAGTGATGCCATATTTGGTTGTATGTCTCATATCTCTTCTTGGACCTGTTTTTAAAAAGGGAACAATGTACAATAAAGATTTGAAATAATTTCACAGCATATTAAAGTCACACATAAAAACAGAGGCGTTGCAGGAAATTAAAACCATAAAGGCTCATTTTTGGCTAGGATGGGTAACTTCTCCAAAATGTACTTGAAAATCATTAAGAACTCAACCGAGACAGTGAATTCAATGATCCAGTGAATCAAAGAGGCGGCAATGATTACTTTCAACCAGTTCTTTGTTTAGATTAAATTGAACAAACAGCCTTCCTAGGCAGTTTTGATATTGGGCTATCTTTTCAGCAGAGGAACATAGACTGATCGATAACTCTTATTTAAGTTATTAGGACTGCTTGAGAAATTTAAATAATTAAAGGAAAGGCCTTTGGAATTCAAAGAGCTTTGCTGCTAACAATAGCCATAGATGTGATTGTTCATTTAGCAAAGTACACCACATGGGCTGCCTTTGGGAAGGACCTTTGATGGGTGAGGTAAGAAAAATAAGGACAATGTAGAGAGTTATTAATAAAGATAAATTTATTTGATTTTAATTTTATAATTATGAACTTACTAGTTTTTTGTGAAATAATAATGATGATAGTTTTATTTTCAATGCCTTTACAGAGAAAAATCAAAAGGGAGCAACTCTGCTGCACCCCAAAAGCTATTTTCACCTGACTTTGGGGTGTCTCTTTGTATTCTGTGAAATCCACAAGTCTAGCAACAACTGACTCAAAAATAACAGGGTCTAGATTAATAATGATTTTAAATAGCTGGCTCTTTTCTAAGGGGCAGTGGTACAGAACAACCAATTGAGAGCAGAAATGGAGCCTTCTGTGTCCTCATACTGAGACTATTGAATCTTTGTTTGAAGCTTTTGCTATTAAAAAAAAAAGGATAGGACACAAGGGACTGGAAATTCATATTCACACACATGCATATAACATTCTTTACGTAGAAAATGCATTGAGGAAACAGCACTGTAATTTTTCCATGAAATATAAATGCCAAACTCATGCATAATTTATACAACATAAAACCAACGGACCGTGTGGTTTTGGTGTTTAATTATGATCCCTTGGTTCTTCCTGATGAGGACCATCAGTCAGTCTAATCAGTGTCTGAAATGTCCTAGTCCCGTCTACAAATAAACCCCTAACTGGAGGTGTTAAAATACATGTAACTGAAGTGTGCTTTTGCACAAAGTATTTCTCAGCCTAAATGTAATAAATGGAATTTAAAAGCAATCAAATGATTGACAAAAGCAATAATAATGTTTTCCAAGATTTTTAGAGACATATGGAAATGTATAATTTTAAGCATCTTGACCTTTGGCTCAAGCAAAACTTTCTGCTGTTTGATTAGTTTGTGATTCTTTTTTAAAGAAAACCTCTAAAGTTGCTGCTTTAATATTGATAAACTTAGGAGATATCTTCCTGCTTTAATTTAATTTCGTATTAGGATATGGGTCCCAATGGATATCCAAAGGCTAGAGCAACCTCTCAATGGTTTCACATTTTCTAACAACCCAAGAACCTCTCCACTTTGGCAAAAAGAAATAAATTAGACTGATAAGACAGGCTAGAAGTGTTAGGACGTGGATTTCATTTCCCCTTCACAAATCTTATTCCCCAGCTGCTCCATTGCATTGCCATAACAACATAGATCTATGGAACATTTTCAAATGGCTTGAAGGGACATTTTCTCCACAGAAGCTACAGACATTTATAAGGTAAACATTACCATTAGTTTCCTCAAAAGTAGATTGAAAACCTGATTTTAGCTCTGCTCCTATCACATTAGAAACAGCCTTGTCATTTCTTAAGATAGCCATTGTCTCCTCTCTGGTACAGGAGAAGCTCAGTCAGAGGTTTCTCCTAGCCACATCCATCACTACCTTCACGGCAGAGCCTGCTTCCATCAATCACTGCACACTCTCAATTATCGTTTTGCTCTGCAATTCCTTTGTATAGCACACTGCGGTACCGAGCTCAATTCCAGGCTGCTTTACAAATATCATCTGGCAATCCCATCCAGAAATACGTTTGAAACGCCAAATAGTTTATAAATTTGAAACAAAAGCACTATTACTACTATTGCATCTTATTTTCCAGTAACTTTATTCACTTTATATTCTTAACAAATGTTTGCAGGATAGATGGATGCTCATCAATGTAGCATAGTTAACAGCATAGATGTTAAGTTTGAATTAAGTTTGAGTCGAGTTTCGTTACCTATTAGCTGTGAAACTCTGGACAAGTTATTAAACTCTCTAAACCTTGGGTTCTTCAGCCATAAACCAGGATCTTAGTATCTATCTCACATTTCTTGTAAGAACGAAATGTTGGGATCATGGTAGGCCAAGTGCCTAACATATAATCAGGGTCTAAGAGGTGTTTGTTATTGTAATCATTGTTCATCCCACTCATTCCACAGCTATTTATCCAGCACCTACTATGTTTCCAGCACATTCTAAAGGTTGAGTCATGAATGCTGAATAAGATGGATGTGGTCTTTGCATTTTAAGGAGCTTATACTCTGGTGAGGGAAACACACCATAAACAAATCAGTATATAATGACCAATAGTGATGAAGGCTAGGAAGATGCTGTGCAATAGAGAACACCAGAGAAAGGGGGACCTGCTTTAGACAAGGAAGTCAGGAAAGGCCTCCTGGAGAAGGTCATATTTATTTATTTATTTATTTATTTATTTATTTATGTTTTTTGAGTAAGATTAGCCCTGACCTAACTGCTGCCTAATCCTCCGCTTTTTGCTGAGGAAGCCTGGTGCTGAGCTAACATCTGTGCCCATTTTCCTCTGCTTTATATGTGGGATGCCTACCACAGCATGGCTTGCCAAGTGGTGCCATGTCCGCACCTGGGATCCGAACCGGCGAACCCCGGGACACGGAAGTGGAACGTGTGAACTTAACCGCTGCGTCACCAGGCCAGCCCCAGAACATCATCTTTAAACCTCGACCTGAAAGGTGAGGAAAATGCCCAGTGAAGAGCTGAAGAAAGCAGAGAACAGAGGCTGAGCTGGAAGAGCTCAGCAAAGTGACAGCCATGAAGAGGCGTGCTCAGGAAGAAGAATTGGTAGGCTGAAAGATCTTCAGAAGCCAGAAAATGCAATTCTTGTAGGATAGGAGAAAAAGTTTTTGGATTTTACTCTAAGTTCAATGGGAAACTATTGAGGTGTATTAAGGAGGAGAGTGGCATGATTAGATTTCCGATTTTAGGAAATTACTCTAGCTATCATGTAATAATTTGGAGAAATACAAAAGAAGTGGATGGACAAGTTAGGAAGCTATTGCAACAACCCAGGCAGGAGATAATGGCAACTTGGACTTGGTGGCAGCGGTGCTGGAGAGAAAGAAAATTTTGAAATATATTATAAAAATAGTAAAATCAAATCTCACCGTGGTAGTGACTGAGGGAGGGAGGTGTTGTGGTTCACATGAATTTCTCCCAGTTTATATTCAATCCTGTAACCATCACCAGTCAGCCTTTAGAATCCCCAAAAGGAGATGTGGCAAAGTAATAATTTTAGATATTAACATTAAATATTTTCGTGTAAGTGTTCAGTTATTCTCTAGCAACCTTCTCAGAAACTTACTCAGCACATAGCCCTGTATATTCCAGTGTTCCCAAATCCTGCAGTAAGACTTAGGGAAAAGTAAAAGTGCGTCATTCTGAAGAAATCCTTACTCTTTAGCACCAAGATAAGATGCGAGTAATGTGGGAAGTCTTACTTTGATCCCATCTAATGCACCAAAAATCACTAAGCCTCCCCTGTATGAAATTTGTTTTTTGGCTAACTTGAAAGCCTCGAGGATTCCCTACATGACTTGTTTTTTCAAGGTGAATTCTTTTTGTTTCAAATTCATATATTCTTACTCTCATTCCTTTGTAATCAATACCAACAGATAGTATGGAATGTTTAGTTGCATAATGATTAAGGCTGAATTTGGTGAGAACTCAAAGACTAAGGGTTATTCTTAGAAAAATAAGCCATCTACTGCCAGGACTTTAAAGCTTCTAATGATCTATATCTAATTTAGGGAACACCTAATGAGATACACAGTGTGATTTGCAGACCTGAATCTAAAACCGTATACACCTGAGATAAGAATCCATGTGCCTTGATCCATAGACATCATCTCAGCACCATGAAGAACATGAGTGACTCCATCTTGCTCCCTGCCAAGGAGTGGATTTGGCAACTAATCTTGGTCACCGCTTGATGCGTCTTCCATCAAAATGCAGGCTACCAAAGTATACAATATATTCTGGCTATTTAAATATCTTTGTGGAATTTATCTCAACAAGTGGGAGCGATGAAAATCTACTGCTCTTACTATGCGCAGAAAAAAGATAACAGGAGTATACTTGAGGTAACATCACAGGGTAATTTCAATGTCCAGTAGCCCACAATGATTCAGTTTGAAAAATAACGGAAGATGCAACTCATCCTATCGATTGTTTGTAGTCCCAGAATTACTTCTTTTAAAGGAAATTTTGTATCTAAAATCAGAAAACTGAGCCTTAAAGTAATTAAACCCAGATTGGGTGATTCTGATAGTAGAGAAGAGAAAGATAAAAAATGCTGAAGACAGCACAGCATGTTGCCTGGAAAGATGAGATGTGGGTGTGGAACCAGACTAAAGAAAACAACACAGAACGATGAGGCATCTGGAAGAGGAGATGTAATGAAAGAATTCCAAAGAAAAGTTTTATCTAACAACTAAAATGGCATCTACCATTTACTGGGCATATGCCAAAGGCCAGGCACTATACTAGACACTTCATGAATTTTATCTCTAATTCTTACAATAACTCTACAAGGCAGGTCTTAAGTACTCTCATTTTTTGATAAACAAATCCTTGTGAGATTATATACCATGCTTAAGATTC
This sequence comes from Equus asinus, assembly GCF_041296235.1. Taxonomy (NCBI): domain Eukaryota; kingdom Metazoa; phylum Chordata; class Mammalia; order Perissodactyla; family Equidae; genus Equus; species Equus asinus. Next base: position 30,050,449 of record NC_091811.1, on the reverse strand, counting down.
CTCAGCTAGTAACTGGCAGAGTCAGGATTTGATGTCATATCTATCCATTTCTGAGGATCAGGGCTGCCTGGTAGAATTGTTCAACTGGCACAGCCATATACAATGGTCCTGCTAAAGCCCATCTCTCTCCACAAAAATTTATTTTCCAAAGTTTTGTTAGTTTTTAAACACTGCAGTTTAGAAGCCCTAAGCTCTAAGTTGAAGTCCTAAACTGAATTTGAGAAACCCCAAGCATTTCACGTGGAAGATAGATCATATTGACACATTTTCAGAAATATCGCAGCGTAGTTCAGGGAAACTGATGGGATGACCAAGGTGGCACGTGACAACTAGATTCTGGGTGATCTATTTTGAGCAAAAATACCAGATCGTCTGAGAGAAGAGAACGTAGAACTACAAATGGTGTCTTATTGTATGAAGAGTGTGGCAGATATTGGTAATTGTCCTCTAGTGTCTATTACCTCCTTCTTTCTTTTAGTAACAGAGCCTCTGAGTTTTAGCTGGGTTAGCTGTCGAGCTAGACACTATATTTCTCAGTGCCCCTTTGTAGCTAGATTCCAACAAGTGGAACTTCTGGGTCATGTCTGTCAGATTAAAAATAAATCTGGACTTTATTTGAAAGAATTATTGCAAAGGGTGGGGGAGGGCCTATTGCAATGGGGGGAAGAGGACATTCTGACCACAAGAGCAGCAGGTGTTAGGCAAAAAGGGTTTCTTCCATAGAGAGGAGTAAACACAGCTAGAAAGAACCCAGTGTGGGCAAGTGGGATGAAAGAGTGGCAAGGTAGGACAGTAGGTCAAACAATGTTTTACCCTGGGGCCAGCCTATTTTCTGGGAGAGACACTTAAGGAGGGGCTGTGTGCTGGCTCAGGCTGAGGGCAGGCCAAAGTTCAGGGGTCTAAGGGAGGAGAAAATCTTAACCAAAGCTTGGTTAATAACCATTTTGTTCCTATTGATCAGTGGGGACAAAACAGTGCAGCTGATCATTTAGGAGGCAAAGAATGGGAATTTAGAAGGTCTGTGTCTGGCCTTGTCATACACAAACAGGAGGGACATCCTTGAGCCTTATCTAAGACCTGGGCAAGGGTAGTTCTTTGGGGTAAGCTGTCTCCTAGAACACGAGGAGTGAGGGAATCTTTATCCATTGCTGTTTTCCAGGATCACAGGGCTCAGGAAAAGTTCGACATTGTCATAGCCTTAAATAGAATCTGCTTGTCCTGTACTATCTCTTTCCTTTTCTAGTGATTGGAGCATAGACCTGGTGGTGATGAGCGACGCTAAGAGTGGGCCTAACCTAAAAAGGGGAGGCGCCTGGGTCCAGCATGACTTTGTGGAATAGAGCTGTCTGCTTGCCCTGGACAGCTCACCTTCCTCGAGACTAGTAGGAAAGAGAGAAATAAGCTCTTATCTCATTTGCGCCACCTTATTTTGAAGTCTCCAAGTTATAGCCACTTAGCTAGGACCCCAGTGAACACAAATAGTCCCTGCAAACACGGGAGTTTTTTTGGCATCATGGTCGACCTGTCAAGTATCATCGTCAAATATAATATTAAATGCAGAACTCCTTTACAGTGGCAAGACTCACATTCTCATTAATCTAGGAATGCCTGAAGCATCAAAAGCTCGATTTTGCTCTTCTTTTTCTGTGCCACACAGGAAAAGAATTCTGTTTCAGCTCCCAAAATGAATTAAAAACTTTCCAGCACTTAACATGGGAGCATTAACAAAGGAAAATAGTGTGACTCATGCACTCATTTCTGACTGAATAATATATGTTAATGTATGTATTTGTTTGTAGTATTGCTGGAGCTCTTAAAAAGTTGATAAAATGGCGTAATGTTCTTCCATTTGATTCAAATAGCCTTTCAGTCAGGAATAGCCTTCTTTATTGGAAAAGTGTACGTAGGAAGATATAGAAGTTTAACCAGGAATATTTAAAAGAACTAATCACCACCCAACATGTATCGCTCAAGTTTTTCTGAATAGCAAGCCTAGAACCCGTATCCTGAGAGGCTAGGAAGACAGCATTGTGGTCCTGGTGTTACCAAGGCCAACACTGTGCAAATACTACCTAGGAAGTAGAGGTTAATGACCCATGAAGCAATAATTCCTCAAAGCTAGTCCACAGGTTGGTGCCAAGCTATGAATAATAAATTTTAGTGCTTGGTGCTGGCCCGGTGGTGTAGTAGTTTGCACGCTCCACTTCGGTGGCCTGGGGTTTGTGGGTTTGGATCCTGGGCATGGACCTACACACTACTCATCAGCCATGTTGCGGAGGTGTCCCACATACAAAATAGAGGGAGATTGGTACAGACGTCAGCTTAGTGACAGTCTTCCTCAAACAAAAAGAGAAAATTGCCAACAGATGTTAGCTCAGGGCCCATCTTTCTCACAAAAAAAAAAAAAAAAGGCTTATCTCTTTGTCTCTCTTATAGGCCCAAGCCACAGCAGCCTTCCTTTAGCATTTAGAGTACACAAGTCCTCTTCTGCTTCAGGGTCTCATGCTGCTGTTCCTCAGTCCATACTGATCCATACTGATCTCTCCAGCATTCTTCACCTGGTTAATACCTCCTTATCCTTTAGGACTCAGTTTAAATGTTTATCAGAGAAACCATCCCAGGCCGTGCATCTCAATTAGGTTTCCTTGGTAGGCTTTCTCACAAAACCTATAGCTTTCCTCTGCTGAACTAAATCCAGTTAATAGGCCACAAGATTCCTGAAACTACAGTGCAGGGATGTGTTATCTTTGTATTCTCACCACCCAATATCTGCTTGTCACGTGGCTGATGCTCCATAAACATTGGATGAATGACTAATAGTGAGAACACAGTGATATTAACAATTGCTATTACCATTTATTGACTACAGACTTTATTTCTGGTACTTTATATGTAACCATTGTCTCTAATCTTCACAATAAGCCTGGGAGGTAGTTCTTTCTATGCTTATTGTGTGAATGAAGAACATGAGGTCCACAAGTTGGTTTTTTTTTGTCAATGGTTGCTCAGCTAGTAAATGACAAAGCCAGAGTTTTAACCCAATAAGTTCTGTTTCAGAGCTCATGATATTGGCTCAATAATGCTAATGAATGCTTTTACTGAAGAACAAGGAACTTTTAATACACTAACTGGTTTTTTTCTTTTCATTTTTCAACTAATTACCACACAAAGGCATTTATTGGTTGCTTTGGCTATTTGTTGCTGTATTAAAAAAAATCCCAAACCCTTGATGTCTTAAAACAACAGTAATTTATTTGCTTACAATTCTGCAATTTGAACAGGCTTGATGGGACAGTTCACTTCTGCTCCACATGGCATGACTTCTGGTGGCTTAATTGTGGCTGAAGGATCTAATTCCAAGAAAGCTCACTCATATGGCTGGCAAGTTGATGCTTGCTAGGAACTCAGTTGGAGCTATCAGGCAAGGTGTTGATGGCCTCCATGTGGCCTCTCCACGTGGCCAGGTTGATCACTGAGTTCTGAGAGGGAGTGCCTAAAAGCAAGCATTCCAAGAGGACGAGGCTCCATGTGCAATCCTCTATTTTCATCATGCCTACTAGTTGGCCAAAGCCGGTCAAATATCCAATCCCAAAGTCAAGGTGGGAGGGGACTACACAAGGAGACATAGTTCACTGGGGGCCACCAAAGAAACAATCTGCACATTACTTTTCAATGCAGAATAGAAGGAGGAAAGCTCTTTGGTCTCATCTGTTTTTAGTCTTTGTTTCTAAAAATGTGAAGTGATGGCTGACTCACAGAAAGTCATTTCCCTAATCACTGCTCTTCTGAGAAAAAGCACAGTCACCTCTGTATTAGTCAGGACAGGCTAGGTTTCTAGGAGGAGTAACAAATAACCCCCAAATTTAATTAACTCCATGCAACAAAAGCTTATTTCTTGCTCTAGCTGCATTCCCCATGCAAGTCAGAAGAGAGGTTCTGCTCATTATATTTCCTCAGTGACATGAGCTGATGGAAGACTGATCTCGACATGTGCCTTCACAATGACCTGAGCAGGGGGGACAGAATGTGGTGAATCATGCACTGGCTTTTAAAGCTTCCGCTGAAAATGCTATGTCACTTTCTTTCACATTTTATTGGCCAAAGCAAGTCAAATGGCCACACATAACTTCAAAGACGGTGAGGAAGTACAATCCCAGATATGCTCAGAAGGGGGATAGCTAGAAATAGCTGGGGAACAGCACTGTCATGGGTTGAATTATGTACCCCCCAAATTCACATGTTGAAGTCTTGATCCCCAGTGCCTCGGAATGTGACCTCATTTGGATAGGATCATTGTAGAGGTAATTAGTTAAGATGAGGTCATACTATAGGAGGGTGGCTCCTAATCCAACGTGACTGGTTTTCTTATAAGAATGGGAAATTTGGACACAGACACTCACAGGAAGAGCACCACGTACAGATGAAGGCACAGATTGAGGTGAGGCCGCAGAAGCCAAGGAACACCAAAGATCGCTGCAAACCACCAGAAACTGAGAGAGGCATGGAGCAGATGGTTCCTCACAGTCCTGGGAAGGAACCAACCTGTGGACTCCTTGAGCTCAGACTGCAGCCTCCAGAACTGTTAGACAGTATATTTCTGTTGTTCTAAGCCTCCCAGCTTTTGACACTTTGCTACAGCAGCCATAGGAAACTATTACAAGTGCTAATGATTATCATCATCTCTAATGGCTCTTCTATTTTCCTTTTAAAATGCTAACTTACTCTTCGGAGTTTTCCTTTCTGTGCTCCTCCTGCACATATCATGCACTTGAATGTGAACAACCTATTTCTCCAATTCAAGACTTCGAAGTTGTTTGCAACAACTTCTTCTCTTTTACTTCTAATTAGAGCCAATTTCCTGGTTTCTTGCTTTCACTTATTTTTCCCTCTTTTCTAGTCTAAGCCTTGTAGGGTCTTGCATAGCAGAGTGACAGCTTTCTTTGTCTACTGCGTTTCTTTGTCTCAAGTCATGCCCTGTTTCTATTCCCTCTATTTATGGTTTTCAGAATAGCCCATTCCCAACACCAATCTCTGTATATCATTTCTCTACTCGGTCTAATGTGTTCTATTATTTCCAGCCTAGCTTTCACATCTCTGGATTATTATCTCTCACTCTCTCTTCCTCTAGGACTTCTTTCTCAATTTTCATTATGATTAGGTGTTGCCTGTCTAACGCAGCAGAATATACCTGATGGTTGTGCATTAGAACACTCATCTGGGTAATTTTACCTCAGTGCTGTTGTCTGACATTTTCCGTATGGAATGGTCTCCCCAATAATTCATGTCTTTCTTTGATGGCCGTCTCAGGAATCACCTCCCCAGGGAAACTTAATGGATGACACCATCCATACTACTCTTAACCTTCTCAGCAGTTACTTAGTTTACATTATTATTACTTTCACTTTCATCCAGGCATTGTGCTAAATGATCTATATGAATTATTTAATATAATTCTCTTGCCAATACGGCAGATAATATTATTCATATTTTTTTAAAAGAATTTTTCCTTTTTCTCCTCAAAGCCCACCAGTACATAGTTGTATATTTTTAGTTGTGGGTCCTTCTAGTTGTGGCATGTGGGATGCTGCCTCAGCATGGCTTGATGACTGGTGCCGTGTCCACGTCCAGGATGTGAACTGGAGAACCCTTGGCTGCTGAAGAGGAGGGCGTGAATTTAACCACTTAGCCATGGGGCTGGTCCCTCATATTTTTTAGATAAGGTGTCAGAGAGGTTAAAATCCATTGAATCTTTCATAGCTAGTGAGAGTGACCATGATTTTAAAAAATCACTTTAGGTATAATTTATATAAAATAAAATACACCAATTTTATTTATTTATTTATTTTGTAAAGATTTTATTTTTCCTTTTTCTCCCAAAGCCTCCCAGTGCATAGTTGTGCATTTTTAATTGTGGGTCCTTCCAGTTGTGGCACGTGGGACGCTGACTCAGCATGGCTTGATGAGCAGTGCCATGTCTGCACCCAGGATTTGAACCAGCGAAACCCTGGGCTGCTGAAGCAGAGCGCACGAACTTAACCACTCGGCCACGGGGCCAGCCCCAAATACACCAATTTTAATAGTACAGTTTGGTGAGCTTTGATGTTCATGTGTGTGTATTCCCTATAATCATCACACCAAGCAAGATATGGAATATTTCCATAACCCCAAAAGCTTTCTTACACTGCTTTGCCATCCATCCAGGCTGAATGATCTGATTTCTGTCACTATAGATTACTTTTACTTGTTCTAGAACTTCATATAAATGGAACCATACAGTATATTTACTTTGGCTTTTTTACTTCTTTGCTCAGCATTATGGTTTTCAGATTCATTCATGTTGTGTATGCATTAGTAGTTCTTTCCTTTTAATGCTGAGTAATATTCCATTATACGTATATGTCATAATTTCTTTAGCCTTTCATCTGTTGATATTCTTCAGTTTCCATTCTTTGACTATTTTGAACATAGCTGTTAAGAAAATTTTTGTAGACGTTTTTGTGTTTACATACATTTTTCTCCTGGGAAAATATGTAGGAGTAGATATGCTGGGTCATAGGATAAGTACATTTTTAACTTGATAAGAAACCACCAAACTACTTTCCAAAGTTGTTGTACCATTTTGTGTTCCCACCATTAATATATCAAAGTTCTAGATGTTTCATGTCCTTGTGAACACTGAGTGTTGTCAGTCTTTTTAATTTTAGCCATCATGTAGTGGGTATGTAGTGATATCTCATAGTTTTATTTTTCATTTCCCTGATGGTTAATGATGTAGGGAATATTTTCATCTGCTTCTTGGCCATCTCTATATCTTTTATTGAGGAGTTTCTATTTAAATATTTGACCCATTTAAAAAAAATAAATCATTTGACTTCACATTGAGCTGGAAGAGTTCTTTGTATATTCATATATATCATATATATATATACACACAAATTCTTTTGTGAGATATATCAATTATGAATACTTTCTCCCAGTCTGCAGCTTGCCTTTTCATTTTCTTAGTGATGTTTTTTGAAGAGCAAAAAAAATTTAATTTTGTTGTATTCTAATTTATTTATTATTTTCCTTTTATAGGTAGTGTTTTTTGTGTCCTGCCTAAGAAAAGTTTGCCTTTCCCAATGTCATGAAGATCTGGTAGGTTGTGTCTTTCAAGAAATTTGTTAATTTTATCTAAGTTTTCTAATTTATTGTTATAAGTTTGCTTAAAATACATCCTTAATATTGTCAAGGGCTGTGAAGGGCTGAAATTTACTCTACCTGCAAATTAAAGAATTTACCTGCTACAGTTTCATGGATGCTGGCAGAAGACACGAGACTCTTGGGTCAGAGGTGACGGAGTATTAGGAATTCTTTATCAGTTCCCCAAACTCTAGTTCTCATAGGGTGATGTGAAGAAGGCCAGATGACACCTGTACATGCAGTGGATGGTATTACAGGAAACAAACACTAAGTTGAGGAAACTCCCAAATTTTTTTGTGACTGGTGACCACGCCTGCCCTTTGTTCCAGAGGGAGTTACTATCTATATCTTCCAAGGCTGTAAGCAAGCCTGATAACACTATCAGAATCTTCATTAGAGAGTTCATTAATTAGCATAGAAGATATTAATTTAATATATTTAATAAGTACTCATATAGCACTTATTACTTGCCAGACACTGATCTTAGCATGTCAACTCATTTAATTCTCATAATGACTCTACAAGGTAGGCATAATTAGAATCCCTATTTTACTGATGAGGAAAAAGAGGCACAGAGAGTTTAAACAACTTGGTTATGCGGCTAGTAAGTGGCACAGCCAGATTTGAACCCAGACAGCCCGACTCCAGAGTGTACATTTCTTTATGATTATACTGTGCTGCCTCTGATAGAAATAATTTTCTGTTAATGCAATAAGTGGTATTTAAGATATATTTATTGACTAGAAAAAGTATGCAGATACCTCTATAAATGTTGCATAACAATATTGCATCGTAATATTATATATTAATATGAATTAGGGAGCCCATCATCTTAAAACTCTTTGAAAAAGCACTCAGGCCAAGGATTCCAATTTGGTTCAGCATTCTACCACTTAATGGAAGACTCTCTTGTCTGAGCCAAGTAAAGATTAGCTGATTCTGCTGCCAAAATGTTTTCACATCTGACATGCTTACAAGATGCATGCTCAAGGTCCTAAAGGACTTCCCCAAGCTCAAAGCTTATGTGGCATTTTCAGTACCTGCCTACTAATAAAAATTTGTATGTGTCACAACATTTGTTCCAAGATTTGCTTTCATTATAACATCCTACCTGTTAATAGGACTGTAGGTAGAGTTCTCATCTGCTATCAGTTGCCAGAGATACAGACACTGACCGAAGAGACCTGGAGAATTCCAAAAGTCTTAACTGGCTTAGGTCAGTTAGTGATGCCAGGTTTGTCTGACTCCTATGCTTTGTTCAGATTATAACTAGGTTACAACTCTCCATCCTGTACTTCCTTTGGCAAAAGACAACATTTATTTTTGTGTTGAAGTGGTGATACATGCACATGGCAAAAAAGTTCAAATTGTACAAATAGCTAATAGTGAAAGAAGGTAGCTCGTCTACTCCTGTATTTCAGTGCCTCTCTGCAGAGCACACTGCTGTCCTTATATACGCTTCCAGAAGTATTCTATGTGCATATCAGCATATGTTCTTGATCTATTTTTAATTGTCCTTTATGTGTCATTTCATATCCCCCAAATACATTTTATGTTCATTAGTGGAAGACTGTTTATTTCTTTTGTTTTTATTCTTTCACACTGCTTAATATAATTTCTCAAAAAGCAAACTCAGTAAATGCATTTTGCTGTTTTCTCTTTGGATAGGATGAGTAATGAAGAGAACAGAGAGTTGGATCAAGTTAAGAGTGATATTCTGGGTCCAAATATCTGAAAACTTCAGACTCTTAAGTGATCACACACAGACACAGACACACACACATGCATGCACAAATGGTTAACTTTGAATAAAAAGGGTATCAATTTACACATTTATGACTATATACAAACTATCCCCAAATTTCAGGGGCTTTAGTTCCAAATGAGGCCATGTTAGCTTATATATTTATTTTGTTAGCTAGTTGATTCCCACCTGTGCAACCTTTAAAACTCCCCAGTCATTCCTGGGACTCGCATGTGTTCATAATATCCCTCTCATGCTACTCCATTTAAGTCTGCTTGTTGAGAGCTGCTGGCTGCAAGCTGCTTTCGAGAGGCCTCTGTGGGAACACTGCTTCTCTACCCAGCATACTTTCCTACAGTGCTTCCAAAGCTGCAAAATCTCCTAATTGCCAAATACTACTGCATTCCTCTCCATTTTTACTGCCACATTGGAGCCATGCTGTGTTATTTGCAGATACGATAAATGCCCTTCCCCCAGCTCTGCCTTGGATATTGTTAACCTGGCACCAAGCTAATGAAATTCCTGTGCAAACAGCCACTGGAACCTTTGTCTGCAGCCCTTTTCTCTATGAGAGTTCAGACTGAGTCCTTGGGGCAGGTTGTAAAATGGACTAGATACCATCCTTTATGTTTGTTCCTCTCTGGGCCCTGGAATCCACATAGAAAACGGTTCTTTTTTGTCCCCAGTTTTGTTTTCCATCTGGCCCCTACAAATGGATGCCGAAGCCATGCTGCGTGGGGATGGGTATTGCCAATCAAACACACCCAAACTCAGCTATGCAACATTTATTCTAGTTTATTGGCTTATTTAGTGAAAGTATAGAATATGGTTTACCAAAATAGCTGGCATAATATAAGGCTTCACATCCAGTTTGATGACATTTAAAACTCTAAATTTTGGGGTATCTCTATAACATCAGCATTTTTCTTAATCTTTTCAGGTGGAGGATCTTTGAGCACTAGATTGTAAATATCTATGTTTTGGTGGTTCACATATTAAGTATTATGCTGAAATCAATGGAGACATACTCTGAATACTGATTTGATAGAAATGCTTCACTGACTTTACTAGAGCCGAGCCAAATTCATTAACAGCCTAGATTCGTTAGGAAGGCACCGTTAATTCAAGGCAAATAAAAAAGAGATTAAATTCTTGTATTTTATAAAGCATTGCACATTAATCAAAATTTAGTATATTTGGTTTTAAGGCAACGTCCATTTCATGAATGGAATGAATCTGTGGATCTTTTCAGAGAACACATTTTTTCAGTTTACCTACCAAATATTTTTTGTGCTAGTCACTGTGGTGAGTTTTGTGGGACAACCTGAATTGCAGGTTGGGTTTTTAAAATCTTCACCCTTTCGTAGGTAAAGTGCTTACCCTCTCCTTCTGGGGATTCTGGCTTGTTCCAAACTAGGATAATAGAAAATGTTAAAAAAGGGAAAGGAGGCAGAAATTCTTTAGAACAACACATCACAGCTATGCAGTCAGATGAAGATGTTTCATCTGGTTCTGGTCAGAGAGAGTCAGTTCCCTTTGCTCCCTCTTTCTGCACACGAGACACAGGCTGAGGGGAGGCAGAAGTGAAATCAGAGAGGAGGGGCAGGTGGGTGAGGAATTGTGGGAGGAAGAGAGAAAGGGAGAAGGAGACAAGAGAGAGATTTTTTTAAAAAAATTATTCTATTGAGGTCATATTGGCTTATAACGTTGTGTGAATTTCAAGAGTCCATCATTGTATGTCAGTTTCTGCGTAGGCTGCATTGTGTTCACCGCCAACAGTCTAGTTTTTATCCGTCACCATACATATATGCCCCTTTACCCTTTTCGCCCCCCGCCCCCCTGCAACCCTCTTCCCCTCTAGTAACCACCAATCTGTTTGAAAGAGAGACTTCTTGACATTCCTGTGAGCTGGAATCAATAGGGCCCAGCTGTGACTCCAGGGAAATGTAAAGGGCTCTTTTTACTATTTCTAGAAGCTGCATTTATCCCTGCTCTTCCCTTAATAAAATTTATTTTTGGGCAATGTGCTTATTTTCCGAGACAGTGTTAAGGGATCTTGGGGTCCTTATAGCTCTTAAAATCTCCATCAGAATCCCACAGCTACCCAAGCTGCCTGAGTGAAAACAGTGTGCTAACCATGCAAATGCTACTTCCAACCAAGTCTGCCAGGCCTTCCCCGCCCCCAAAGCCCGATTTCTAAACCTCTTCCTTATAGAAACAGGAGCCGACTGCTTCCTGCTCTTCCAGCATTTAATGGCACAGCTAAAGGATTACACTGTGTGAATAAAACATAGTTCCTTTATTTTTGGAACATACAATTTAGAAAAGAGAAATGACACTACACAAATAACTAAAATAAAATCAGAAAATAACCCTTGGTAACCATTGTTATATGCTAGGAACAGTGTTGACAAAGAAAGTAGAGATTTGAAAGATGTTGCAAGCTTGAGTGATTTGAAGTATGGGTCAAGGGGAAGGAAGAATTAAAGCAACTCTGAAGCTTTGTGTCACATTAATATGAAAGTTAATGATATTGTTAATAGAAATAGGCCATGTGGAGAGTAAGAGGATCTCCATCAGAGAAAGGCTGAGTTGAAGGAGTAAAGAGACAGATGGGCGGAGATATGGGGTGGGCCTCTAAATATTTGGGTCCAGAGAGCAAATGAGTGTTCCGAGCTGGAGGTGTAGATTTGGTGTCACTGAATATGGGTGAAACCTGATAGGAAGGTGGATGGGGTTACAAAGAGAGAAAGCGGACAAGGGGCTGAGCATGGAAGCATATGTTTAGCAGGTTAGGGAAGGGAGACAAGATACAAATGAAACAGAAAAGTACAAGGATAGTTTTACCAAAGCCAAATGGGAAAAGAGAGAAGAGGGAAGGAATCAATTGTGTGAAATGTGGCTGAGAAGTTAAAAAGGATGAGTGTTGAATAAAGTCGATTAGACTTGACGACAAGGAGGTTCTTGGTGTTAGAAGAGTGGATGGGAACATGGAGCCAGATTGTGTTCCATTGAGGAGTGATGAGTAGAGAGGAAGTGGAAGCAGCAGTGCAAATTTTAAAAGCGTTATTGCAAGAACAAACATCTTGCTTGAAGGAGTATATTTAAAAGTTCGTATTATTTATATCTCGAAGCTCACCAATAGTGAGGAAAATGAGCAATTAAAAAGATTTTCAGATGCTGTGAAACAATAATTATTGAAAATGTTTTCAGAGGTAGTGAAACAATAATTAGTCTGTCAGAAGACTGTTGGGCTCAGAATTCTTTTTGTGGAGAGAGAAAGTTTAAATCATTTATGTAAGGTCAAATAGTGATCAATATGTGCAGAAAATTAAAAAAAATGAGGCAATCGTGTCTTCATCTTGTATGTTCCTTACCTGAATTGCTCTGAGACCTGCAAGGTATATGTTATAACTCAGGGGAAAGTAATTTTATATTATTTTATAACAGGGATAAAAATGTAGTTTTGATTTTTGTTTCCTTAATCCAAAACCAGATAACTAAACTATGTTTTCCAGTATTAATTTTTAGAGAGTTGGTTTCCAAGGTCTTCCTACTTATTAAGAAATAGACCTTGGTATAAATGAGGTTTTTTTTCAAATATCTTAGATTTCTGGAAACAATTAGAAAACTCATGTAAAAGAAACTTAATTAAAAAGGAAGAAAGTTCTACACGTTTAGCTGCTCTTCTGTGTCTTCAGGTTGAATTGCAAATATAACTTGATGAGAAGAATCTAATTTTTCGTAATTAGCTAGAAGACACTTGACATAGCTCTAGGAAAAATATAAACTAATTTAAAACGTAGGAACACATTTCAACCTTGTGCGTAGGGAATTTTGATTTTAGTGAACTAGTTTCGGTATCTTTCAAATCCTTCCCTTGAGTGTCTCTATACTGCACATCAAGAGCCCATCAAGACTTACAGAAGGAAGGACTATTTTTCTAGACGGACATCACATGGAGAAAGAACCTAGCTGGAAACAGTCTGAGAATTCTTTAAGAAAATTTTTAAAACAAAAATAGTCTGAGTCTTGAACTTTATAGCATGTTAGAAAGCTATAATACTCATCTTAAACCTTTTTTTCTCTAAGGAATAATCCAAAGTACTGAATAGATATGAAAGTGTCATTCCCCATGAATACACAGTATGGGATCTATCGGATTTTCAGTGTACTAAATGAGGTAAACTTTGCATTGCCCTATCACACGTGTTTGAACGATATCTAAAAATATCAATCGATCACTAAGTTATTTTTTATAAGGAGGCAAGTGTTGGCTTTCTCCTCTGATATGGTCCCCTGGGGCAGGAAATAGTGAGAACATCAGATAATTGGGTTTGCATCCCTACTACTGTGTGACCTGGCAAGATTCTTTTCTGACCATCATTTTCTACATGTAAAAAGTGAGGAAATATGTAACTCACAGGGTTGTTGTGAAGATTAAATGAGACAACAGACGTGTGGGTCCTGACTCAAAGATCACCTCTTTGGTGATCTTCCTTGCGTTTAGTTCTTTTTTAAGTAGATAAGTAAAAACAGAGAGTGTTACACGACTTCACTTTTCAGAAGCTTCAATTCAACGGCCTCCTTTGTGCCTGGCACTAGATTCTTGTTTATGGATTTCCACTTCCAGTGTGCCCCATTGCTACGGAGTCCACACTTTCTTTTTCATGTACAAAAGGGACTTACCTAACTATTAGGTTGAACCACATAAAATTGCTGATATTCAACATTTTTGACCTATAAAAACGACAATATCATATGATTCAATTTATTCGAACTGTAAAATCCAGCTCAAATGCCAGCATCCACTGTCGAATTGGAGTTGGACAGCCACCAGACACAGTGATCTTTTCCTGCCACATTTCCTATGCATTCATTTGGACACTTCTGGTCTACTATTTTGTATTATTGGTAATAGTTTTGTTTGAATGTGTCTTGCTTTCTCAACTACTTTGTATATTCCTTGAGGGTGCTCATTGTCTGTTCTCCTTTGTGGTATCCAGCATTATGTGTTCCACATAATATTGGCTGAGTAATTTTTTTATGATGCTAATAATAATATATAATTCATAATTATTGACCTGACTGCTCTGAGGATAAAAAACTTATATTGTGCTTTCTCAAGACATTTAAGCTTTTTTTCCCTTATGTCTAACATCAAAGAAGGAAATTCCTTTGGTGTTGAGGAATCTTCTATTGATAATATATATAGTGATAATGCTGTCCATGATCCATAAAAATGATGCTACTGATCACTAGTTCAGTTTGAGTCTTAGACCATTTCCCACTAAAGGTCCTGGAGTTTCATTAATCATTGTGCTGTCTCCTTAGGTTCCACTTGGTTAGAGAGCTGGGAGAGTTAGGAGATTAGCCAAGGTGAAGTGGGACAAAGTTAAATTAACTAGTTTATGTGGGAATTGATCTCTTCTTCTTGGTATGATTTATATTGTGCTTTAATCAGCAGATAAACACGAGTACCAAATAAAGCTTGTTTAAGAAATGAAAATGATATTTTCTTTGGGATTCTAATCTCACGTCTTCAGCAAGAAATAGGGAGGAGGAATCAGAGTTGTTGTATATCCCCTAGGGCTGGAGCTGGCAGAAGGATTCTCTCTTATGTAAAGCTGGGGTTGATAAAACACAGGAAGCATGCATGAATCAAGAGCTGAGCTTCAAAGTTAAAGGAAGGAGGCTAAGTGAGTCTCCCAAACGAAGGAGCAGGGCCTAATCCACGGCATTGTTGGAGTCTGAGGGGGTCAATGAATGAATCACACACCTTTCTATTCAGGGTTCAGTTTTATTAGTAAATATGAATTTGAAACTTGCCTTCTGCCCAAGGCCTAAGGAGCTTCCTGCTCATTCTCCCAGTGAATCAGACTGATTTGACCTGGGGCAGCCAGAGCAGCTCAATACCCACAGGGCAACCTTTGTACTTCATGGAGAGGAGAAGGCCTGCAGACTGGGAACAGGCTGCTTATAAGAGAAGAAGAACCATGGAGAAGAATAGGCCACCTACTTAAGACAACTCGTCTCCCAGTCTGAGCCACTAGTTTTGTCATTTTTCTTCCTATGTGAAGAAGCCAGTGAGAAGTGGAGGGAAGGGAAGAAGTTTCTCCTTAAAATTCAGTCAATATAACAGCTCCTAGTTTTAAGGCTGGCAAAAAGTCACAGCTAGGGAGAGAACCTGTCTCTCCCCCTCCAACCCAATAAGAATGAACTTGAAGGATTGAGGAAAGAGGTTGAATGTTAAACTGGCAAGCAGTGTAGACAAATGCCAGAGAGAGGGGCTTGGCTGAAGGCAGCACTTATGGGTTTCCTGAAGAGTGAATGTGGATAGCTGGCTTCGTAATAAGGGTCTGAGACAAAGCAGATACCAGAAGTCTATTAAATTTTCACTTTGTTGTTTCAACATCCCCTTATGGTTAATGTCTTCACTCTTCTGCTTCTGGTTGTGATGGAGTTATTGGTATAAGGCTAGCCTCACGCCATAAACAATCGTAAAACTGGACAAGATATATGTGGCAAAGCTTTTTAAACTTTGGACAACAGGCAATGCAAGACTGTGATCTCTGAAAGAAGGGACACTTACAAGATGAGCCTGTGCTTGACCTGTGTGTCTGCCTAGGAAACATTTCTCAATCACAGCACAGAATGCTGGAATTCACAGTGGTTCCGCTTTGCTGAAGAGACAGAGACAGTAGAAGCAGTTGGAAAAGGCGGGTACTGGAGAGCAAGAAATGCTCAGAGGGTGAACTTTAGAAGTGTGTATGGAGGTTTCCCATCAGTCTTGGCTGAGGACTGGGCTGCACATGTGCCAAGTTAGACAACTCAGGGCCTCCCAGAGAGCTCAGACTTGCAGCTATGGGATTGAGAGTGGAACAGAGATACTAAAGGTTGAGCAGTGCTAGGGACATCAGAGTTCCAGCCCAGCCAGAGTGGAGAAATCTAGCTAACATCTCACTAATATTTGTTAAAATCCAGCTAAGACATCAGAAAGGCCTCTAAGGACCACAGCCTCGAGTAAAGACTATAGCACAACTGGCTGAACAAAGTTGAAGACTGAGGCCTGACAAGATCCACAGTTTGCAAGTTGAATTCTGCCAAGTTAGAGGGGCTTGGAAAACACCTTGTGCTTTCCACAGATCCTCCCTAACAAAGCAGAAAACCAAGCATGCAAGGTTTTCACATAAGGTTCAAGGTAATCTCTAAGTAATTGAGCTGCCTATGAAAACAAGTCACCTCTTCAAAGGAAGATAATGGAATTCAGAGTCTTTACAATGATTTATCCACAATATCCAGTGTAAAAAAAAAAGTTATTTTAAACTTAAAAAAAACCCCAGGAAAGGGGCCAGCCCAGTGGTTAAGTTTGTGTATTCTGCTTCAGTGGCCCAGGGTTCACAGGTTTGGATCCTGGGTGTGGACCTAGCAATGCTTGTCAAGCCATGCTGTGGCAGCATCCCACATAAAATAGAGGAAGATTGGCACAGATGTTAACTCAGGGTCCATCTTCCTCACACACACAAAAAAGAAAACCCCAGGAAAATGTGGCCCATAGTCAAGAAAAAAATTTAATGAAAGGCAACTCCAAGATGGCCCATGCCTAGAATTTAGCAGACAAAAGATTTTAAATTGACTTTTATGAATTTGTTCAAAGAATAAAAGGAAAATGTTATCTTAATAAGAGTGGGTAGAAAATTTTAGCAGAGAATTTTAAACTATAAAGAACCAAATGGAAATTCTAGAACTGAAAATCAAATTTTCAATGGAAAATTCACTGGATGGTCTTAACAGCAGATTGGAGGTGGCAGAAGAAAGTGTAGTCTTCAAAATAAAAGTTCACCCAACTCAGCTTCCATCTGAATTTCCTTGGTGACAAATGCTGAAAATTTTGCAATCATTTTGGAGATAATTTACTCTGTTATGATTTGTACTCAGTCAGTCACTGACTGTACACAGTCAGATCAAAGTCACTATTGATCTTGTTTTCAAAATATTTTCATATGGATGTTTTTCTCTCCATTTCTATTTGTACTTCCCTAGTTCAAGGTGTCATTCTCTTGTGCCTAGATTACTGCTACAGCCTAACATTCCAGTCTCTAATCCTTTTTAATTCATTTTCCAATTCATCTAGTCTTACTTGCTGCTGTAATTGCTTATTTATTCAACAAATATTGATAAATGACCTACTCTGTTTCTGATTGATGTCTATTCTGTTCTGAAATTTTTAGTAGCTCCAATTTTCCTTCAATAGGAAGCTAATTTCTTCTGTCTGGATTTTGGGTCCTCTATGTTCACTTCCTCTATTCTCCAATAATGATTCCAGTCATATTTCAATTTGTCATAGATACTGTAGCAGACTCTTGGCCACCCAACAATGGAACTCTCTTCTGATGTATGGAGAATCCCCTGCCTTATGAAGCAGAGGTACACCCCTGCTGGAGAGGTTATAGATACCAGATAATCACTTTTCCTGCCTCCCTTGCAGTGCCATCATATGTCATAGCACATGATCTAGGCTCTCTCCTTTGGACATACTTCTCTCAGACTTTGAGTTATAAGATCATCATACAGAGTGACAGGGCCCTCACATAATGCAGAGTGATATGTGATGGGAATGGCAACATTCACCCAGTTTCCAGAAACATCAGGGATAGTATCTGGGGTCAACAATGCAAACTGAGGTGTCTGTGCCCATCAATGGCTACAGTAGGATCTTCTAGACTACTCTTACGTTACAATTTTGCGTAAACCAGTCTTGCGTTATAATTTTGGCCATTGACTCTGGCTGCTTAGCCTCTAAACCTGGCTCTATATTTCTCCTAAAGATTTTGTGTGCTGTCTGAATCCTTAAATTAGCCAGAGTTGTTTTCTATTGCAAGAAGCTAAGAATTCTGACTGAACACATACACACATACCCTACCCCAGATGAATCCATCTTCCCATCCCAAGAGCATGCCAAGCTTAGCCTGGGTCATTCTAACCACCAGGAAGTCCTCCATTTTCCTGTGTCTCTGATCAAATCTTACATATCTTCAAGCTCAGCTGCTTCAAAGAGATTTTTTCGTGACTTTTCTAGACCTGAACAATCATTCTCTCCTCTATATCTTACACCTTAACACTAGCTTATATACAGTTTTTCCTTTTCATTGTTTAAATACATGTTAATCTTCATTAAGTTTACTAAAGGGATTACAATGCCCGTATCCCTCATCTTGCTTAGCACTGTGTTCAGAACATTGTAGTAATTCATTATGTACTAAAAGGAGGATGAATTTTATGAAAGACTTTGCTTTTATTTAGTGTTTCATGAGAGCGGTAATATCCTGGATAACGTTAAAACATGACAGACTTTGTGTAGGAAGACCCTATTGACTGGTTGAAACCATCTGTCATGAGCTCTTTCAGTTTCTTCCCTTCCCGTCTTAATATTTCCTTGAGGCTAATCTTTCTTCTCCTCCTTATTCCTGTCTCAGGGGCAGGAGTGCAACTCTTTCTACCTTGACCCCCTTCCAGCTCTTTTGAAATCTTATTCTATTAATCTTTCCCTCCCAAATTCTTTCTCTCTTGGGGCTGCTTCCCTATACTAAGACAACAACAAAAGCTCTCACGATCTATTTCTCTCTTCTATTACCTTCAAAGTTGCTGAATTCCATCTGTCTTTTCATGACCAGATTTACTAAGAGAGTGATTTTGCTGAATACTTCACTTTTTCACGTCCTAGTACTTTGCGCCTTGCAAGACAGATTTTTTTCCTTGCTGCTTCGGCGAAGCTGCTTCCTTGATGGTTACCCCAAATCCTCCTCTGTCAGTCAGTTTGGGCTCAATCTCAGCCAAAATCTCAGCCACTTAAACCTGCAAAGGTTTGCCTCTCATGCATGCTGTACAGATGACCACTGCAACACTGTGGGTGGGCTGGGGGTGCTGCTCCATGACATCTTCACGCTGAGATCCAGGCTGAGGAAACAGCCCATGTCTAGAACATTGCAGGTTGCCTTGGCAAAGGAAAAGAATATTTCGCAGAGTTTTTGCACTAGCAAATTACATTTTCTGGCCTGGAAATGTAACATGTCACTTTGGTCATCGTCGTTGGCCAGAACTAGTCAGATGGCCCCACCTAACTAAAGGAGTCAGTTGAGGAACCACAAACCCACATGTGCCGAGAAGGACGAAGAATGGAAATATATTTGGTGAACTACCAGGTCTCCTGATTATCAAATCAAACAGACTTTTCTCTGTCTGCATTCTCCCCTATTCTTCTGCAGGATTTGATATAATTGCCTTACCCCTTCTTACAACCAATAGCCTGCTATAGGAATCCAACTGAGTTGTCACTGCATTTTGAATCTTCATATGTTATTAATTTCCTTTCCTTCAATAATTTCTTCCATCTGATCCATTGCCAAATCCTGGCTACTTCCATTTTCCTAGTGTTTCCTGAATCTGCTTCCATTCTCACTGAGATCTTGCATACAAACTACTCAAGAAAGTCTGATTTTGGCTGCTTTTATCCAGAGGCTCTTTCTCCAATGAGTCACATGCCACTACCAGTTTAGTCCTTCAGAGTTCTAATCAGGTTGTTGCTGTATTTAAAAAACTTCGAATAATTCCCTGTTTCTTAGAAGATAAAGTTTAAATTATTTATTTAGGATTCAATGCCCTCTATTATCCAGTTTTGACCTATCTTTCTAGAGTTTTCTTTCAGATTTTCTGTAAGCCCCAGACCAGATTTCACTTTTTCCATAAAGTCACTTGTGATCACACTAGCTAAACATGAACTCTCTGTCCTTTGTAAAACCACGGAGCTTTTTAAATTTATTGGTGCTTATCATACATCTTATTATGCCTACTGATTACTTCTTGCTTATATTGTAGTTTCTTTTCATATGTCTCAACCTCAATATTAGACTTTATTCCTTTGTTAGGCAGGACATCTCCTGAAATTGGATGCCAGACTGTACGCTGCTCTACCTACCTTAGTTTTCCTCCCATTCACCACTTACCTGGCACATTATATTGCACACTGCAGATATGGGATATTTATTGCTGAATGAATGACCCACCCATTGTCCTCTTTTCTCTAAGCACTCACACTCTTTCTCTTAATATTCTCTTGAGCTCACTGGCATGTTTTTGACGTGGCTGGCTGGGTTTAGGAGTTTAACTTGGATCTGTGGAATGGTGGTTTTGTCTAAGTGAAGTTAATTGGCTCATGCAGACATTGAATTCACAATCTTGGTCTCATTAGCACCTTGTTCTAATCAGTTGAACTCTCTGGCTAGCTGCTATAAAACATCCACAAAAGACATAAATATAGACATGTTTTAACCAGGCTTATGCTTCTCCCTGTGTACTATGGCAGAGGTGAAAATTAGTTGCCCATTGAGCTTGGAGAACTGGTTTAAATCGAATTGTGGAATTAATAATGCAATTTTGAATGAATGAATGATTTTAATTGGGCCAGCATAGACTAATTAAAAGCAATGGAGCAGATTAAGTCTTTGAAATATGTAAAAAAACAATTTCATGTGATGTTTTGCCCCTTGCCCACTTCTGAAAAATGCCAGACAACTGCTCTGTGGGGCTTTCAAAATTTTGAGGAAATATGCCTAAATACCAGAAAGTGGTCCAGTGCAGCAAGGAACTTCTCCAAAGCCCTAACTTGCCAGCTTTTTGTTGGAGTAAACTTGAAAGCAGCTGCAGCTTGGTCATGTTGGGTTGAGGCCAATCAGAACCACAACTCTGAAGAGCAGCTTTGATAGGGTTCTCTGCGATACTAATATGGCGGTGCTTTAAATTTAACATGCTCAGCCCTGGGCTAGCAAAGGTACCTGATGGAGAGGGCCATGGCTGACTTGTCTATAAATGATTGCTTTGTCTATTCATGGTAGACAGTCCAGGGCAGTCAGAGGGCTGTGGGTCAGAACTTAATTTCAAAATCAGATGGTAGGAGCCCATATAAGGGACCGGACACCTGGGGTCTGAGTTAAATGGATTTTTAAAAACTCTATTATTATTTATTTACCTGCTGCATATTTAAAACTATATGTGTGTCATAGCTTCTTGAAAACAACTCATTAACTAGTATCCTAGTTAAAATTTTAAGTATTTATGATGGATACATTATTTATATGCTAGCTTGTTGCAGATTTAGAGTGGAATTTGGAATAAATGTCAAAATTTGATACAGCATTAATTTTGCTTTAGGACAATAATTGCCAATTTTCCCCTCATGGACTTGAAATATCGAGAATTGATGTATTTGAAGCGATTTTATTCTGAATGTTGAGCTCTGAGGGCAGTTTCATTCTCTCTGAAGGATGAACTTACGTATTTGAGGGCGCTTTAACAAGCGTGAGAAGTTCGTGACAGAAAAATGTTCATTAAGCCCGGGCTCTGGGGAAAAAGGTCATCTAGGTTATTCAAAGAAAACGTTTAAAAGGGATCATGTGATTTTAATGAAATCAAAATAATTGGCAGCAAATATTTTTAAAAAGAAGGATAAAGTTTTGGTGAAAATTTTGAAATAGAGTAAGGAAGACGAATGTCTTTCCTTGTTTCCTATAATGAGCAATTTAAATGACTAAGAACAGTTTGATAACCACACTGCCTCAAATATAATTTCTGTTTTAATAGTTTATTTTTCCCGATTATAAAAGTAATCAATGTACATTGTAGAAAAATGAGAAGTTTATAACATAATTTCAATTAAATTGCTGAAATAATCTTAAGAGGAAAATGGAATCAGACAAAAGTTAATAGATTTTCATATTGTAGCTTTTATCTTAAATGCATCAAAAGAGTATTAGGAAGAAAGCTTATGGTTTAAAGGGAAAAAATAAAAAATTGACAGTCACAGACCTTCCTTCCTGAAACCTCTACTGGCTAGTATTGATTCAGCTTAGAAGGAGGAATAACAACCCCAGAGAGCTGGGCATGAGAACTAATTTACGGACACCAGCTTTCTGTGTTCATGTGATTCTGACAAGAACCTCTTCTTTCTTTTTTCAATTGTTCCAGACTGTTCTTTCCCGGCGGAATGCAAGCAGAACTCAGCGCTCTCCGCAGTGTCCTCTGTTAAGAGACTGCAGTCTCATCCACTTCGTGGGCACTTCAATGTGTTCTTTCAAAAGAGAGAAGCAGTCATTGCTTTCACAGTTGGGCCTGTCGCTCTATAACCACAAAACAGTATGCTTTTCTTCTGAACTGTGCTATTTGAGTGACCAATTTTATTTTTAAATCTACCCAGTGGACTCGACACTGTAAAGAAGAAGCAAACCGTTTTCTAGCCAATAAACACGTGTATAAACTAATAATCTGCATAGCAATAGGGTCTCACGAACGACATTTATTTTCATTGAACTATAAATAATAGGAAGTCTTGTAAAGGACTAGGATCCAGGTGGAGAATTTTTTAAATGCTATTTTTTAGGAGTGGTAGATGTTTTGTTGAAGTCTCTCTGACACTTAATCTAATTATGAGTTAATTGAGACTAAAACGATTTTCAGTCGTAAAAGGATTTAGAATAAATAGCCTTGCCTGAACAGTATTTTCCACTGAAAATAGTGAGGTCTTTGTTTTTGTCTTGTCTTAGAACTCGCTTCTAAGTTGCAGTGAAATATTGCTAATATACCTGGATTTGCAGAGAGATGTTATAGCTCAATGTCAGAAGAGTAAGATAAAATAAGAAGAATAGTTCTGTGGGTACTAAGTGCAAATGAACGAGTTTATTACCGAATGAATGTTGTTTAAGAGAACGTCAGGAGTGGATTGTTTCTGTGACTTTAATGGTAATTCATCTTTGAGATGCTCTCAGGTAATTAAACTATGACTTCTTTGTTTTGTGATCAAAACAAAACCAAAATATGCAGGTGCAATATAGTATGTAGACTTTGCTTTATCTCGTAAATGAGAGGAGCTTCTGAATATTTTCTCTTTTTCTCAAGGTAGCTTTGGTAAGTATTTGGAAGTTTAGAATAAAACATTGTTGGGATGAAACAGGAACAAATTACCTGATGAAAATGTTGATTCTGGAGTAATTCTATTAGCAACATTTTCACATAATCAGAAACATGCAACCAAGAGCTCAGACTTTGCTACGATCTAAATGTCATTAAAACGATCCTAGGATACACTTTAAGGAGCTGGGCCAAGTGTAGATGATTTACCCTACCCTCTTGTAAATAAATGTTGAGCAAATATCATTACTCGACCTGGGAACCAAGATTGGTTGGATTCCCAGCACATATCCAGATTGTAATCAATTTCCAGCTCTTTTTATTAAGGAAAAAGCTTGGGTATTTTTGTTTACCTAAGTAGCTGGCTTTCTGTTTATAGAAGCCCATTTTTAAAGCATTAGCTTATATCCGGCTACAATTTATTTGGATGAAAAACAACGTGTGTACATATGAATAATCTGTTACGGCACAAATAAGATAATTGGTGTCTGATAGATGAGCTCCCAAACTGATTTTCATAAATGTAGGAATAGAGAGTAACTTTAGACTTCTAAATATAAACAAGCACACAAAACAACAAAGGCAAAAACAATTAAGCATCTATAAAACAGAGAGCGAGCAGGTCTGAGTGTAATAAGCTGCAGAACTATGGCTTATAGCATAATTATCCAATAGTCATATTTTTCAAGTTCCTAGTGAGAAATATCTCTCTTTAAAATAGCTTATAAAGTCCGGCTGAAATGTATAGGAATTTCAGAAAAGGTGATACTATGCAATTAGCACATTTTCTACCCTGGTGGCAAACTCTGCCGGGTCTACTGTTGTTGGATGAAATCCAAACTACTTTGCATAGCCAAAATCGCTCTGCCTGACTTGGACTCTGCCTTATGATTCTGGCCTCCTCTCTTCCAAGGGCTTCCCTCAAACTTGTTTCTTTCTCTAGCTAAATTCTACATTTTCCTTAAGAATCATTTCAGGAATACACTCCTCTGGGAAATGTCATTTTGCAAGCGTGGCGGTATTCAGCCATAGCGGTTACTGCTAAAATTTCTATATAGTAGCTAGATTATGTTGGGCTCATAAAATTCTTCATTATTCCTTCCGGAGTGTGCAAGTCAGCTAGAGAGTCAAGGTAACAACTCTACGCACATAGTTTTCTGATGTTTCATTCTCAGAGTGAAGACATTAGAGGTAGGATAAGTGAGTACAACAGCTCTGAACAACTCTTGTTAGAGGTGGAGCCCAAAGGAGATTTTGGGTAGGATAAGGCAAGGTAACCAACATGTCAAAGCTTCTTTTAGAGTGGTATATTAGAAACCTGATTGATCCAGCTTTTTTCTTTAGTAGTCTCACCAGCACTTAATGAAAACTGGGCTAGAATGGGGAAGAAGTGCTAGGTTATGGTTTTGCCTGGGAACTGAGTATTTAACTTTGTGATCTCATTTTTTCCTTCCATTCCTTTTAAGAACACATAGGTCTATTTCCACAGATTTTTCTTCTCAATTTTAATGTTAAATCATTTTTCCATTATTGTAGAATTCTTCATAAACCCTCAGTAGGAGTCTGTTGCTTACACTGTTCTTATTTTACCATTAAAAGCTCATGTAGGAAAAGATATCTGGATTACTGCTTTAATATGCATTCAATAGTTCAAGAGGCAAATATACATCCATCTCACTCTCATCTGCCTTTAGCTATTTAGCTAAAGCCTTTGACAGCACTCAAAAGCAAAACATTGATCCTCCCCCTTATTTTGAGAGGGGTTAGTGGACGAACGAGGGAGGGAGCCGGTGGACTTTTGACACACATTCAATCAGACTTTCAGGGAGAAAGGCTTTTCCTACATGCTTTCAAGCCTTCTCATATAATATTCTAATAATCCCTCTAAGAGAGGGAGGAAGAAATGATTTGAAATTCTGTTAAAGTTGCGTGGAAAGCTAGTGGAAGGGGCCAGAAAGTAAAGGCACAGACTTCTTTTCCTGATGGCCCTTAACGCTGTAGAGAATGACAACAATATCATATACTATATTTACAGGGCCGATTCTTTCCAAAGCACTTGGCCTCCTGGTATCTCATCTGATCTTCAGAGAAAGGTTAGGACAATTCAGATGATGCATATCATTAGTCAAAGTAAAACATGTTACTGGTTGCCTTTTCTTAAACACAAATGGAAATAAAATTCTAAGTTTCTTTCCAGTTCAAAGAAAAACAGGATTGAAGTAAGGTTCATTTTGAGTTGTCTCCAAAAACAATTCTTAATTTTTTATAACAGCTTTATTGAGCTATCATTCATATACCATAAAATTTACCCTTTTAAATTATATAGTTCAGGGGCTGGCCTGGTGGCGTAGTGGTTAAGTTCGTGTGCTCTGCTTTGATGGCCTGGGGCTCGCTGGTTCGGATCCCAGGCACGGACTTATGTACTGCTCATCAAGCCACACTGTGGCAGGGGTCCCACATATAAAGTAGAGGAACATGGGCACGGATGTTAGCTCAGGGCCAATCTTCCTCAAAAAGAGGAGGATTAGCAGCTGATGTTACCTCAGGGCTAATCTTCCTGAAAAAAATAAAAAATAAATAAAATAAACTGTCTAGTTCAGTGGTTTTCAGTGTATTCACAAAGTTGTACAACTACTTCTACGACCTAATTTTAGAACATATTCATCACTCCTCAGAAAGAAACCCTTTCACCATAGTAGTCACTCCGCATTCCTCCTTTTCCCCAGCTACAGGCAATCACGAATCTACTTTTTGTCTCCATGGATTTCACTATTTTAGACATATCATATAAATGAAATCATACAATTAGTAGCCTTTTGTGTCTGGCTTCTTTCATGTAGCATGATATTTTCAAGGTTCATCCCTTTTGTAGCATGTCTCAGTACTTCATTCTTTGTTAATAGCTGAATAATATTCCATTATGTGGATATACCACATTTTGTTTATCCATTCGTCTGTTGATGGACATTTGGGTTGTTTCCACTTTTTGTCCATTGTGAATAATGCTGCTATGATCGTTCACATACAAGTTTTTGTTTGGAAACCTATTTTAATCTCTTTTCCTACCTCTTTTCAACCTAGGGGTGGAATTCCTGGGTTATATGGTAATGCTATGTTCAAATTTTTGAGGAACAGCTAAACTGTTTTCCAAAGTGGTTATACTATTTTATATTCCCACCAGCAGCGTATGAGATTCTAATTTCTCCACATCCTCACCAACACTTGATATTGTTTATTCTTTGGGTTTTATTCACCCTAGTGGATGTGAAGTGGTATCTCGTTGTGATTTTGATTTGTTCATTATCATTGTTCATTTTATTAATGACCAGTGATGTTAAACATCTTTTTATGTGCTTATTGGTCATTTTTATATCCTTTTTGGAGCGATGTTTATTCAGATCCTTTGCTTATTTTTAAGTTGGTTATTTGTCTGTTTATTATTAAGTTGTAAGTATTCTTTGTATATTCTGGATACAAGTCCCTTATCAGATATATGATTTAGAAATATTTTCTTCTATTCTGTGTGTTGTCTTGTAGCTTTCTTGATGATATACTTTGAAGCACAAAAGTTTTTAGTTTTGATGAGGTTCAATTTACCTATTTTTTCTTTTGTTGCTTGTGCTTTTGGTGTCATATCTAAGAAATCATTAACTAATCCAAGGTAACAGATTTACTCCTATGTTTTCTTCTAAGAGTTTTATAGTTATAGCCCCTGTATTTATGTCCTTGACCCATTTTGAGTTAATTTTTGTATATGGTGTGAGGTAGGACTCCAACTTCATTCTTTTGCCTATGGATATCCAGTTGTCTCAGTACTATTTGTTAAAAAATATTTGTTAAAAAAACTATTTGTTGGGGCTGGCCCCGTGGCCAAGTGGTTAAGTTCGCGCACTCCGCAGCAGGTGGCCCAGTGTTTCGTTAGTTCGAATCCTGGGCGTGGACATGGCACTGCTCATCAGACCACGGTGAGGCAGCGTCTCACATGCCACAACTAGAAGAACCCACAACGAAGAATACACAACTATGTACCGGGGGGCTTTGGGGAGAAAAAGGAAAAAATAAAATCTTTAAAAATAAAACAAACAAACAAACAAACAAAAAAACTATTTGTTAAAAAAACTATCCTTTCCCCATTAAGTTGACTTGGCAACCTTGTTAAAATCATTTAATCATAAGAGTCAAGGTTTATTTCTGGACTCTAAATTATCTTCCCTGGGTCTATATGTCTTTCATAATACCAGTAGATAATCTATAACTTGCGTCTTAAGGATTTCTTTACCGTCTTTCTTCAATATCCATTTCGGAGTCTGACAATCTTGCCTCCTTCTATGAGAAGCATTTCTTTCTACAATTCTATATTAAAGAAATTGGATCATGAAAGAAAATTATTTATACAATAATTTGTGGTTATCTTCGTACCTCAGTTATTCCAAAAAATGATTAAAATACAGGGAAGTGTTGTTAGGGAAGGAATATCAACTCTAAAAGTAAATTTCTCAAGAGGTTTATTTTTATTTTTCATTTTTTTGGTGAGAAAGATTGACCGTGAGCTAACATCTATTGCCAATCTTCCTTTTTTTTGCTTGAGGAAGATTAGCCCTGAGCTAACATCTGTATCAATCTTTCTCTGTTTTGTATGTGGGACACCACCACAGCTTGGCTTGATGAGCAGTGTGCAGGTCCGTGCTGGGGATCTGAACCCACGAACCCCGGGTTGCTGAAGGGGAGCATGCGAACTTAACCACTATGCCACCAGGCTGGCCCCTCAAAATGTTTATTTTTTTCTCATAAGAGTTTAAGAAATGTTATATAGTTTGCAGTTATTATCAATATATCTTATAGATCACTTGTCCAAAAGTATATATTCCCTGGAAAAACAAAATATCCTCTTAGACAGGTTTTTTTTCTGATTTCAAAGAACTTAAAATTCTAACAAATAATCACTTACATCCAAAGACTGTTTTATATCCAAGAAACTAAAGCAGATGCTTTGCAGGGAAATCTGTAGAAAACTATGAGCCCCATAGTTGGGACTAGAAATCTTGTTTTCCTTCATTTATTCATTACCTACACAGTAAGGACTTAGTGCTTACTAAGCACTGTGTCCCCAAGGCTTGAGACCGAGTTTTTACCATCGGGGTCTTAGGGACTAGCATGGAGAAAGAGATATGCATCTGTGATGCTTTATTTTGAAATGCTTCACTACTGGTATATGTTGTGTATTATAAGGAAAAATTGTGAAAACCTTTAAAATGGGCAAAAATTGTGTGTCCACTTGCTACAAAATGTGCTATTATCATAGCATAGTCAATTTATTTAGAATCTGACCGTTTGCTCTTTAGAACTTCAGGATTTTCCATCCATCCATCCATCTATCCATCCAATTAACAAATGTTTATTGAGGGCATTCTACATGCTAGGCACTCTTCTGGGCCATGATGGTACAAGCAGTGAATAAAATAGAAAAAGCACTGCTCCTGAGGAGCTCACACTCTGGTGGGTAAGGACTTAAAACAAAACAAATCAAGATACATATATAAAATATACAAAATGTTAGATAGTGATGTATGTAAAGGAGAAAAAACACACAAGGAAGGAGGTTAGGAAGTGTGTGTGGTGTATGTAGGTTGTGTGCGTAGGTGGAGAGCAGTGCTTGAGATGTTTTGATAAGGTGGCCAGAGAAGGCCTCACCTAGAAGGTGATATTTAACTACCTTCAGGTCTAGACTCTGATAAATAAATGACAAGCAATAGGATATATTGGAGTATATGAGGAAGCCATTTGGGTTAAAACTAATTCAGCCTGGCCTTGTTGTTCCAAAAGGGCCTGACGTGGCCTGTTGAGAATGCATTGTACATCTGCTTTAAATATTTGCTGTGTCCCAAAGACAAGAATGATGGCCCTAAAAATAGGGATGAAACTTTCCTCCATATCGGCATTTCTTTAAGGATAAACATCTCTTCCTGGAAACTAAGGATGAATTACCCACCTGCTTTGCTCACCTTGTGACCACAGATCTGCTGACAACCGACCTGCTGTGCCAGCAAAGCAATCTCGTGACTATTGTAAAAGGGACATTCCTGTCATATGTGATGTATGCTCTTTGTTCCAAGATGATTTATAACAACTTTGTACACCCCACTTCTTTTGTGCCCTTCCTTCCTTGTGGAAGGATAGTCCCAGGCTAGTCCTCACATCTGGCTCATAATAAACTCACCCCAATTTTGGATTATAGATTGGTTATGGATTATTTGCATCAACAACTCCTTCTGACCCTTCTTCTATTTGTCACTTCCGCATGTGGCACATATCCCTTTGGAGACAGCTGTTTTGTGGGTACCCATTTCACCAAACAAGGTGTTCAGAGTTGTGCAGAAAATAACTTTAAAATCTTTTAGAAAGATTTTGCTATTTCAAAATTCTTTTTGCATTTTGAAACGTTGTTTTGACATCTTGCAAAAGGCATTACTACTCATTTTTTCATGAAACTGGATGACTGTAGCCTGGACCTCAACCTCGACATTTTTTTCCTTAAGCTAAAAACTCTGCCAATGTAAAAGCCTCAGAGCCTTCTGGGGCAACTTGAATTCAGCTTAGAGGGAAACTGCTGCTTTGTTTTGGGAAAAATCTCTTGACTAAGGCTTTCAGATATGCAAATGAAAGGCTTCTTTCAAAAGTTGTTCTTTTTCCCCTATTACAGCTGAGGCGGGCCTAAAGGTGGTGCGGTAACTGGAAGCAGATGTTTAAGATGGAGAGTTTGAGAGTTTTGCATAGTCATGAAAATCGAGAGTATCTTTTATATTTTTTTTTAGAGAATCTTTTTTCTCTCTAAATGTAGACCCCATAGTCTCTAAAAATTGTTTGTTCTTGTGGGGATTATGTGCGTACTCTCCCTCGTGCCATTGTTCAAGAATTCACCAAAGATTAGAGGAGGGGCACTAATATAGTAGAAAGGGTGTAAATGGACACCTCAAAGTGGGAGAGGGCACCCTAAAAATGATTTGCCTGAGCCTTTTGAAGCTTATTATTTTGGACTGTTCTGTTGAAGCCCTACAAAGAGTATTATTAAAAATTGAATAACTTAGACTTTAGAAAATGCACAATTATTGAATTACAATGGATTGTTCTGTTACAGCTCCAATGGATTGGAGATGGCATATCCCCTATAAATTACTGTGGGCAGAGACCAATTCAGGGACGGAGAAATAAAAATTCTTAGGGGCCAATTTTGGATTCCCACTCTCAAGCAAGAGTTTTGCTTGGACTATGGGGTACCGACAGAGTCCCTGAACCTCCCCTGTGGGAGGAGGGGTGAGCTGCCTCATCTACTTGGAGGAATCATGGAACCAAGCAAGGGATTCTGAAGTTAAGTTTGTGTTTTTATGTTCTAATGTAGCCACAGGCCCTCCAGGACCAGTTCAACTGACCCCGTCTCTTATCAACAGAGTGATTATGAATTGTGTTTCAGAAAAAATGCAAAGTCACATAGCCTGACATGTGCAAAAGAAGCAATCGTGACCTGAGATGACCTCGGAACCAAAGATCCTCCTCCCCATGGAACCCAAGGATCAGGACACGACGGGAGCTTGAAAGTTGAACTCTTATCAGAAGCGAGGGGTCCCTCATTCAGGAAGATCCAGTATTAAAGTTCCTTCGCCACCTCATCATAAATGTTTAAAACCTTACCATAAATGCTTGAGGCCCACCAATCAAAGCCTGTCCCTCCAGCATTTCCACATGCAAACTTGCTCTCCTTAACCTCTTAAATTTTGCCCCAAATCCTGACTCAGGGAGACAGATGTGAGGGCACTTGCCCCCTGTCTTCCTGCAGATTGATCCTCCAGAGTAAAAGCTGATTTCTCCCCTTGAAAGGCTGATGCCATCATTAACTGGCTTGTTTATGCACATTGGGCAGAGAACCCCAGTTTTGTGTGGTAACACTGAGTGGCCACTTCTAACAGCAGTTTGAGCCACTCTTTGTTTGGTTTGTCCCTTAGCTATCCTGTGTCTCCGTTAGAAACGTTGGTCTGCTTTTGAGCTGTGGAGAACTGGGGACAGGACTCTCCTGTGCTTAGGAAGGAGGGATGAAATTATTATGGCGGTCACAATGCGGGAGGGGTGTGCCCAGCAGAAGAGTGTTCTCCTGAAAGAATTGGAGCCTACAGTTGAACAAGATGTAGGGGGGGGGATTTAATTTCTGAAAGAGCCTGGTGGGATCCTGAGCTGTTCTTATTTGACATCAAGAAATGTGACCTTCTTTTGGTGTCCTAGGTTTGTGAGATCTGTGACATATTTACTTATTCAACAAACATTTATTGAACTCCTGATACATGCCAAGTACTATTTTCTGTGTTTGAGACATGTCCGTGAACAGGGCAGACAAAAATGGCTGACCTCATAGAGCATACATTCTAGTGTGGGGAGACAGACAATAAATAAGTAAATGATGTAGTATGTTGGGAGGTGATAAGTGCTAGGAGGAAAAGTGAGAGCAGGCGAGGCAAGGAGTAGTAAAGAGAATCAGGAATACATGGGTAGGTAGTTGTTGATTCTTGCCATTTTAAATGGAGTAGTCGGAGTTGGCTTCATCAAGAAGGTGACACCTGAGAGAAAACATGAAGGGGGTGAGGGAATTGGTCATGATGATATCCAGAATAAGAGTGTTTCATGCAGAGAATAGCCAGTGCAAAGGCCCTGAGGTGAGTGTGGTAGGCTGAATAATGCCTTCCACAAATACGTTCATGTCCTAATACCCAGAACCTGTGAATGTTATTTTATATGGCAAAAAAGACTTGGCAGATATGATTAAATTAAGGATCTTGAGATGGGGAGATTATCTGGCTTATTCAAATAGACCCAATGTAATTGCAACTCTCCTTATAAGAAGGACACAGGAGGAGTCAGAGTCAGAGAACATGTGATGATAAAGCAGAGGTTGGAGCGATGCACTTTGAAGATGGAGGAAGGGGCCCCAGGCCAAGAAACACAGGTGGCCGCTAGAAGCCGAAAAAGGCAAGAAAATGGACTTTCCCCTCAGAGCCTCCAGAAGGAGCCAGCCCTGCTGACACCTTGGCTCTAGCCCAGTGAAACTGATTTTGGACTTCTGATCTCTAGACTGTAAGGCAATACATTTGTGTTGTTTTAAGCTACTAAGTTTGTGTTAATTTATTACAGTGGCAAGAGGAAATTAAAACAGTATGAGTGTGCCTAAGTTTGTTCAAGCAACAGAAAGGCCAATATGACTGGAGGGAGAGGCGAAAGAGTCAGAGATATAAAAGGGGTGGGGTGTTCTCAGGAAACCGATTGTGGCTTTTGTGCAGAGGGGTGAAGTGATCTGACTTTTACAACAGACTGTGTGTGTGTGTGAGGTGTGTGTGTGTACTGGGAGGAGGTTGGGGGAGCCTATGATGGTGGGAGGGAGGTCAGTGTAGGAGCCTATTTCAATAATCAAGGACAAAGAGGATGGTGGATCAGCTCGGGGTGGTAGCAGTGGAGGTCGGGGGATCTACTTTAAAGATCAAGCCAACAACGTGTCCTGACAGAATGGATGTGGGATACGGGAGAAAGAAAAGTCAAGGATGGCTCCAAGATATTTGGCCTGAGTAATTGGAAGGACAGAATCGCCAGTCAATTATACGGAGGAAGACCACAGATACATGTGGATCTAAAGTATTGGATCCATATTGCATCCGATCCTTTAGATCCAGAGTAGGTATCAGACATCGAAGTGGAAAGGTTGAGTAGGCGGTCAAAGATACAAGCTTGGAGTTTGGAGGATGTTCTGGGATAGGGCTGCAAATTTGGGAGTTGCTGGCCATATAAATGCTATTTAAGCTATGGGATTGGATGAGATTGCCGACAGGGCGATGCAGGCAGAGAAGAGAAGTATTAAATCTGGGAGCGCTCCACTGTTTAGAGACCTGGGAGAAGAGGAAGGAGCAGCGAGGCAAATGAGGAAGAGCAACCAGTGAGACAGGAGGAAAAGAAAACATTTTGTTGTCTAAGTAACAACAAATATCCGTATTTTAAAAGAAAACACACAGCTCTCCAGAACCCAAAGAGAGGGGTCACTATTGGGAGCTTTCTCCCTGGGTCTCTTGTTTCTGCACATCTTGTGAGCAGAGGCACTGATGGTCTTTATTCCTAGCTGTCTTTGCAAGGATATCTACGTAGTGAACATCCTTGGAAGACAGAGATAGTGACTCCTGGAACAGAGAGTAGGCTTGTTGACCATCCAGTGTTATAAGGACAATGCCTCCTTCCAGTTCAGGCCAGTTTGCTTACTCTCGTTACAAAAGACTGGGGATTCCTATTCGTGGGTTTCCTCTCCTGTGACACAACCCCGCCCCGGGCCCCTCTGCATAGCCCTTGAGGAACTTAGGGTGGAAGGGAACTGACACAAGTAAGAAGCTCATGCTTCTTGCTGTACGGTGAGTAATAAAGTCCTTTGTCTCTGACCCAGGAGTCTCGGCTTCTGCCAGCGTGAAACCATGGCCAGCTAATTTATCAGCTTGCAACTAGGTAAACCTCAGGCCCTTCACAATTCTGGATGGTCACAATTCTTCAATGATCTTGATGCATTGATAATTATCTTGCTGCATGTGAAGATAACAAAACACTAAAATGTTTGTATGTTAACAACCTTTCTAAAATTGATCACATGACTTCCCACTTTCTAAAAAAAGAAGGTTCTGAAATAATCTTTGATGTTTTTGGGCTTGGTGGATGGTCAGGCCCTGAAAGCTCGCTGAGTTATGTAAGGTTGCCAGTGTCTACACCTGTAATTCTCACACTGTGCTTTATGAATGTCCTTTACCTGATATGCTTGTGATCATTGTACTTTACCGTTTTAACAAATCCCCACGTGATTCCAACTTAAGTACTCCAGGACCACACTTTGAGAAATTCCGCTTATGTGAAAGGGCTACGGATCAGAAAGGGTTTGGCCTCCTTTGACTGCGTTTTCATAGTTGTTTACCCTCCTCCCTTACTGTCCATTGCAAATTACTGTTGTTAACAGTGTGACTGCTTCTAGCAGTTTCTCATTCCTGCTTTGTATTTTCTGTGCCCTAAGGAACACGATAACCAGACTTGTTAGATCTGTGTCTAAATGAAGTTAAAACAAGCTTTAAGTGAAGGACAGAGGCATTCTCCTGGTGCAACATGTGTGATCTTTGGTGCAAAGCTTTTGTAACTAGATTTGAACTGTTTTGAGTCCTTTATTTTTTTCTTTTTCTTTTTCTTTTTTTTTTGAGGAAGATCAGCCCTGAGCTAACATCTGTCAATCCTCCTCTTTTTGCTGAGGAAGACTCGCCCTTAGCTAACATCTGTGCCCATCTTCCTCTACTTTATATGTGGGATGCCTGTCACAGCATGGCTTGATGAGCAGTGCCATGTCTGTACCCAGGATCCGAACCCTCAAGCAGAATGTGCGCACTTAACTGCTGTGCCACTGGGCTGGCCCCTAGAGTCCTTTATTTTTTTGATTATCAACTACGGTTTAGAGAGTCAATGTTGCCATATAAGTGCTCTCTGGATCATTGAATTTACTGATTCCAATCCTTTCCCCCCCAAAATTTGAGGTACCTTTACAATATTTACTGATATCCGATAGAATTTACTAATAGCAATCCTTTTCCCAAAAGAATTTGAAGTAGCTTTTGCAGTGTTAAGGAAAAGATAATAAAAGAGAAAATCAGAACTATGGAAAAGTGGAGAATGCAAAAGATGCCATATGGGTTAAGTTATTGCTATATCGAGCTTCATACTTACTTGTGAGATTCCTGGCAGTCAGTGCAAAAAGGGAAATACAATAAGCTACTGTTTTTTCTTATTTAAAAGCAAGATGTGCAGGTATTACAAAAGGTTAGGTTTTTCCTGGCAGCATTTTCTAAAATAGATTTTACCTGAAGGGCTTTTTGAAAAATAGGAGACATTGAGTGATAGGTTCAATAATCTACCCAACTATTTTTTAAACAGCAATTGTAAAGGCAAATTTCTTTTGAAAGTTTCTTATAGCAACATTTCAGAGGCTTAAGGCATCATTAAAGCATAACTCAGCCAAAGCAGTGCTGTGAGTTGCTGAACTCCTATGGTCCAAGTATATACCATTTTGATGACGTAATAAAGTGAGGTATAACCATGTTTAATTTTTGCACGAAAAAATGCTTGCAGAGAAAACGTTCACACATCTGGGATGAATGGCTAATGTGATATTTCTCAATGAGATAATTTTTTCATGATCTATAGCATACCTACTGCTCTGACCCACTTGTTCAGTTCACACATCTCACATTGTGTTGCTTTTCTTACATAAAGATCTGCAAATACTGTATACGGATCCTGGCTGGTTGTGGCTTTTGTTTTCTAGATTGCTGTTCTGCTGACCACATTGATTAAAAGCTACCTACTTTTACCTCAGACCTTAAAACTTGCACTATTATCATTTGTGCTTGTGGTATATGTTTTGAGCACATCATTCACCACACAGTCCTCTGAGGCTGTGCATAAAAATGACCATCTTGACTATGAGACATTATGTTACCCAACTGTGACCAAAAAAAGGTGTTTAGATAT
This sequence comes from Equus asinus, assembly GCF_041296235.1. Lineage (NCBI taxonomy): Eukaryota > Metazoa > Chordata > Mammalia > Perissodactyla > Equidae > Equus > Equus asinus. The sequence continues at coordinate 30,014,988 of NC_091811.1, read as the reverse complement.
TCGCTGTCAGCATGGTTTAAAACTCCCACCTAAACATGGAAATTTCAGCTGCAGCAAAAAATCCAACATGCATCTAAACACAACGTAAAGAAATGACGTCTGCCAATATCAGTCAAAACAGAACAATTTTAGAAAGGGAAGGACCAGTGAATAGAAATTTACAGCAAGTGAAAAAAAAATGTAGGCATTTGTCTTTGTAAGTATCCTCCTTAAGCTGGAAATAGACCACTGGTCACACAGCTTTACGACGTGTTACAGCAAGATGCAAATGTCTGCTAGTTTCAGGTTTTTATTGCTGTGTGTAGAGATAAACTCTTCTGTACATAGTAAACATTTTTGTTGTTGTTAAGTGCATTTTTCTTTCTTTTTTTCTTTGATTGTCACGTGAGCTAACATCTGTTGCCAATCTTTCCCTTTTTTCTTTTTTTCTTCTTCTTCTTCTCCCTAAAGCCCCCAGTACATAGTTGTATATTCTAGTTGTAGGTCCTTCTGGTTGTGCTGTGTGGGATGCCGCCTCGGCATGGCCTGATGAGTGGTGCTAGGTCCATGCCCAGGATCCGAACTGGTGAAACCCTGGGCCACTGAAGCAGAGGGCACAAACTTAACCACTCAGCCATTGGCTGTCCCCAAGTTCATTTTTCTTTAGTTCTCTCAGTATGCATCAACCAACTTCTTTCTTAGTACAGGGAGGCATTTTTCCAGCTAGAATAATATTTATGTTTTTAATTGGAGGGCCAGCAGAAAATATCTTGCATTTCTACTCAAGCAGGGTTTTCTATGTTATCTTGATATGCTTTTTACCATTCACCAGCAAAGAGCATAGCAACCAAGATAATTATATAAACACTCTATGTAAAAATGTTCTAGCTAAATCTGTGTAATTATATAATAACATAATATGGTAAGCTATATTTTCAGACCACCTCTCAGAGAAAGATTGCAAAGCTCTTACACAAACGTGTTCTGGGACATATAGGAATCTGCGGACAAGAAGGCGTTTGAAAATTGGCAGCAAGGTTGAAAACAGTTTACAATTCCAGCTTTCTCAACTGGTGCCTTGACTATTAAATGTTATAATGATAAAAACAAATTATTTTCTTCTAAAAAAAGTTAAATTTCTTTTAAAGATTGGCCCAGAGCTAACATCTGTTGCCAATCTTTTTTTTGTTTGTTTTCTTCTTCTTCCCCCCAAAATCCCCCAGTACGTAGTTGTATATTCTAGTTGTAGGTCCTTCTAGTTCTGCTATGTGGGATGCTGCCTCAGCATGGCTTGAGGAGCAGGGCTAGGTACATGCCCAGGATTCAAACTGGCGAAACCCTGGGCCCCTGAAGCAGAGCATGTGAACTTAACTACTTGGCCATGGGGCTGGCCCCCAACAAATTATTTTCTACTTCTCAAGAAAATTTTATATACTCACCTATAATGATTATCTGAATCAAAGGATTAAACCTTCTTGTCATAAGTCCTTACCCTTTGAGTGAGCAGGTTATTTTCCAGAATGCTTGACTAGGCATTGAAGAATCTTTTGGGGCTGTCATGATGGGCAAAATGGGGACCTACAGTGGTGGTGAGCAAGGCTTCCAGTAGCTAAACACATTCTCTCATCTGAGTTCTTGCTAAGTCTTATAGGACAGGACAATTGGGAAAGAGCCCCAGTAGGCGAGACAAACTAGGGAATCAAAGTAATGAATCAGATAAACAAAATGCTTTTGGAGCTGACTCTGATTGAGTGGTAGATAAAAACCGATATAACACGTAGAAAAGTAACCTGTGTTTCTCTGTTCAGGTTTTGGGATTTATTGATCCTATCATTAGTTTGTGGTTCATGAATTAAGAAATTAAATAGTGATGTTGAAAAAAACAGCTCTCGCTATTTAAATAGGAGACTCAATTAGGAAGAGTAATGACTCAATTTGACTTTCCTTCCTTTGACAGATTGGTGTTAACTTTTAAATTTTTCCCTATTGGCTTTGCATGAAAGTAACTAAGGGCTCTTTACAGCCAAGTTATATTTAAAAATAAGCAAAGCTATTATTTATGAGCATTACTATATCTTTTTAATGGAGGAAAATCATAAATTATTTTAAAATTCTACTTAAGCAAAGTTCTTTATGTTACCTTGATATGCTTTCCATCATTCATAAAAACTAAGAAAAACATAAAACACCCTACTATGTAAAAATAAAGTACTAAGCAAAAGTATTCATCCTAATCTGTATTCTGTCATCAGTGTAGGATGGGCATTCAACTCTAGGCCATGTTCCATCTTTAAGGATTTACAAAATTAAGGGTAAGCGGGTTTAAGGAATTTACTCAAGGTCATGCAGTTACTAAATATATTGTGGGGATTCACACCCACGTTTGTCTAAATGGGGAATTTTAACCCAGGTTTACCTAATTCCAAGGCTGGTGTTCTTTCTATGAATTTGCTGAATAATGAGCTCACACAGCGTTGGCTTGATTGATTATTTTGGAATCAGCTAAGCAGAATGACTTTCACTACAGAGCGCTTACAAGAAGAAAAGAAAGTAGTCACAGAGTCTTCCTTCAGCAGAAGTGATCAGAAAAAAACAGATTTACTGCAAAGTTCAAAGGGTTCAAAAGTTCAAAGACCCATAGGAAGGAGGCTTCCTTTCAAAAGGAAGAATTTAAGTTCAGGACAAATGGTGCCATAGGGCAGTGTTGCCTAAATTTACCCTATTTTAAGACTCACTTGTGATGCTTGTTAAAAAATACAGATCCTTGGCTCTCTCCCTTAGAGAATCTGACTCAGTAGGCTTTATGTGGTGGGACCCAGAAATCTGTATTTTAACAAGGACCACTTCCTGCAAGGTTGTTTTATGATCAGGCAAGTTTAGAAAACACTGCTTAAAAAGGATGGATCAGGATGCTGAACTCCCAGAATCTAACAGAGATACATACTTTAAATAGAAGTTAGACAAAGAATATAACAAAAAAATCATCAAGGAGATTTTGTTTAAAGGCAGCTGTGAATAACAGATTGTGTGAAAAAAATAATCAGGGTAAATGGGATTCAAGTAAAATAAAAGATGGTACACATAATACTCAGGAACTTCTCAGATGCATGTAGAAGAGACCAGCTCATACTAGCTTAAGCAAAACGAAGGGGTTGGGCAGGTGTGTGTGTGTGTGTGTGTGTGTGTGTGTGTGTGTCAGTGCCTTGAAAATACCAGAAAGATCCAAGGACTTAATGTGTGGGCTCTGCTTCCCCGATGGCTGCTTCATTCTCGGGCATGACTGTGATTGGCCAAGTGTGTCACCAGTTAGCCCCTACGGTGGTGAGTTTTGCGCCGCGATTGACAGTCACATGCACCCCACGGAGAGGAGAAGCAGGGTTCTTCAATGAAAAGCACAGCAATATAAGAGAAGGGCGTGGGAAAGCGATCTAGGACTGGAGAATTAAAAAAACCCAAACAATCACTACAGTACCCTTCACACATTGTCATTATTTCCCCTTCATTTTAAGCCATATTTAAGAATTTGTATAAATTGTGATATTAACTGTTTAAAGTATTGTAAATAAAATTAAGTATTGTAACTAAAAATGTACATATAACCCTGAGGTGGCGTTTTCCTGTAAATTTCCTACAAAGGGACGCTAACATCCAAGCTTGAATTGACTATACAACTCATTTTCCCACTGCAATTGAATAGAGAAAAGGTATGGTTTACAGGGCAACTAATGAGCCTCTTCAGGGCTTCCCCAACTCCTCGATAATGAGTTCATCATTATTGTATTTCCTTTTACATCCAACACTTCTGTAAAGAACCTGTTTGAAGTGATAAGTTATCTTTGGAAATTGATTTCCTTCCAGAATTAAAACCATCAATTTTGTTAGTTCCAGTAAAAATTCTGAGGCTTTACTTTCTAGCCTATGCATTAACTTCTCTCCCAAAACAGCTCTATTCCCAATAGTAGCAATGATAAAAAAGTAAAATAATATTTGAACAATTTTGACTGAACAGTTGTGAAGATTCGAAAATATTTTTAGCAGACTAAAACTATGGGTATATTGGCAGCTTTTTAAGCAAAATGTCCTTTAACATGAAGGACAAAAGAGACAATGAAAGAGAAACCATTCATTCATCCAACAAATCTTAAACAAAATGCCTACCAGGTGGCACATTCCTATAAGTATGTTGGGAGTCTTGGTGTATGTTACTCATTATCTAGGGTAAGATAAATGTTTGTAGAATATTAGTTCCCTAAGTCTCTCAGAAATCTGTTGCATAACAGCTTTTTGCTCAATAAAATATGGACTTATAAGGTTGTTGCCATCCCCAGAAACACTGGTAGGCAAAGTTGGTCATTGGCGCTCCTTCCTTGCCTCCTGTTCCTGCTCCCTCTGATCCAGTCCCTGCACACCCCATGTCCTGAGTGCTGTCCCTCTGGGGCTTCAAATGTCCTCAGTACTGGCTCCCTGTGTACCTCTGTTCTCTCACAGTGTGCTCTCTCCCAGAATTCCCTCTTGCTACCAATTATCATAAATTTGGTTGGTGTTAAGATGGCATTATAGTTAAGGACAATAATATTTGAATCTTGCCAGGCTGTCAGGCACCCTTTTTCTCCAAGTTCCCAAGGGGTGCGCAAACATTGCAAAATAAAGCTAGGAAATGCTTTGCTCACTGAGCTGGGAGAGAATCTGGTGAGTGAGGCTGGACTTGGTGGCTTGGGAGGGAGGATCAAGGAGAGTTCTTCTCCTTCAGTCTAAACTAGAACCTTGACTCTTACTGCTGTATAATAAAAGGCTCATCTGACATACATCCACCAGCTCTGAGCCAAAGCCATTTCTCTGATGGAGCCAGAGAGAAACAGATGGCAAGAGATGGCAAGTGTCCCCGGTCTCCCAGGAGGCTCTGGCCCGGCTGCCTTGAGGGATAACAAATCCTTAAATGTGTCTCTAAAGATTTGTCTCTCTTCCAAGAGCATGTTTTTGAGAGAGTTTTGAACAATGAACCTCTCTTGATAACCATGGATTATTCTGTACTAGATTTTTCTTTACACTCTGAGCAAACTGGTATTAGTGGATTAGACGTCACTTCTGAAAGGCTGGTCGTGGGCGTTTCTGAGGTACTCTTACCTTAGGCATTGGGTGTACGAGAGAGGGGATGAAGTTGGAAGGCAGGCAACGCATTCTACTTCCTCTTCTGCTGCTTGTTGCCACTTGACTTCAGGGAATTCACTCAAATTCTCTGACCTGCACTTACCTCATCTGTAAACTAAGGATGTTACTATCTTAGATATTTTTCTGAAAGCAAGATAAACTCTTGACGTATTGGCTATCTCCAAAATCCTAAATCTCGTCTTTAGATTTTGGAAGACCCCAAAGTCTGAGGATTTTCTTTTTTCATTTACTTACTTAAAAAGGAGTGAAAATAAAGGTGGAGCCCTCATTTGCTTCTAAGATTTCAGAACAGGCCATCCCAAGAGGCTTGCTGGCATCTAAGTCTCTAGGTCTCATGGGAGAACAGCCACAATACCTCATAGGCCTGCGGGCATGCCCTTAGGACAGACGGCAGGATGGAGACTTTCTAACAAGAAGGAATGGACTGTGGCCCCAGTGCCTGATGGCAGCGCCTTCAGTGGCAAGGAGTGGCAAGGAGGGCCGAGGTGTGTCCTGTCTGCCTCTACGTTCAGGAGCAGAGTGTTTGAGAGCAGTGGGGTTTCTCAGGAGATAAAAGACAAACAAATACAGAATAGTAGAATTAATTCCTTCCCAACTGAAAATTCACTTGACATACATTTCTAGATTACGTAAATCCATTTCTGAATACCTTCTCGATAACCTTGAGAATCTGTTGGGGGCATGGAGAGTTGAGAAGCCCAGCTCATAAAATCATTTAATATTTGCAGAAAGGAAAGTTGCAGAAGAAATAAAATTATCTCTAAGAACGAACTCTTACATCGAGAGATCCTGATTCATTTCTAAGAAGCGAGGGATTGGTGATAGAGCGGAGAAGGATAGCACTGTCATTACTAAAGCACTGTGCCTGTGCCCTGGGTGCCCTGTCTGTGCACACATACGCGTCAGATGGCTGGTCATACCCACATTCCTCTGGCTCTTGCCTTCCCTTGGTCTTGGACAGCTCTCTAGTGCGCCTCTACTTCTTATCCAGTTATTTCTGGCTATATCTGGTGTGGGCCTCATTTGTGCTTAAGAGCAATTCTATTGGCCAAAGATGATGCCAAAGCTCTGGTTCCAAAGAGGCCAGGTTCTTCTTTCCCTGTCTGGTCCTTTTGGTCCTTGTGACCATCCTGGGGGGCACCACTGCCTGTCTGCTGTGTCTAGAATCAGAGAGGGTATTCCAAGTATGGTCAGTGAGGGTCCTCCAGTGCTCCCAAAGTGCTACCTCTAAGGTCTCCAACAGGAAGGTTAGAAGTGGCGGCAGGCTTCTGTGCCCCACTTCTGGGTTACATTGTTACCCCAGTGTTACCTGTTACCTGGATACCAAACACAGTGTGAGGCCTCTACACTGTGAGTTGCAGACTCTCATTCAGCCCGGGCCTATAGTCTGTCTCTATAGAACAGCTCAGCATGAGTGCCTGGGCCAGGCCTGGGAATCCGACAGGTCAGGCAACAGGCGACAGACAGGTGACAGATGCTACACCCTTCACCTTTCCCCCTCTCCTCCTCCTTTTCTGTATGTCCCCTCCCTGTCCCCCCCCCCCCGTGTCAATCAATTCTTACAAATAGATGCTTACTGGCCACCTGCCCCCTTCTTTCATATGTAGGCCTTGAAGAGTAAAATTCTAGAATTTGGGCCCCCTGCTATGCTAACTTAATGTGTTTCATTGCTAGATTCATTCATGTATGCTGTCTTTATTCAGAGTTGCCAGGAAAAATACAGGATGCCAGGTTAAATTTGAATTTCAGATAAATAGCAAATAATTAAAAAAAATATATCTCACATGCTGCATAGGACAGACTTATACTAAAAAATTATTTGTTGTTATTGGAAATTCAAATGGAACTAGGTGTTCTGTATTCTTATTTGCTAAATCTGGCAACTCTAGTCATTATGACTTTGTTTTTGGTTATAAATATTTTTAAAATATTTAAGAGGCTTTTTATAATCATGCTGGATGTTAGTTCTTGGAATCCCATTTTTTTTTTTCTATGAGGTTTTTTCCCTGCCAAAAATCCCTCTACAGAAGGCTTTTAGAAACGTAAGCCCAAAAGTTGGAGAGTTGGCTCTCATAATCGATTTCTTCCCCAAAGTTGAGAATCTTGTGCTAGAAAGCAGAGAGTGGACATCAGAAAGGCAGAGAGGGAGGGGACATTCAGGTATGCTGGGCCTGAGGGGCCTGGCTGCCGACGGGAGAAGAGGGCGACCCGAGGAGCCTGGAGATCTTGGACATTTTCCAACAGAGGTTTGGGACCCAGACTCCCTGGGATGTTATGCATGCCCCTGGTTATTGCTCAAGGCGGATGTGACCTGTATGAGAAAGACCAACCCAAAGTTAGACCTTAAAAGGATAAAACATAGGAAATCTATGAGAAGAGCACCCTGGCAATTCTCATGTTAACTGTTATATCTCTCGAGTTTTAATATTCTGTGTTGAAAAATTCTGAACTAAGACTCTATGGATTTATAGAAAATGACAGAAAATACTTTTCCCTTAGAGAGAAATGAAAATAGAAAGTGTTTTGAAACTTTAGCCTTAGAAATATAGTCTCTATTGATCTGAATTGCTAATGGAAAAATATTGTGTTTTTATTTTTAAATCTATATGTCTCTGCCTTAAATTTTCATAAATATTGTAGCAGAATATTAACTTTCATTATTTATGAATCTGTTGAACTTTGCAAGGATTTGCTGACAGTTAAAAGATTACAGTTTTAAGGATAGTTCATTCTACATCATAAATAACCTAAAAGGTCATTCAGTATTCTACAATAACATCCAAAGAGAGCAGATATTAAGAGTGAGTATTAGAAGTTACGACAGCTGACAATTACTTTTAGAAAGGTCCATTGATTAAAAAAAAATTGGAAGTAAAAAGTAGAAGTTCAATCAGGGTTAATATATATCACAAAGTGGTTGCTTTTGTTTACATCTTTTCTGAAAGTCCTACTATTTTGGTAGTATTTTCCTTTATCCAAGCCTGTTGTTTTTTGGTGTGTGGTGTTAATTAGGGTTGTTAGGGCAGCTAGGCTCAAAATTAAATTTTGAGCAGACTCAAAATTAAAGTGGCTTAAAAAGTTAAAGTGGCTTAGACAGAGAAAGACAAATACTGCATAATTTCACTCATATGTGGAAGATAAACACGTGGATAAAGAGAACAGATTAGTGGTTACCAGAGGGGAAGAGGGTTTGGGGGGGTGGGCGAAAGGGGCAAAGGGGCACATATGTAGGGTGACGGATAAAAATTAGACTATCCATTCAGAAATTGATAAATAATAATGTACACCCAAAATTATACAGTTACAAACCTTTATGATTTCAGTAAAATTACTGGAAAAAAATTAAAATGGCTTAAACAAAATAGAATTCTCTGTCTCTCTCTCTCTCTCTCACACACACCCCCGCTCACACACACATGTACTCACCCCCACACACAAAACCCTAAATGTCTTGGACTGGCAGGCAGCTTTCTTTTTCTCAACCTGTAACCTCCATGTTTGGGTCCAAGCTGGCTGCTTCTCCTACCCAGTGGGACGGGGCAAAGGAACCAAGAGACTCATGTTCTCAATGTATTGAAAGCAAGACCCAGAACGGCCCACATTATTTTTGCTGACATTCCACTGAACAGAACTTAATCAAGTGGTTGCAACTAGCCACGTGGAACACTGGGAAATGTCTGGAACCATCTCAAAGTGCTGTTTTCTGATTTATTTAACTAACAGGTGTTGACAAAATAAGAAATGAGATTCTTTAAGCAGAAATCACTTTTCAAATATGTCTTTTACTTTTCTAATAAAATAATTTTATCTTGATTAGCTTTCATTTGTGATAATAAAATTAATTCATCTTATTGTGTAACATTATAAATAGTATCTGTTCATCAGGATATTTTTGTAGTAATTATGAGCTCCATGTAGGATGTGGTTATAAAAGTATAATTGTCACCATATATGGAAAATAAGTTAATATCTAGGTTTAATCCTAGATGGGGGTTTTGCACGCTCATGTTTCTATTGGATTTACAATTTACCGCAAAACTCTCTTTTTCTTGAGACTGGTATGCTGAAAGGGATTTTTAAATTTTATGTCAACTAAAGCATTTGTTTTGACTTTCCTCTCCAAAAACACTTTGAGAGCCTTAATGGAAACAACTTCTCTAATGAACCACTGTTTCTTTCTACACTGCTTAATTGTATGATTTGGTTTATATCATCGACATTCAGTTATTTGGGGATGTGTAGCCTGCCTGCTGAATGTGGTGGCCAATATGAAGCGTTCTTGATACCTCTGGAAGCTTGATGACAAGGTGCTAGTCAGGCTGGGGAACAGGGCCTGCCAGCCAATTGGTAAGAGCCCAGGAGGCTCACGGAGAACAGTTCAAACTAAAGCTAAAGCTTGTAGTAGGATAAAAATAGCCAGGGCTTTGATAAGCAGATCTGTGAAGACTTTTGTTTGTTAAACATCTGAACTGAAAAACTTTTCCTTCTAAGATTCTGTGTCCTTGATCAATGAGGCACTATTTGGAATCTGATTCTAAGAGAGATTATGACATAAGCATTTCAACCTTCACTCTCCACATTCCAGTGCATCTATGTTCCACTTTGTTTTGGTTACAGCTCACAAAGTGGGATAGCCATAGATTTTCCAGTTAATTATAAGTGGGATTGTGCACCTGTCCCATGAATAAAGAGCCTTGCGTCAAGAGTAAGAAATTAAAAAAAAAAAAGTAGCATCCTTTAGTAATGGTCGTAGTTGCCTTGAATTGTTAGTAAGTGAGAGAACTCTTTTCCAATATGGGATCATAAGTGGCTCTAAAATTACACCTCTATTCTTGGAATACATGCTTGAAGCAACCTGATTGGGGCAGGTTCTGTTTAGCGTGGGGTAAGTGCCAAGCTGACATGATGTAATAGCTCACTAAATGTCAGAAGGGGCAGAGTCACTTAGAAACCCTCTTACAGTCCCAAACAGGCACTCACAGACAGTGAAATACTGAAAATTCTAAGCATGTTTTTACAAAGTACAAAATGAACAACTATAAGTTTCATAGATGAGGGGCTGTACCTATCTTGTTCACTGTTGTCTTTCCAGTTCTTGGTACAAAATTGATGCTCGATAAATATTTCTTGCGCAAATCAAGAAATGAATATGCCTTCTTGTTATACTAGAGGGTTATACATAAAGACTGTCCTTGAAGAGGTGCTGAAAGGGTTCTATATTGAAGTCCCTTTACAGACCATCTTGGCTCACCTCCTGCAACACTGAAAATTATTGCCATTCGTGGTAATGATGATGACATCTTTTCTGGAGAAGTGGTGGTCGTTCACTGAGTGTAGAGCAGCAGTCTTTCTTCTTTGTTTTTCTTCTCCTCTCCTGCCGTTCCTAAAATAAGTGACTTTCTTCTTATTTCTATTATAAATTGAAGGGAAAGGAATAATAGAATCATAGAGTTTCATAGGTGTGAAAAAATCCTAATGGTCATGTAGTAGTCTGACTATCTCTTTAATGCTGCGGAAATTTGACAGCCTGCCAAGCTGCCCGGCTGATATTTATCTAGCTCCAGGGACTAGAAGCATCTTCCCATTTCTTTTTTTTTTTTTTTGAGGAAGATTAGCCCTGCGCTAACTGCTACCAATCCTCCTCTTTTTGCTGAGGAAGACTGGCCCTGAACTAACATCCATGCCCATCCTCCTCTACTTTATATGTGGGACGCCTACCACAGCATGCTGTGCCAAGTGGTGCCGTGTCCACACCCAGGATCCGAACCAGCAAACCCTGGGCCGCTGAGAAGTGGAACGTGTGACCTTAACCGCTGAGCAACCGGGCAGGCCCCCCACCTTCCCATTTCTTGAGGTCAATCACTCTCACCCCACGTGGCTCAGATTGTTCAAAAGTATTTCCCCAAACCGAGCCAAAAACAATTTCTGAATTCTATCTATTAGGACTATATAGAACAAGACTTTCTTCCATGTGGCTACTCTTTACTATTTGCTGACAACATTCATAACCCACGTGAGTGTTTTAATAATAGTAATGATGGTTGCCATTTACAATATGACAGGCTCTGTGGTAAGCACTTTACAGGCATCATCTTGTTTAACCTTCACAATAAACCCATGTGTTAGATGCCACTATGATCTTCATGTCATAGATAAAATCTTAAGGCTTAAAAGGTTCAAGTAATTGGCCTAAGGTCACAAAGTTAGGAGGCTACAGATCTGAGACTTGCTCATATCTGTATCAGGGTTTGATTTCAGGTCAACTTTACAATGAATTTCCCATTATTTTTAAGAAGCTCAAGTCATTCTCTGTTACTAGTGGCTAAAATTGGCCTAGCAAATATTCTCACTAGTCTACATTTTGCAGCATCTGGCTTGCCCTAAAGAGCATTTGGAAAAAATGTCAATTTTTTGTTTCCTCTGTCTGGTCTCAGTCTTTTTCCTTTTTTCCCTAGATTCTTAAAAATCACCGAACATGGTTTGAACTCCTTCTGACAGGAATGAACCGTGTCTACAAAGCAGAACAAGTCAATTCCCACTCTGTAGGCCACTAGGCAGTGTTTCAGAAGCAGCACATAATTCTGCTCTACCTTCCCCCTCTTTCACTAACTACACAACATGTATGTTATCCTACAGCAGGAAGGAGAATAATAGTGGGCAAGATGAGAAAAGGAATACATTGCCTTTTCGTTTTATCCTCTCATATGAATATATTCCCTTGTGGTTTAGAAACTGAGTAAGACTTATGAGATAGTCTATTTTCTGAGCAAATTTTGGTGTTTAAAAGGCCACTGTTGGAGTATTTTACACTCTGGGTTACTCCATATAGACAGATCATCCTAGTCTTTTATCAGAGACGCATAATACTCCACCTGACTACTGTTACATAAATGAAGATGGCTTTCCCAAGAACACAGGAAAGATAAGTGACCCGGCGTAGGGAAAGAGGAAGCATGTTTAGCCAAAAATGTAAAAAATGAAACACACACACATATTATAATCACATCTTTAAAAAAGTGTGTGACCCCAAACTTATCTATAATTGCTCTTTGCCTAGGGTTTTCCAGCCTGGTCAGAAAGGCAGCCACAGGGCTCTATTAAGAGTCATAATATTGACCTGGTTCTTATCCACTCATATTCTCTCCTGGTGTGTCTCATGCACGCTCAGAGTCAGTCCCCTCTGCATTCATGTGATGGCCAGTCTGTTTCCTTATTTTCTACATTGGCTGCTCTCAGTAATGTCTGATGCTGAGGTCTTGGCTGCCCACCAAGTTGAATGCGGTGCACTGGCCGTTGCTCCTGGCTGCCAGGGCCTGACATCCAGAGAGCTAATGCTGCTCCAGGCTACCAAGGTCACTCTGCCAACCCCTTCCTGGGCCCCAATCAGGCCCAAATGTTCAAGTCCTAGAGAAAAACACAATTTAGACTCAAGTTTGAAACCCCTCGTGCCCCCTACCCTGAGCATTATTAAAAAGAGAAAAGAAAGGCCTATTGAGAGTTAGCCAACTCTCATTACTGTAGTGGAGAACAGGCTCATTTTTACGTCCATTATGGTTCTCCTGTTACTGTCATTTAATCATTTATCTGCTTATTATCATAATCACTTTCACCAATGAGTTAGCATGGTCAGGAGGAGAAACTAGAAATCCAATCGATTTTTTGAGCGAATTTTGTGGAATGTTTGGCGAAGAAAAACCCTGAAAATGTAGTCCTGGCTCCAGAGAGATTTTAGGATTATTCATGGACTTTGCTTATCTATGCCCTTCCAATCCTGCACTACCCCAGATAATTGGAGATGTGCTGTATATGCATAACCATGTCAGCATGCGGCAAGATGACACAGTGTGAAACTGCAGATTTGGAGATGATGTTAGCTTGGTCTAAAACAGTGTGATAAAATCAGAGAGCTAAAAACAAATTTAAAAACAAAAAGATAAAGTTGCTGAACAAAACAGAATGCAAAAGTCGTTTGGAAATAGAAAGGAATCCATGTGTTTAGTATTGGGTGTACAGACCCATAAAAAGTCAATTAAAGGTTTAAAATTTCAGTGGTGATCCATATGTCACTGCATATTTATTTAAGCCCTGGTGCAGAAATGATTATTTCTAATAATAATCCTTTACTTATGAGGTCCCTTAGGCCTACTATGCTCATGAGTTAGAGTCTATCAGGCTAGTGAAAAGAACTGTTAGAAATATTATAATAGGCCTCCAGATCTGAGAGATGCAATATAAAATTGCATCACAGCCAGTACAATTGATATAATTATTTTCAGCTTCAAACAGTTACAGACTTTCTTCCAGCATGATTTGTTGGCAACCTCCTGAGATAGTAACCTGTAATTTTACTCATTCATTTTTTACCCCTCCCAAAGGGAAAAAAAAGAAGTTAAATACCAGGGAACTGATGTGATGATGGAGGCAAGGAGGTAAGTGGGTTTTACATTCAGAAACTGTCTGCAGGAAACAGCACTTCATTGAGAAGTTGCACACAAAATTATTTCAACTCTAATTTCCGATTCTGTCGCTTTTCTCTCTTCCATTTGCCTGTGGGGGTAGAGGACAGCTGTTTCACACAGTCGAGTCCAGGCCATGGAAGCAGAGTTTGAAGCCTCTGGTACCTTCCCGGGGATGTGGCTGGGGAGGCTGAGACAATCCTGAGAGTTAACACCCTTGAAAACTCACTTTTTCTGTCCCTTTCTCTGTCTCCCCTGGCTGTGTGCTAAGACTTGACTTCTCAAAATTCAAATGTGATTGACCCATGATTCCCAGGACCCACAGGTTCTGTTTCACCGTGGTTCTTTGCCTTCCTTGGGTGCTAGGAGAAAGGGGAGGGACAATAGTGCCGCTTGAAGTGATCCCATGATACTGGAATACTAAAAGGAGTAGGAAAGCCTTCTCAGCAGGAGTTGCAGGGTCGTCTCTCAGTAAATCCACAGCAGTAATTATTTTAAAGAGGGGAAGAGCGTGGTGGGACTTAGAAGGAAACCAAAGTGGGATGGTGAAGGATGGAGAGGACCAGGTGAGATCAACTCACGGGATTGTAAAATGATAAGATTGGAAAGACATGGGGGAGGCATCTTTATGAATTTTTTGGCAGATGAAAGAACAGAGATTCATGGAAGCCATGACTTTCCCAAGGTTTCAGAAAAATAAGATAGAATATTTATGGATAGGTTTTGATGTTATAACAGGTCCCAGCACTTCTATCTATAGACTGGGCAGGGGAGGAGCTGAGGACGAGGACCATTCCCCATCACTGAGAGTCTTTGTTTAAGAGTCTTGATATATTTTTATTGGGCCTCCTAATCAGGGTACTATCCTGAGGCTAGATCTTATTCAAACAATAAGCTCTCTACTACTAAGAGCTTTAATTTCAGAACAAAATAAAAGGAAGCTTTTTGAGCTTCAATCCCAATTTGCATTAGTGCACTACTATAGATGTGTGTAGTGGGCATACTGTGGCTACAGACGGTACCACTTGCCAAGCAGTAAGATAACTCTGCCTTTCCGCATTCTCCTCCCCTAGTTCCCTAGGTGAGATTGAGAGTGGGGTGGTGGTAAAGCCATTAAGCATCCATCTTTTTAAAATGCCAGTTTTTTCTTGGTCTCATGATTCTTTGTATAATTGGAAGAGTTCCCAGAGCAAACTACAGCCGTGGTAGTAAGTCAATCATCCCTGAATTGTATTAGTCAGACCATTACAGTTCTGTCTGTCACGCTGAGATTACAAAGCTCCAGCGCATGGACTGGGTCTTCTCTTCATTTTTACGTTATAGCAAACTCAAGATTGGCCCCTGAGACATCACAAATACAAATAAAATGAGTATGATTGAATATAAATGTCATCTCAACTATTATATGTAAAAAAATAGTGGCAAATTTAAGGAAAAGCCTAGTTAAATCTGTAAGTTAATTTAAGTTTGAAACAGAAAAATAAAACATCTGCTATGGACCCCTCATTTTAAATTGGTGTGGTGTTCCAGTAGAATACTGCTTAGCTCAGTGCAAAATATGGCAAAAGCTTCTATCATTTGACACCTGTGTCCAATTAGTTTTCAAAAGTTATAGCTTCCCACATAGTACTGCTGGTATCTACTCCTTCCTGTTGAAAAAATAACCAATCATGGTCACTCAGATCTAGACTTCTAGGATCTGGCAGGTGCAGGAGTTCAAGAGCATCATTTAAAATTTTACAGTAATTTCAAAGTGTTAATATTACATTGATTATACTCACTAGAACTTAAGCTGTTTGTACCATTCATCCATTGATTCATTTTGATATGAATACTTTTCATATTACTTTAAATCACAGTAGTGGAAATGTTTTCCTTCATGCTTGCTTTTCAACTTGTATTTGATGCGCTAAGGAGTTTCTCATGTCTTTAGGGCCATCTGTTGGGCTCCGAAGCAATCTAGATAGCAGTACTTGTCCTTAATCACCCTTTCCTCCTCAGTGTTCTTAGACTTCCATAAAGACAGTTAACCTCTCCTCCCCGATTCTTCTTGGTTACTTCTTCTACTTCTTTTGGTTGACCCATTTTCCTTCTATTCCCAACTAGAGCCATTCATTAACTCTTCTGTAAATACTTCATTAACGGTCATGCTTGGGAGGGAATCTTTGTTAGTCACAGCAATTTCCCATGAAGATGCTAAATTCTCTCTGCCCTTGGCCAGTATGTGAGTCTTGACCCATTTCTTGATGAAGTTGAGACTCCGTTCTTCGTGGAAGACCTTGAGTAGTGAGTTCCCATGTGTGCCTCTCATTTAGGCAAAGCCATCTATGTCAGAGTGAATATTTGTGTAGTGCCGAGAACAGCACCTGATGTGTGGTAAGTGCTATGCGATCTAAATGCATAAATAAGTAAATTGTGCCCTCTGTGTACTCAGTGTCCTAGACTGGGCTTTGCTTTGCTTCTACTCCTTTTCACCCTTACTAAGGCCTTGGTTGTGGGCTGTAGTCAGTGGTGCACCGGAGCTGGCTGGCACTGGCTTACCAGTTACTTGTTAAATTTTCAGGAGTTTCGTGAGCTTGTTCTTAAGCAGCCATAATTAAAAATTAAATTATATGAGCTTATAATTAAATAATTTATTTTAAAAAGCAGAGGTAATAAATACTCAAAACTCATCACTTCCTAGTGATTTTTCTGCATTTTAATATCATCTATGTGTTGAGGCTATTTATGTCTATCATATCTGTACCATCAGTACATAGATAGCTCACAGCCACTGGACACCATGTGGCGATGGTGGCTTTCTTCAATGCTGTTCTTCTTCAATGGACACAAGGGGAAGCCTCATGCTGTTCTATGTATTTCTCTATACCAGAAATTTTCTCCCAACTGATTCTTCTTTTTTTTAATTTATTTTTTAAAGATTTTATTTTTCCTTTTTCTCCCAAAGCCCCCAGGTACATAGTTGTGTATTTTTAGTTGTAGGTCCTTCTAGTTGTGGTATGTGGGACACCGCCTCAGCATGGCTTGGTGAGCAGCACCATGTCCACACCTAGGATCCGAACTGGCGAAACCCTGGGCTGCTGAAGTGGAGTGCGCGAACTTAACTACTTGGCCACAGGGCTGGCCCCGCAACTGATTCTATTTAAATCTTTTTCTTTAAAAAAAAAATTTAGGAGCCAGCTTGATGGCATAGTGGTTAAGCCACACACTCTGCTTTGGCGGCCTGGGGTTCCTGGGTTCGGATAGCGGGTGAGGACCTACGCATCATCTAACAAGTCACGCGTGGCAGTATCCCATATACAAGATAGAGGAAGACTAGCACAGATCTTAGCTCAGGGCCATTTTTCCTCATCACACACACAAAAAGTTTAATATAATATACATATGAAAAGGTGCATAAATGTATTTATAATTTAATAACTAATTTGTAGTAAATACCCATGAAACCACCCAGGTCAAGAAATGAAACATGATCAGCACCTCAGAAACACCTAGATGCCTCTCCCAGATAGAGGAAACCACTCTCCTGCCTTCATAGTCTTTTACTTGCCTTTATAGTTTCATTACCTTTTCCCATATAATTCCACATCATAGTTTATATTTGATTTAGAATTTTATATCACTGAAATCATACAGGATATATATGTCTGGCTTCTTTTCTTTTTAATACTATTGTTATGTGCTTCAGACATGGTGTCATTTTAGTTAAAAACATTAATGCTTGTAACTCTTGTCACAAGTGGGCATTTAGTCAATTTTAATGAACTTATCCCACTAAGTGGAGGTGAAATTCAACTGAGGTGGTGAAAAGGGGGACCGACAGGTGTTTCCTGGCTCCAAACTACCCTCAGGGTCTTTCTATTTTCTTCTCTTGGAGCCAGGCCACCAGAACCCAAACACTCAGCCATTTGTGCAACAGCCTTATTACCTACATAAGTGCTCTCCCCACCTCTCCCCTGTGCTGTGAGAACCACAGTCCTACAGAGATATAGACCCCATAGCAATCTTCTAAGGGCAACGCCTAGCTGGTGGTAGTTGGCCATAAGCTTGGGGGTCCAGGTAGGCACTTGGCATTTACCTGAAGGGTGCCAGTATTGCTGCCAAGGATGCCTCCCTCCCACACCGTGTTGGAGGTCCAGGCCTGCTCTGGTTGGGGCATAGGTAGGGATAAGAGTGGCGTGTCAGAACCATGGTGGGGGGCTGGCAGATCAGCATGCTGGTCAGTGCCATGGCAGCTTCCTGTGGTGCCAATCTTGAACTTCTTGGAGCTGAACAGAGGTCATGGTGGAGCAAAAGCCAGCCTTCTGCAGTCCTGAAGGGAATCTGGGTTCAGGAGGTGGAAATTTGGGGAACCAATGTGCATAGGTGCTCAGTAATCAAACAGAAGTTCTCCTTTAGCACTAGAGGGACTCCAGAGCAAAGTTCTGGAGTCCCTCTGGTGTTCCAGGAATAAACCTTTTTGCTTCTGAATTGAGGAAAGTTTGTGACATTCCCAGGGGAATTGCT
Source organism: Equus asinus (assembly GCF_041296235.1). Taxonomy (NCBI): domain Eukaryota; kingdom Metazoa; phylum Chordata; class Mammalia; order Perissodactyla; family Equidae; genus Equus; species Equus asinus. The sequence goes on along the minus strand of NC_091811.1, from coordinate 29,996,878 downwards.
GGGGAAGCTTTAGGGATGCTGGCACAGTGAGTATGCTCAAGAGAGTTGTGGCAGTGGCCTTTACCGATGATTAAGGAAGTAACTCAGTATTTTAACATTGCTACCCCTGTACTGGTGTACAGTGGACAAATTACCAGCCCTGGGCATGCGTGTATGGGGGGGAACATGGTCTCCATTCTCTGACTCTTAATTCCTCCTGCTGGCTTTCAAAATACACACATTTCTTCTACTGTGGAGTGAAAAAATCAAAACAAAACAAATTCACTTGACTCTTACAATCTCTAGCTATCATTTTATTTTTCTATCACTGTTCATAGCAAAACTTTTTTTTTTTTGAGGAAGATTAGCCATGAGCTAACATCCACTGCCAATCCTCCTCTTTTTGCTGAAGAAGACTGGCCCTGAGCTAACATCCTTGCCCATCTTCCTCTACTTTCTATGTGGGACGCCTACCACAGCATGGCTTGCCAAGTGGTGCCATGTCCGCAACTGGGATCTGAACTGGTGAACCTTGGGCCGCTGAAGTGGAATGTGTGCACTTAACTGCTGCACCACCAGGCTGACCCCATAAAACTTCTCAAATTACAGATCTATGCCAATAGACTTAGTTTCCTTACTGTCAGCACCCTTCTTTTTTTGATGGTATTTCTTTTTGATTTATTTATGTATTTTTTAATTGAGGTCATAATCGTTTATAATGTTGTGAAATTTCACTTGTACAGTATTACTTATTTGTCAGTCACCATATCAATGTGCCCCATCACCCCTTGTGCCCACTCCCAACCCCCTTCTCCCTGGTAACCACTAAACTATTCTTTTTTTTCATGTGTTTGTTTATCTTCCACATATGAGTGAAATCATATGGTGTTTGTCTTTCTCTGTCTGGCTTGTTTCACTTAACATCATACCCTCAAGGTACATCCATAGGATGATTTTGTCTTTTTTTTATGGCTATATTCCATTGTATATGTATACACCACATCTTTATCCAATCATCGGTCGATGGGCACTTGGGTTGCTTCCACGTCTTGGCTATTGTGAATAATGCTGCAATGAACACAGGAGTCAGCACCCATCTTAATCTCCTTCAATATGGTTACTTCTCCCAAGTCGAGAAGACACTGAAACTAAGAATAAGCTACCTTAGGAAAGTAGCTACTTGGAGAACAAATAGGAGTTCCTGTAATTACAAATATGATTGCTGATTAGGGACAAATTAAGACAAATGGAGAATCAGTCCGTAAGCCCCAACAAATATCTAACAGGAGTTCCAAAAATGGAGAATTGAGAAAAAGGAAGAGATAAAAAACAACAGAAGAATAAATTTTTTTTCAGAATGGCTGAGATACATGAATGATCATATTGAAAGGCCTTATGAAGTGCCATGCCAAATAATAGTTTTTAACATCTTAAACCAACTGTATCCTTGGTAAGTTTCAGAAGATGATAAATACAAAGAAGATGCTAAAAACTATTCAGAGGAAAGCTCCTCACCTACAAAGGAAAAGGAGTTACAGTAATTTCAGACTTTTCCTCAACAGCACTAGATGCAAGAAGACAATGGTTCAATAACTTCAAGTTCTGACAGGAAAGATTTTATTCCAGAATTCTATGCCTGGCCAAAAAGGCATTTCCAGAAAATCAAGGAATCTGTAGATTTCACCTCATTTACTTTTTCTGAAAAATTTATTTGAGGATATATCAAGTAAAGTGAAAATGAATCAAGAGAAAAGAAGATATGGAATCCAAGAAGTGTTAAAACTGATCTGGCCTTATGATAAAATCCTAGGATGATTCAAATTACAACATGAAGCCCAAGGTTCCAGAAAGAATATCTTTAAGAAGGTGAATTATGTTACAAAATTTTATCGTCAAGAAGTTGTGTCCTCTTATTGATAAGATAATGATTGGTTTTACCAATCACAGGAAAGAAGGACAATTAGAAGCTCTGGTAAAAGGAACTGTTTTTAAAAAATCATAATCCCAACCAAAGTAAAACGAGACAGTCATGAGTAATTGATGAATTGTCGGAAAAGTGAATTTGCTTGACCTTGGTGTTTGAGCATTTTCCTTCCACACAGGGTTAGCTGGGATTTGGGATTTGTTGAGAAGTTTAAATGTGGTAACATTGGAGGCACAGTAACTGCTTGAACATCGATTCCTTCATCATTATCCCTGCCCCAGTTCCTACCTCTTTCAACTAATCTTCATCAAAACGTGTATTTTTTTCCTTTTTTTTGTTTGTGTATATGTATTTTAAATTATTTTATTGAGGTCATATTGGCTTATAACTGTGTAAATTTCAGGTGTACATTATTATATTTCAGTTTCTGTATAGACTGCATCGTGCTCACCACCAATAGTCTAGTTTTTATCTGTCACCACATATGTGTCCTCTACCCCTTTCACCCTCCTGTGACCCCCTTCCCCTCGGGTAACCACCAATCTGTTTTCCTATATGTTTAAAACTTGTATTTTAAATAAGCACATAAGACTTCCCAGGTGTATAAATGAGGTTTCAATCATTTACAAAATTTATTAAATCTCCCTTTGGGAAGAAATGAAAGCAAATTGGCCAGATATATAACCAAATGATTGCTTTGGGTCACCTACAAAGTTCTAAATCATAAAGAATCTTTAGAGAAAAAAATTTTTTTTTGGTAAATATTAATGCTCTGAATACCTTAAGGGAATAATGTAGTGACTGAAAATACAATATTAGAACACAAGTACCTGGGCTTTCTAAAGGAAAAGCAGTATATCATAACAGACCAAAGTGACACATTTACGATTGCTTTACTCTCTTCTTTTCTTTTTTTTTACAGCAAAGCATATATTCCCACTGTTCTGTTGCTGTAGACATTTCAAGGAGATTGGTGTGTTTCAATAGGTTTCCTGTCCTTCCTTCAAAAGAAGCAGAGTGTATGAAAAATCCTAGGCAGATCATTAAAATTGTAATAATACCCCAATGTGGAAGATGAAAGAGAAGAACTCTGCCTCATGCTGGATTTATTTTTAGGACTCAATGGTGTGTTTTTGTGTGCTGCCTGTATCGGGTCATCCCAGAAGGAAAGGATCACATTAATATTGGTGTTTGCAGTGAGATATAATATTATTTAGAGGGACTGTAGCCTTTGAGACATAGATGAAAATGAATGGAGATGATCTTGCATCAGATCCCATTTACTGAAACCAACTATTTTGACCAGCTATTTCGACCCTTGCCTCACAATTCAATGTAGACTTATCTCTTTTTTAACAATTTAGTGCCCAATTTCAGACAGCAATCTATTTCCTGATGCGTCTCAGACCACACACAAAATATCTGTCAGACTCATCCGAGAGTCTTAGAGTCATAATTTATTTGCTTCCACATCACTGGAGCCCTAAGATCTCCTCAGAATTTTCTAAAAACACAAAGTCAATGAGAATAGATGTCCCATCTGCTAATAAGAGGTAGCTGATTAGCTCCATTATTGATGGCCGTGTTACTTCAAGGGAGTCCTGGAGCTGCTGTCTCTCCTCTTTGCTTCCACCTGACTTTTCCAGTTCTCCTTTTTCACCACATCGGAGTCAGATTTGAGGAACACATAGGTGACAAAATGAAGGCAAGCTAATTTTAATATTTTGGCAGCTTTGGGAAAAGCTTGATGAAGAGAAAGTTTTAGAAACCATCTAGAAACTAGAAATTTTCATTTGATTTTATCCACCATTGGCATTGCGTGACTAGCTTTGAATGTTCAGGTAGGGACAATATTTTCATGATGACCATTAAAAAAAATCACACGCTTCAAAATGTTAACAATGTTCTTTTGCTAACTTTGATTTTGAGCAAGATACGTAGCTAATTCAGCCTACTTCATAGGGTGGCGGGGAAGACTAACTAAGGTAGGTTATGAAATATGATTATGATGGTGCCTGTGCAAATTAAATATAATGTTATATATTACATAATTCAAACAGAAATGTATGACCTTTAAATAGACAAAAAGGTGCAGAATCTTTCTGTTGTTAGATTTTCATTTAAAGATTTGTTAAATGCTCCAAATTTCAGGTCTAAGCACTTTAAACTTTTAGTAGAAGACAAGGTTTCACCAGATTTCTTTCTAGAGCTGCGGCATTAAGTGCTAAGGCTCCTTCAATTTCATTTACATTTCCCTTTCTCTTTCCTGTCCATTACAGTAACCAATGTTTGCTCCTCTTCCTCTATTTATAGGTGCCCCCTGGGATTTTGACTGTGAGAACTTGGAATCAATCACCATTTGTACAACTAAATTTTGCTCTCAGGAATGCCAATTTTATTTAATCTAAAGATACTAAAATTCTATTAAATACTTTTTATAATCACCAGTACAAGTCATGGAAAAGATCTCTGAAAAAATGTAAAAACTTCCTCAGCTGAAGAGTTACATGTTTAAAGCTTTAAAGTATCTAACTATATGACTATAGTAACACAATTATCAAAGGCTTTTATTTTTAGAATCCATTTCACCAGATTGCTTTCTAGATCAGGCATAATATTTTTATTCATTCTCTATTCTCTTCTTTTGTAATTTTAATTAGAATTATGTTAATCCTTATTATTCTACTTTCCATATGTCTTAATATCTCCATATTTTGCATCTCTGTCTTCTTTGTTTCGTTCAGGGTAATTTCTTTGTGTGTGTGTGTGTGTGTGTGTGTGTGTACTAGTCATTAATTCTCTCTTCAGCTGTGTTTTATTTTCAGTTTAGCCCATTGATTGAGATTTTAATTTCAACACTACACATTTCCTTTCTATAAGTTTTATTGCAAATATGTCTGTTATTTTTAACAATCTCTTTTTGACAGGTCCTCTCTGATTTTATCCTCTATTTTCTTAGTTATTTTGTATGTAGTTGTTCTGTATTTTATAGCTACATTTCAATTTCTCCAGCCCCTGGAGCTGTTGTTTCTTCTCTCTCTGTTAGTGGCAGCTTGCTTTCAAGTGTGTTTGGCACCAAATATCCTCGAACTTCTTGCTTGATCCTTTGTGCCTAAACTGAAAATTTGAGAAACTGCTCTGTAGAAGATTTCCTTTTTTTTCTGCTGGTGGTACCTCCCGAACTGGAACTACCTAGACTCCTTTTGTGAGATCCAGGTCCTTGTTCCAAGACTCACATTGGCCCAAGTCTGGCTCAAGGCTGAGTTTCCAGACAGCTCTGTTACTACAGCAGCTGTCCTCCGGGAACTCTGCTCCTCCTGGGTGTCCGCCACCAGTCCTGGCCCAAGTGACTTTTTAAAAACAGAATACATCCTTGGGAGGTGCTCCTATTCCTATGAGACCAGAAATATTTCAAATAGTATGTTGTTTCCAAACTTTTGTTCTGTAGAGGGAGGTTTCCTTGAACTTTCCAAGCAGGCATATTGTTGGAAGCAGAAATCTATTATTACATGCCATATAGACACACGCCTCACAAGCCACCTGAGCATGCTCTGCCTTATCATTCGTGAGTACTTAGTAGTTTTTGGGTGAATATATGTAAGATAAATGACATCTATCTATCTATATCTATCTATCTTGCTGTTTTATTAACTTTTAAATTATAACATTATCTGTTGAATCTGAAGCAAAGTCAGGTTTTAAAAGTAAATAGATATTCAATATTTGTTTTATTATATTGCTTCATAACTTATATATACTCTTTTGTATATACCAAATGTTTCATTTATCTAAAGAAATGGTACATAGGATCAAAAGCAGACGTAGAAAGAATTGTTCATCAGTTACCACACAGGAAACCTTAGCCTGCTCAGTCTGATTGTTTATGAGCATTTAGCAGTGGTTTGGATGAGTACTTATTAGATAAAATGACATTATAGATAAGAAAGAAGAGGAAAAAGAACATCTGGAAATAGGAAGATAAGAAAGATTGTTGGATGAAACTGAGGATCATGCAAAGGCTTGAACTACATCTATAAAAAGAAGTAATAAAAACGGGTATATTTTCAAGGCACCGGGCCACCCAACAAACAGGAAAAGTCCAAGAATACAGATTAACTCTGAGGCCAACTGGAGGGGATGGGCAGTGTCCTCAGAGACGGTCCAGGGCCTATGTGGCTGAATAAATACGTGGTAGACTTCTTTCCAGGGATCAAGCCAGCTCACATCGAATGGCAGATTGCAAACTTCAGCAAAACTACTCAAGTATTTCACCATTTAAAAATTTACAGTATCATCAATTCTTATAAAATAATCATTTCCCTAAGATTTTAAAATAAAAATCTTCTTTCTACTGAAATTAACTTTTCTATTATACTCAGTAACTACTGTCCCGTGCTTCAGGGTGGCATAAGCTCATATTCTGAGAAGCCTGCCTTTTATTTTTAAGTATGTAAAAATCCCAATGAAATATGCATTGGTAGAAAAAGAGAACACTCATAATCGAGGAATCCAAATTTTTCAGTTATTCTTTCACCCAAAGCAAGTTCTCAGAATGTCTTGAGGTCTTAGTTCATGAGAAGGACTATAGCACAGCTTGCAAGAAGTGGTCTTTCTAAAGTGCTAATCATGATTCTGTATCTGGTTTTTAAATTTTAATGGATCTAATTTTTATTGGACCATAACAGTGGATAATAACTATGTGCTAGGTCTGAAGGAGTTCCAAGGCAAATAAGACATGGGCCCTCTGCCTTTCATTTGCTTTTGTCTGGCAAATCATAAAGAAGCAATTAAGCCACACATTTTGTGACACATGAGAGGCAAAGAAGGCGCTATTTGATATGTATTTGTGTATTTGACAAGATAAGACCCAGTTAATAAACATACTTGTAGATATATTTATAAAGCCTACACTTTACTAAAGTTTGAAAGAATATACACAAATGTTAACTGAGTGGTTATTTCTGGGTGGTAGTATTATGTGTGAATTCTACTTTCGTTTTGTCTCTTTAAGACATCTTTTCTGTAATGAACATAAATTACCTGTTAATAATCATTAAAATTGATTCGTATCATTTAAGTATTCAACAAGGAATGACAAGGGCTCTCCTAGGTAGGGATTAAAGTGTTGTCTTTTAAACTGTGGACCTAACACAGACCACATGCTTCTCACTGTGGATACAATGGTCAGTAAGTTATCCTGGCTCTACCTTCATGGAGCCTGAGTCCAGTGGACAAGGCAATTAAATGAACAATTACAAGTGTAGGAAGTACTGGCCTGTAATAGGAAATGTACAGATTTTATGGGAGTTAACAACTATAGTAACAGCTGTATGCCAAGTATTTTTAAAAAATGTAATTCTCACAGTAACTCTATTAAGAAAGCATAATTGTCACCCATCCCCATTTTCACATATGAAGAAATCAAGACTTAGAGAGCTTGAAGTAACTTGCTCAAGATTACACATTCTACGTGCCATCTTTGAGAGATGGTTAAGATTTGAAGTTTAGAATAGGTCATTCCAAATGGGAACAAGATAAGCAATGACATGTGAATACTTCGTGTTTGTGAAACAACAGTTAGCCTGATTGCCAGGGTATATACAGAAAGGATATATAATAGTGGGATGAGTTGAATTGGAAGGTATTAATTGTAAGATGAGTAGTTTATTCTTGTTATCACAGGAAAAAGTAAACTACTGAAGGTTCTATTTATCAGAGATGTGCATGGTGAAGCTTTCTTTTTGAAAATCTGCATACTCTACTTTTACTGTTGAGGTCTCTGTCAGGATATAGGCAAGCTGGCCTCTCTCCTGGTTGATTAAGAAGCAACTAATTCTGTGGCATCCACATCATGCTAGGAATGCTGCCCTTTCCAGGCAAATTGTTCAATTTGTTTAGAGAGCACTTCTTTGAGTTCAGTCTGGGGAAAAATGCTTCTCTTGCCAGTCACTTTGCACACGTGGGAGTGGAGGTGAGTGGGTGGGGAGGTGTGGCTGACTGGTGCAGCTACTCTGTACACAGTCCTGTGACTGATCTCCTGATTTCTGCCCCCTTCCCACTCTGATTCTGAGTTTGGAGCCTCTCTGGAGCTGGGCTGGAAAGAAAGCCTTCTACTTCCCTTGACTGCAGTCTGTGCCCCCTGCCACCTCTTTTCCATCTGCACAATTTACTTGCTTTCTGTTTTCTAGAAATCATTCAGATCCTTGTGCTGTTAATGTCACTCCTTCCTCTTGGGAATGCTATGAATTTATACTCTTTTTTTTGCATAAATTATTGTCATTTCAACTGGATCTTTGCAGGAAGGGATTGTAAACGTGTGTGTTCAATCTATCTTCTTCAACTGGAAGTCAGTTCTCAACTTAAAGGAAAATTGTCAAGACCCTCACTTTGTTATTGTTTTCCTTGTGAACAGTTGAAAGATCTTTATTTCTCAAACTGGGCTCATGTTAATAAATTAATTATGATGATAAACAAATATATTGTCCCTTAAAAAATTCATTATTTCTAAGGGCCAAAATAGAGTTTCTGATCAGCAAAAGTAAACTATGACTTCAAACTGAATTGATACAATTCCAGGCAAGGACAAGAAATTTGATAGTTTTATTTTCTAACACAGCTATTGTGTAGAAAAATATGTGATTAATGTCAAGAGCTGATTCAGATATTCCAAATATTTATCAAACAGTAGTTATGTTTTATGCCCTCTGCTAGACTCTGGGTGTTTTGGTGAACAAAATTGATGCCTGCCCTCAAGGCATTTATAGACTAGTGAAGGAGAAAGACATTAAATACACGCAAGTATAAATAAAATTGTGATGTCTTTTAAAGGAAATCTGTAAGTGACTATGAGGAAGAATAATAGGGAGGAATCTAATTTAGTTTGGAAGATCAGGAAGAATCCTCTTTAAGGAGGTGACATTTAAGCAGAAGCCTAAGATATTAGCTAGGCAGAATAACAGGAGTACGGGAGGTGATGGAACAGGAGGTCAGGCGCCCAATGTGGTAGGAATGGGCCAAGAATGGCCTAAGGTGAGGCTGGAGGGAAGGGCAGAGATCAAATCAAAATCCTGTGGAGTCTTATATTATGTCCTAAGAGTTGTCAAAAGGTTTTACCCTTGGCATTGACTGGATCTGGTTCAGCTTTGTGAAGAACAAATTGATAACGTGGTACCACAATACTGCAGGTGGCAGTAGTACACGTGATGATGATGACATGGCTAGAAAATGGCAATAGACATTGAAAGAGGTAGATGAATTTGAGATATATATTGTGTGTTGAATTGACAGGACTTAGTCATGGTTGTTGTGGGTTTTGCAGGGGAGTTGTCATGGATGACTTCTGGTTTCTGATTTGGGCAACTGCTGAGATTGAAGTGCCATTTACTGAGATGAAGAATGTAGAGTAAAGATGAGTTTTGGGGAGAAAAATTAAGAGTTCAGCTTCTAATTTTTACTTGTGAGGGAGATATATCCAAGTGGAAATGTCAAGAAGCCAGTTGGATGTGTGGATCTGGATCTCAGAAGAGATCTTGGCTAGAGATATGATCCGGGAATTGTCATCATATAGATGCCATTTATGCCATGGGAGTGTCAGATGTTAGGGAGACAGAGGAGAAAAAGAGGAAGGCCCAAGATTAAGCCCTGAGGAATCTCAACATTCAGAGGTTGGATAGAGATGGTAAAGCTAGTCTGAGAATTTGCAAAGTGCTAGGGAGGTAGAAAGAAAACCAGGTGAGTTGATGTCAAGGTTTCCAAGAAAAGAGAGTATTTCAAGAAGGGAGAAAAAATGCAAACCCCTTAAAATATTCCCAAGAGACCTTCTAAGTTTAGGGATCCTCGTTATCTTTTTCCTGTAAGAGGTTTCAGACAGAGGTGAAACTGTGTGCTAACGCCAGGGAGAGAAATGCTGGGGTAGAGCTGGACTAGAAGGCAAGCAGTCTTGGGAGCCTGCATCACTGGTTGATGAGAAACAAGCAAAGAAAATATATCTCAAGGATCTAGCTTACCTGGTACCTCCCCCCAACCTCCACCCGCAAACATCTTTGTATTATAATCTCAACAACTCTTATGCTAACATGTTACTTGAAAAATTGCTGTGAAGGCAACACCATTGGAGAATTTCTCAAAGAGAGTAATCTCTCTTCCTATTCCTGTCCAACTATGATGCTTTAGACCAGTTTGAGAACAGCAGGAATAGTTAATGCAACTAGTGTGGGGAAGAAGAAAGTTCTTTTTTAACTGAAGTTTTGTGACTGATTATATTGTGTGAATCGCTCAGATAAGCCGTAGGTCTTTGACCACGAGGAACCGAACATTAGTTGAAAATTGAATATCACCTTCCGTTGAGTCCTTCTTCCCTCTGTCAGTTTAGCATACTTGTGAAGATGCGATTATAAAGTATTCTGACAGTTTTTTGCATGTAGTTTTTCAGATGAGCATTATGATCTAAGTGTTTTGTAGTTCTGTAAAGATGAGAGATAATATTAAGTTGAATCATATGAAATTGTCATTTGTTTGGTAAAAAATGGCTAAACACTGGCAGTTTCATACGGTTCAACCTAATACTTGATATGTGACTATCAGTTTTTTCCAGAAATGGTTCTTTGTTGTTTTTCAAATAGCCTCTATTTGTTACTGTGAATGATAGTAAGTTAACTTGCACTAAATTTAATTTTATTTTGTAGTACTGGACATAATATTTTGAATTTTTATCTTCTTACGTGCTTTCTTTGCTGAATGGTTTCAGACAGCTCCAAGGAAGGAACTTAATCGAGAATGTAATACAAAGTTTTCGAGTTTTACGTATTCTCTTCTAGTCCTTTCCTTATACCTAAGATGTAAAGGGACAGCATTTCATAGAAGCTCATCCTATGCCTCAGAGCTATTTTCCAGTATATTCTTGAGGAGTGAAAGAAGCAGCTCAGAAAGATTCCTTTGGCTGTCTCGAGGGATAGAAACTTCCTTTTATTACTCTTCTCAGGCTAGACAATCCTTAGCTATTTCATGAAGAAGTTCATAAGAGAGCAAATTTCCAGTGCTTAATGCTGGTCTACTATATATTATATAAAAGGTCTTTCATTCTTGGCCAGAATCAGGTCTCATGTAGTTAATTTATCTTTAGACTTAACTGAAGCTGGAATTGTTTTTTGGCTACCAGGTTAGTAATTTTTAAAAATTGTGTGTATATTTAATACCCATTAAGATTATATGTTCTTTTTATGTATGTATGTATATACAGGGAAAAAAAAAGAATTTAGAGTTTTGCTATTGCTGTAGATAAGTAATTCGTATTCTAATTCACACAGTTTGAGTTATTTTTACTTGTGTGCACATTTTAAATTTGAAAAGCTATTATTGAGAAATAAATTGAAATTGAAGTTAGCAAGGACCTATTGGTTCATCACTCCTAAGATAGACAAAACATTTGAAAAAGATGGATTTAGAGTTCACAATCTATGGATTCTAAAATGAAATGCACAGTTTCATTCTCTTGAGACTGCACACATAATATCTTTCAGAAGATTAGGAAAATAGAGAAAAGAATAAAGGAAATTGAAACCCCCTATAGTTTTGCCACCAAGTAATAAACCCTATTAATCTTGTGGTGTGTTTTCTTTTCACATATACAACAGAACATAATCATTTAACTGTACGTATTTATTTGTTTTATTCTTTACTTTGTTGTAAATGAAAGACAATATGCATATGTTTCTTCTTATCTTCTGGAAGGGGTTGAACGTGAAAATTTCCTACGTTCAAAAAAAGAGAAGCTACTTTTTTCCATTGTTAAAGATATAGATTGTGGGTCTAATGGGGCTTTTGGTCTATTATAAAAGATAGGAGTGTAAGTTTTGAGGAAGAATGGAGTGCCACTGAAGGAAGCTGGAAGAGAACAGATGTGCTGGAAAAGAGAAGCTATTTTCTTCCATTGTTAAAGATATAGATTGTGGGTTTAATGGGGCTTTGTCTATTATAAAAGATAGGAGTGTAAGTTTTGAGGAAGAATGGAGTGCCACTGAAGGAAGCTGGAAGAGAACAGGTGTGCTGGGGAAACATGTGGCGTGGGATGGTGGTGGAGAAGGGGGAAAGAGGAACAGAGATGTGCCTACTAAGATGGGAAATTTTGTTCAAGAAAGGAGAGAGCCCAATTTCTAGGAAGTGACAAATGAGTGGACCTGCTGCGGGGATGCTGTGAGGGGCGTGGTTTAACTTACCCAGTACGCGTGTTGGACCCCAGTCTCTGCTGCTTGATAATTCAGTCTCTGTTAGCCTCTCAGAGCCCACATCAAGGGCTGGAGTCTTTTGCTCCTTCCAGCAGAGCCAGAGAAGAATTTGGATTCTGTTTGTATCTAGCATATCACTCATTGGCTGCCCAAGAGAAGTAATCTTGTCTATGACCCAAGACTTCGCTGGGACCTGTTTGAATGTCCCATATGGACATCCCTCCAACAATGGTCTTGGAGTCTTTTTTTAGTTTGTTTTCTCCTAGAAGTAAATCCTGAGATGAAGATTACAGTGCAAGTTATTTATCTGAGGACAATTTTAGGAAATCCTGGTAAGAGGGTGAAAAGGTGAAATAGAGGAGAGATGACAGCCAAAAAGGGACTGCTGTCAAGCAAGTTACCCCCAGGATAACTGGAACTCACCAAAGAACTCTAGGAAGCTATGCAGAACATGGGCCTCACTGTTATCTCCCCTAAAGTGGAAAGACACTGTGGCATTTATACCCCCGTTCCCTTCAGTCACTGGGGGATGTTAATTCTCCAACACTTCTGACCTGCCATGTGTGTGGACAGAGAGGCTCTGGCCACCAGAGACAGCCATTGGACAGTTGGAAGTCAGCTTCCACTACAATGGTGAAGCTTGAGGGTACGTGGGTGGCACCCTGACAACCTCTGCTCTAGTTGACCCCTTTCACAGCTCAGATCCATTCCTGCCCCCTGATAAGTCTATCCCATCCTTCACTGATTCTTCAGTCACAAATTCTAAAAAAAGAAAAAAATTCAAGAGATGCCCTATAAATCCCCTGAGTTCCAAACTTACTTTCTCCTGCCCATTTTATGTAGAAGAAATTCCAGCTCCTCATGAGAGTCAATTACTCTTGACAATATAATAACTCGCTTTGTATGTTGGTCTGTTAGCATGAACAATAAAAAGGACTGAGAAGCAGTGATTACTTTAGGTTTAGTGGACTCTTACTTTGTCCTTTACCGTATTTCCACTAACCCAGGAACCAGGAACTCTAGTCCAGCTGATCCTAAAGTTGAAGGAGTAGTAAATACAAACTCCCTAAATAATGTACCGAGATTAATAATGAGAAGGGCTATTCCTACTCATTTCTTGGATGCCCAGACCCACTTCAATTCTAGCTATTAAGACAGAGCAGTAAGACAATGGCCATTGGTTCAAAGTGTATACTGCATCTCGACCTCACAGAGTATCATCCTTTAGCTGGCACCTCAGCTGTGACTTTAAGATGCATTTCAAACATCCTAAAAGGCTGACAGTTTTTGGCATGCAGTATATGGTAGGACCAGTGGATCTCATGGTCACGTTCTCAGTGTCACAAAAAAGTGCCTAGGCAGTGTTATGTAGGATCTCATTACAATAAATCAGACATGTTGTAAGCTCCCGGATAGTGGTGTTGGCCGAGGCACTGCAGGAAGGGAAGGCAAATCTTTGGGATAGGTATCAATCTCAGTAAGGACAAATTTCTGGCCCCTACAAAATAGAAGACATCCACTGTAATCAACTGTCATCAAGCAGTTGGTCGATCTCCTCAAAAGATGGTACTATATAGAAGTTTCAGCATCAGTTCTGCTGTAGACAGGTGGAAAATTCAGCAAGGGAAGTAGCTAGATCAGCTTCTGTGAGATGGAGCCCATGGTGTTGGTTACATGTAGAGTCTCCATTCCTGGCACATGGCTACTCCATTTTTGAGCCCATTGTATAAGCACTGAGGTGACTGATGACAGACTTTGATCTCCATTGGACTTTCGTCCCATTCCTATAGGTCTATCCTTTTCCTCGTTCTCCAGATCTCAAAAGTCTCCAATCTTCCAATCTTATGACAAATCAGCTGAGCTTTTGCCAATGCCCTGAGAATCTGAATATGTGCTACCTCAGGCCACTTTCCTCTACACCCAGCTGATGACTAGCTGTGTTGTTTGAACCTTTGCCACTGGGAAGATTCTTTCTTGCCATCATCTTTTAGGATTACCCCTGAATAGGGCTATAGTGCAGCAACTGCCCATTTTCTGCTTAACCCAACAAATCAAGCTGACTCATTCTTAAACTAGGCCCATGGTTTTTCTTCCTTCATCAGCTGATCATGGGGGACCCTCCATGGGTCAGAGGTGCACTAAAGATTGGTGGCGGGGGTCTGAGCTATCTCTTCATAGAACTTGATTGTGACTTCTGGGTCTGTAGCCCAATCTTGAATATACGGTTTCCTTCAGATGATGGACTGTGATTATGCCCACTTGAACTTACGTTTGGGAGAGGTAGATAATACCCAGCTCAAGATAGCAGCCTGGATTGCAAACTCACTTGATATACCATGGTTAAGAATCTAATGTCTACGAGGACCCAGAAGCATGCTAGAAGCTCCCTTTTGAAGAGTGAATAGATCTCAATGTGAAGTTTGTCTTTCTTGATTCTGTATCCAGGAGTTTGGCATTGTGAATCTTTGTAGGGGCTTGCCAGAGACTCTACCATGGAACATAGCCCTATAGGATCTGCCGGGTAATATGTCCCAAGTGGCAGGATTGCTAGTTCCACAGCATGAACCCATTGCAAAGCCTTCTCTTGGTAATGGCAATTTCCAAGTTATCTGATAAATGGATTGGAGCAGTATTTCAAAGTATGGTATATATTGTCTCCGAAATCCAAAGAAGCTTATCAAAAGCTGTGCCTTTTCTTAGTGATAGAAGTCAAGATACTGTATCTTGTCCTTGACTCTGAAGATGTCCCAGCATGCCCCAGACCTTTGGACCGCTAAAAATATTTCCAATGTGCCATGGCACTGAATGTGCCTCTTGGTGTACCTGTCTTATCAAGGCATACAAAGGACTAGCCACTTCCTGCTCCCCAGGTGCAATTAACATAATGTCAACAATATAGTGGATTAGCATGACTTTCTGAAAAATGTCCAAAAGATCAAGGTCCTTTTGGATTGTATTGTTATAGGGAGCCGGAGAATTAACATAGTCCTGTGGTAAGACCGTGAATTTGTGCTGCTATCAAATCCAGGTAAATGTAAACTACTTCCGTTATTCTTTCGTCTAGGGAATTGAAAAGAACTCCGTCTCCAAATCTACAGCTCTATTCTAGAGGCTGTGTTAATTTCTTCTAGTAAAGATACCACATCTGGCACTGCTGCAGTAACTAGGGCTACCACTTAGTTCTATTTACTATAGTAAATTTTTTTATTACTCATTTTTCATTACTCATGAGGGTTTTGTAAGGACAAGACTATTAAATTAAGAGGAGATTTGTTGGGGACCACAATCCTGCACACTTTAAGACTTAGAAGGTGATGCTAATCCACTATTCCTTCCAGGATGTAGTATTACTTTGATTTACAGTCTTGGATGGGGGAAGGAGCAGATTTAGAGATTCCAGGTTGCCTTTCCTACCACTATGGCTCTTATTCCACAGGTTAGAGAACTTAGGTTAAGTTTTATGCCAGCTGCTAAATATATCTACCATAATTATGCATTCATGGATTAGGAAAATGACATAAGAGGGTTCATGGCATGTAAGAAGGACTTGGTCCAGACCTCCATTTATTATTGCGTCTGTAGGCTCCCCTTCTAACAGTGGAAATATGATGGTGTCTTGAGTCTCCTAATATCCCAATAGTGTCAGCTCAAACACTATAGCCAAGTGTTCTCAAATAGTCTGGGCATTGTCTTTATTCTGATAAAGAGCCATAGGTCTTTTGGAGAAGGTTTGGGAAACTTGCTATTATTTATACTCTCTATAGTGTCACAATGTCCTTCCTCTAGAAGTCACAGACTCATCTTCAATCAGTGGGCTTTGGGTTTGAGAATTGGCTCAGGACTGGAAACGATCTCACTTCAAGGAACACCATAATCTATTAGCCACTGCCACACATCTTTTTGGGTCAGGTTCTCTGATGTCATTTTAGCCTTGTAGCTATTATGATTGTTGCACCTACCTTGCTGCCGATGGCTAAGTGTTGCTACCTGGCCTCTGCAATTCCAGAATCCAATCATCCCCAATGATACTAGGGAGCCCAGTTGCATAGCATTATCCCTACCATCAATCTTGGCTTACAGAGAACAACCAGCCCTGAAATGTTCAATAATGCCATGTGTTCTTCAGTAGCACATTTTTACTTCTTCAGTAAAGCGAGCGTTCTCTGGCCTCCTGGGGAACATAAATAGCTAGTGGGTTTTCTGATGTTATATATAATATACACATTCTATCACATTCACCTTCATGAACCTTGGACTCTTTCCTCAATCCTCTGCCAAAGGAGTTCTGACATTCCACCTCGCTTACTGCAGACCATCATTTTTTTCCTAGCTTCAAGTATCAATTCCAGAGAGGTATTAGAACCAGTTATAAGTGTCTTTTCCAGATGTTCAATCCCGAGTCACAGGAGAGTACCCCTATACTAAAAAAATTCCTTTTCCTCATATTATATTCCACCTCCTCTGGTTCAGTACCATCAGGGTCCGTTCCCAGGCATGTTCTCCTATTCCTGCCAATACATAGTAACCAGGTCTTTCAGTTCTTTTGACAGATATTCTCTTTCCTCCACTAGCAGGGACCCGAGTCTGATCATGTTGAGATTTGACCCTAGTTATTGTCCTGGAAACAATCAGGAGAGGTGGAGGCAAATTTTGAGGAGGCAAGCATTATCTTGTGAGATATCTGCCATAGGTGAGAATTTGCATGATCTGTAGACAAGAGAAGACTGCTATCTTAGCAGGGGGATTGGATATTTCTGCCAGCCTAGAAGGTTTAGGGGAATCTAGGGGCTTCAAGTTTCTCAAGTGCATCTATCCAGATGTCCCCATCCCAGTTTTCTGAATCCCACTCCTTCTATATCCAGGGTCTTCTCCAGAGTTGCCGGGATTCTGAATTCAGTCTTTCATTGTAGTGGCTAATTTCACATTCGAGTTCTCGGCTTGAAAGTCAGCAGTTGACCTTTCAGCTGCAAGAGTTAAGTGTCCCTAAAGGCTATCACGGAGACCTTCTTTTTGTTTTCAATGCCCTCTGATTGGCTGACCTATTTTTCCTTTAGTACATCAATGACATTTAACAACAGCCAACTAATTAACAAACCTCACAATCCGTATAATACCTCTCAAGTTCTGTGGATATTGCATAAGCTAATACATCCTCTTCCACCTTCATCCCAATTCACCATATTGAGAATCTTTATAATTATGATGCCAGAGCAAACCACAAATTATCGCTCCCTGCAATTTACCACTATCTAGTTCCAGCATCCATTATAAGGATCTGCTTCCAGGGCTGGCTGGGTGGTGCAGCAGTTAAGTTCGTGCTCTCCCCTTCTGTGGTCTGGAATTCACCGGTTCGGATCCTGGGCGCGAACCTATGCACGGCGGCTCATCCAGACATGCTGTGGCAGGTGTCCCATATACAAAATGGAGGAAGATAGACGCAGATGTTAGCTCAGGGCCAGTCTTCCTCAGCAAAGAGAGAAGGATTGGTGGTGAATACTGGCACAGGGCTAATCCCCCTCAAAAAAAAAAAGAAAGGATCTGCTTCCTAGAACCACTTCTGTTACCAGCTGTCTCAGTTTCCACAGAAGCATATCCTGAGGTGAAGATTTGTTACAATCTTTGGGAGTGATCTTAGGAAACCCCAATAATGGTTGAGTTATCAAGTTGGTTAGCTTTGTGGGTAACTGGAGTCTAATCCAGCTGGGAGAACACAAGGAGACAGTACGGAACGTATGTCTCAGAGTTATTTCACTGGAGGGGCGAGGGAGTGGGCTTATTTATGTAACTACTCCAGGCAGTCCTTGGTTGAAGACTGGTAGAGATGGAAGCTGTTAACTCTTGGGCACTTTCAGCCTGTTATAAGGGAAGGCAGAGCAGACTCTGGATGCTAGAGAAGCCCCAAGGCAATTGGAAGTCAAGCAATGTACTCTGCAACTGTAAGACCTGAGGAAATATGGTGGGCACTGACAGTGCCTGCTCCAGGACTCAGTAACTCAGCAGAGGACCCTGGGTGCCTAGTGGGCTCGTGGGTCACTTATGTACTCTGGGGGTGTCTGAACTCAACACGTTTGAGATCCCCAAGATGAGACATGGCTAGATGTACTACATATACACGCTGCATGTACAATTTTGTATTCCTGTTTCCCCCTTAAAATTACATAGCGAGTATGGTCATATTACATAAAATATTATTAAAAACATGTTTTGTCTGTGCCACCAGGAGCATCATCTTCAAATTAAAAGGCAAGTTATATTCCTTTATTGACAATTTTTGCAAATTACAAACCATTACAAAATGTTGAAAAAAAAATATATTTTTCCCTTCCCAAAGCCCCAGTACATAGTTGTATATCCTAGTTGTAAGTCCTTCTAGTTCTTCTATGTGGGACGCTGCCACAGCATGGCTCGATAAGCGGTGCATAAGTCTGTGCCCAGGATCTGGACTAGTGAACCCTGGCCTGGTGAAGCGGGGCATGAGAACTTAACCACTCAGCCACAGGCCAGCCCCCAGAAAAACATATTTTTATGGCTATATACAGATATTGTTTTGACTCTGTAAGCTTATGGTGCAGCCCATATTTAAAAAAATGCAAAATGCAACCCAAAGTCCAGCTTTAATATGTGTCACTTTACCATGAGCAATGTTCACTTCACTGCCCTGCTACTTTTCCCTGCTGCTTTCTTGCTGCTGCAGAAGCACCATCTGTGTGAGAGAGCTCCTGGTAGACAAATTGCTTCCTATCCTGGGCCTCCATCACTTGTATGGAGTAGTGCTTAAGAAATAATTGCTTTGGGGACTTGCAAAGTACTCAGACCTAATGAATTCTTCTGGCATCTTCTGAAGTAGTCACAGAACTTGCGACAGAGGCACCCAAAGATTGGTTTAAAACGTAGGAAGTAAAAATGTGTGACTAGGGTAAGACCCAGAAATGCAAAAGGAGTTTTGTGAGGTCCAACACAATGTACCAGGTTATCTGCTCACCCGTGTGCATAACTGGGAGTTCCTAGTTTCTTGTATGTGGATGGGGGGTGGGGAAGGGTTGCCAGTGGACAAGGTGAAGGAAGACTGTAGGGTAAACAAAGCAGGGCATATGTGACATGGCAGACCTTTAGAGACTTAATTCCCCCAAAAAGTAGGCCATGGAAGAGGGCGTTCCACAACGCACATGAGGCAGCCTTGTGCATAAACTACACACTGAGTGAGCTCAGAGGGCCTCAAAAGCCTCAAATGACTTTGATACAGGCTCTGTAATTCTTTCCTATCCCTGGTTCCTGCATGACGTTTCAAGCAGTTTTCAGAGTTCTTAAGCTATTTTTAGAAAAATTGATAATCCCCTTGTTCTTGCACTTAAAGCCCAGTTTGCTCTCATAATCACATTATTCCTGCCCAGTCCATTGTTGTATAAAATAAAAAAACAAAGTCAATTTATTTCAAATTCACTTACCCACCTCAAGCCTGCTTCAGGCTGGTAAGCCTGCGGTGAGAGGGTGGCTGGAGCCGGCTTCTTGTTCTTGTTGATGTATTCATCCACCCTGTAAGGCAGCTGCCTCTGACCCCTCCAGAGCTGGCCCAGCCAGAAAGAAGATCAGGAGCTAAGGGGCGGTTTTATGTCGCTCCTGCAGTTGCAATCTGGGGAATCCCTCTGGACTTTGTGTATGTGTGGTTGCTGGTTCTTTCTCTCCTCCAGCTGTGGCTCGCTTCCCCGAGGCTCCCAGAATGTGATCCTGTCTCTTTTCCGGATGGAAGTTTTGAATCCCTCCTACCTTGGGGCTTTGTGTATGTTGCACTACACAGACCCTCCTTCCTTGTTGAGACCTTTGTCCTTCCAAGTAGTCTAGAGTCAACTTTAAAACAATTCCTCCAGGTCTGTTTCCAACCGAGCCTGCACAAGTGAATGCCCACCTCTCCCTTTTGAAGATTCATTCCTCATCTGAAATAAACGTCCCTGCTTCCCTTTGTTCGGGGACGCCATGAATTTGGAAATGATTCTGCGTGGTCTCCTATTTGCTGTAAATATACTTAACTTTGTGAAACAACTACTTCTGGTGGAGAGTCTTATTCAGCTTGCCAGGAGGCAAATCCACTTTGGTTTCAGTCACACTACTAACAAGAGAAAGCTGCAGCCATTGATTAGATTTCCTGCCTACAATCATTTCCCGAGCTGTCCACCTTCAGAGTGGTGGAAATGCTTGGACGATGCCAGAGTGGCACTCATCAGCATCTTCATCCTGCAATGGAAACTTGGGAAGAGATGAAACGAAGTAGGAGATGGTCATAGTTGATTTTTCTCTTCTCTAGTTATTCCTGTCATATGCCCATTGGAACTGAAGTGTTGAAGGAGTTGGCTCTCCTGTCTCCCCTGCCTAGACATCCATCCATTCTCTCTCCAGCCCCCCTTACCAATTATGAAGGGAGTTCAAGGAAACCCTGGCTGATGGCAGGGTGCCAGGCAGTCTCCGTTTGTAGGGAAATTTGGTGTGGCAGCTCTAACTTATTTATTGTCCTTGCAGTTACCATGCCAGAGAAAAGAGCTTTGTAAATAAGTGCAAGGAGCTGATAGCAAAAATTTGAGACTGCACTGCAGTGCTTCTAACACCATTATAGGGCACTGATTTAGTGTTGGCTCACAGAAATGCAAGCTACCTTGAGCACTGAATTACCATGTCCCCAGGGTATTCTTTGGCATTCTACCCAGGCTGCTAACCAAGTCCTCCATGCTTCATTTATGGGATCTGACACTATCACAGACTCCAGCAGGATAGCTGCAGGCTCTAGTAAACTCCTAAATTAGAAGTCAACCCAATCAAGGATATTTTGATGTCCAGGGATTTGTATGCAGCTTCCATTAGGATTTGTGCTCAAGTAACTTCTGACTTATTGAAATAAATGCCGATCCTTCTATCTTAGCTCTATGTTTTTGCACAGGAATTTTTTAAAGCTGAGATGAGATTTGCATGTAGGTCAATCACTCTAAGAATGCTTCATTTTCGTGCAGGAGGCGTATTACATATGTAAGGCACTAGTCTGCAGAAAGCATAAAAATACTCTACTAAAAATAAACTGTGCTCTTTGGTTTTGCGCTTTACAGTCTATGTTCCAGCAGAGTCGACCTAACACACAGCCATTGAGGAACAGGGAGAGGGAAAGCCTGGTAATGAAGCAGTCAGGAATAGAATTGAGGTTGCTAGAGAGGGGCTTTTTTCTGCTTCCTAGTTCATGGATCTAGGTGGTTCATAGATTAGGTGGTTGATCAAGGAAGCCACCAAACGTTTAATTGCAGTAGTATTTTGGTGGCACAAATTGGTATCATGCCAACCTGTTGGCAAGATTTTTAAAAATCGTGTGCTTTTCACAGCAATGCAACCAACTGAAGTTTTTATTGGTTCATTTTTTCACCTTTGTCTATGGCATGCAATTTAGAGTGGAGTATTGTCCCAGTTACTCAGTGGTGATGTGTAATCAATGTGCTCAGCAGCCACTCAGTCGTTTTGAGAAAACTGCATTTAGGGTCTTTGATCTTACAATATTTGGTCAGCTAGAAATTTACAGAAATAGTAAAAAGAATAAAAAAGCAAAAACAAAAATAGAGGCAGACCTTCTGAAGCCTTTGGTGTTTGTTGGTACTTTCCCTAGGCCAGATTTTTTGCTTATCCTATGTTGCACTTAGAAAACATGACTTAGCAGAAGTTCTATTGTTTAAATTTTGATCTATAGAAGAAACAAGCTATTTCTTTTTAATCTTTTCCTCTACTGCAAATTATGGCATATGATCAAAAAAATTCCAGTCGTTTATAACAGAAAATCACAAAGCAAGCATTTTTATGAGAAATGGGCACACTGCTAATTAAGACTCCCAAAATGAGGCTTGATATTAAATTGGAAAACCTTAGAAGTAGAAGGTATCCTAGAGAACATCTATGTAAAACTTCTTCTCCTTATCTCTGTCCCCATTCTGTCAAGGAGAAAACTAAGACCCTAAGAGATGTGGTGGCTGTCCCAGTTCATAGCTTAGGGTGATAGACCATTGTCTCATGCTTATGGTTTTCTGATTCATTTTATCTAATGGTAGACTTCTATAAGGACTGTGATAAGACAAGCCAGTATAGAAATATTTAGAGGGTCAAGGTAGGATGAAGAGAGGCACACTGCTTCTAAAATGCTTGTACAGCACTAAATAAAATAGCCAAGAACACCCTCTAAAAGAGAGCCATGGGAAGGGGGTGGTGGAGGACAGTGGGGAAAATTAACCCTACTAGATGTCAAAATGTGCTATAAAATTTTACGGATTAAAACATATGGTACTGGTTTGTAGGCATATAAACCAATGGAACATGCTAAATTCAAATACATAGAGAAAAATTACATGAAAAAGGCATTTCAAATAAGTAGGGAAAAAGTAGTCTATTTAATAAATGATGTTGGGACCCATCAAATGGGTCAGCCATCTGAAAAATAACAAAGAATTGAATATAAAAAAAGAAACCTTAAACATTCTACAAAGAAAAAAAAATAATGACTATCTTTAGATTTTGTTGTGGAGAAAGTCTTTCTTAGTATGACACAAAATCTGGAGGCCATAAAAGAAAAGATCAATAAATCAAAATACATAAAAATAAAGAAATTCTTCATGGAAGGTCCAGAGAGGGCCAAAAGACAGAAGCAAAACTGGTAAAAGTATTAGCATCCTGTATCACATATAGAAGAGTAATCTCTCTAATATATAAGATCTCCTAGATGACGTAAAAAGACTAGAAAAATACTCAAAAAATATGAACAGAGATTATACAGCGAAGGAAATAGAAAAGACTGAAACATATTAAAAAAGATATTCTATGTCACTCATATTAAGTGAAATGTAAATTATACATCCACTGAAACATACTTTTGCAGTTTATTGAACTGGCAAGAATTCCAAAATTCAATGACACGCTTGTGTTGGTGAGGCTGTGGGAAAACAAGCCCTTTCCAAACAAATATTTCCTTCGTTTGATAGTGGGAAATTCAGGAAGATGCCTCAAAATTGCAAATGCATATACCCCCTTCCCTTTTGAGTAATGCTACTTGTGTGTTCTTCTACACATAACCCTTGCTCAAGGTACACAGAATATATACACAGAAGTCATTACATATAGCTACACCTATCTATTTTTATATTTAAACTTTTTAAAAAGCTATTCCCTTGTGAATAATAACAAAAGTGTTGACGTAAGCTGAATGTCCACCAATGGGTGGCTGATTAAGTAAAGCATGGTGTAGACATGAAATTAATATAATACAGCTGTAAAAAAAGTATGGAGAAGCTCTTTGTATACCGAAATGGAAAAACCTTTAAGAATTATTGTTAAAGGAAAAAAGCAGAGTGAGAACTTTGTGTATAGTAGGCTACCTTTTTCTCTTTTTTTTGTAAATTGGCAGCGGGGTGGGAGAGGGTATATATCTGTGTTTATTTGCTTGTGCTTAAACTTTAGAATTGCAAGGAAGTATTATAGTGGCTACGTGTACCGGGTGATGGTAGATCAGGAACTGGGAGGATAGGGAAGAAATCTTTTCACTGTGTACTTTTATATACATAAAAGGAACAGGAGAATGTGTTACTTTTTCAAATAATTAAATGTCAAAAAGAGAGAAAATATTAGTAGGAAAAAAATACCACTGACCCTCTGTGTCAGTCAGGGTTCCAACAGAGAAACAGAACCGTAGGATATATGCAAAGAATTTTATTGCAAGAAATTGGTTTATGTGGGAGATGGTTAGGCAAGTCTGAAATCCCTGCATCAGGCTGTCAAGAAGGGCTGGCTGAAAACTCTTTGTCAGGGACTGATGCTGCAGAATTTCTTCTTCCCCAGAAAAACCTCAGTTCTACTCCTAAAACCTTTCAACTGATTGGATCAGTCCAACAGAGATGATAGAGGATAGCCTCCTTTATTTAAAGTCAACTGATTGTAGATGTTAACCATATCTACAAAATACCTTCACAACAATACTTAGGTTAGTGTTTGATTGAGTAACTGAGGACTAGAGTCTAGCCAAGTTGACCCATAAAACTGATCATCACATCCTCTCTCTGAAATCAGTTTGGGATTAAAGAAATGGCAAGGTTTGAATGTCTATATTGAACGTGACAGAAAAACAGATTGCTTTTCCTATATTTCCTGGGATCCCTGGCGTCGAATATATTTTGTCGAACCTAAGATGCTATTGATTGTAAAGCACACCATTATTTTTTGTACCACCAATAAAGAAAAAAATATTGCCACCAGTTAAATGGACATCCTATTGATTGATTATATGACATGTCTTTATTTCAGTGAGGTTAAAATAATAAAACTATGGATATGTTAGAATTGATGAAAATACTCTATTCTGTGCTCTTCGTTAGACCCTGTGCAGCTAGAGCAATGTGTCAGACCAGCATGTTTCAATTTTGATTCAGAAGATACGATCACATTACATATAATGCATGTTTTTGGATTGTCTGCCCCACTGTCTGGCTCAAGAACTGAAAATTAGCCCTGTCTGGAGTCTACAGAAGTATCCCCAAGGGAGGGTTGGCGTTGGAAGGCTTTTTGGATGGAGAGTGGAGGTTGAGAGGAGAGCCCATTTCCAGCCCTTCTTCCTGCCCTCCTCCCTCCACCCCCACCCCAGGCAGGTAGGATAACAACAGCAGTCTGTGGCATTGTTCGTCTCTCATGCTGAGAATAATTGTAGATGATCATTGGCATATTGACATTTCCCGCTTCCTTTTCTTCCTCTTTGATACTCGGAGCGTGCAGAGAGAGGCCAACCTGAGATACTTCACATGCCGAGCCTGAATATTAAGAGATTGCTTTTATACCATGATAACTACAGGGATATCCAATTTTCATTCAATGTTTTTGAAGCTCCTAATTTAGTTTAACTTTAGGACAGAAGGGTGACAAAGCCCGCCTGTGGTAATGTAGAGTTACGGAAAAAAAAAAGCTGGGTGCCATGATTCTAGCCAGTGAGAGAAGAGACGACAGCTGGAACCCAGCTGAGTCATCATAATCAGTTACAGTGACCTACAAGCCCTGAGGGAGTGGGTGGCTAGTCCTTCTATTTGCCGGGGCCAAATTCTCAATTGCCGTTGTGAATTGGAGTTCCTATATGTAGCAAACATTTGAACATCATCTCATTGAGTGTAGCCTACTGTTTGTAGAAAACTGGCTGTGATGCCTAACTTTAAATGGGCCCAAAAGGAGTATCAGAGCTATGCTTTGTTCAGCGTAACTCACTAATCTTGCTGTACCCTCTTTTACTGTATTTTATGAAGTCCACAAAGGAATCTTGTTCTTGACACAATGGGTTCAACAAAGTAAGACATAGTACAGACTGCCTTTAACACTTGATTAGTGCGAATATAAAGCTCAAAAAAAGATCAGCCCACTTTTATTCAAACTGATAGTAAGTATACAAAAGATAATGTAAAAACAACAGACTCACTTACAGACTCTTATTTCTAACGATCCAGGTAATGACTGAGGCTGTGCTTGTGCTGTTTAAAAAGATGGCATCATAAGGTCTTTGTCCTTTGAAATGTGCCTCTTCTTTATTGGTTTTCTTTTTCTGAAAAACAAACTATAAACAATTTTAATGCTAAATTTTCTTCCTCAAATGTCAACTGTTGGAGGTATTATTGTGGCTACAATGTCAAAGAAGAAAACAAAATCCTATAAAAGAGCAGGAATAAGTACTCCTCAAACATTTAGTCCTTTTGAGAACAGCTGTTAATATCTATTATGTTGAAAATCTACTTAAAATGTCCAGGTATATACAATAGCTTCAGAGCAGCTAAAGGAGCCCTTTTGTGTCTAAGATACAAGTTCTCTGAATGCATAAAGAATACTATTGCGCCTCAAAAATATATTTTACATTAAAGGTATTTGGAAAAAGAAGAAAAAAATAATAGCTAAGGGTCCAAGGTTCTCCCACGTAAAAGAGAAAAAAGTCATTTATAAGACAACCTAGGAGCTGATGAACTTTGACACGTTTTCATTATTTTTGACAAAATCTTCCCATGATGCCTCTGATTCTATTGTGAAATTTTATTTTCACCCCCACCTTCAAAAATATGGTTCTGAAATGTTCACAACGAAGGATTTAAAATTATAAGTGGGCTCTTTAAAGTGAGTCCGTTACTTGAAAAGGCAGACTAAGTATTCAAGGAAAACATTTATTGAGCAGCTTCTATATAAAAGATATTGGCTCTGGGCTGTGGAAGATACAGAGATGAATGGGATCAGCTCCCCCACTGGGTGGCATGGCCTTGGGCAAATCACTGAACCTCACTGGGCCTCCGTTCCACCATTTGTTAAATGAGGATTTATTTTAGATGATCTCTCCCATTCCTATGATGAAATACTTAAGATGAAAATAATTGAGAATCAATTTAATGTATTTCATCTAAATCTAAGTTGTGACTTTGTAACAGTCAGGAATGAATTTGGGGAAGTTTTATTTATAAGGGGACTATTTACAATGGTGCCATGTTAATATTATGAAAACCGTGAGGCAGTTACCATCCCTAGGCCAAAGGTGAGGCAGAGTGAGGGATACAGAGTCTCGTGCAGGCTTCTTTGAGAGGAACCGTGACCTTGGGTGAAGGACATAGCCAGCCATAGGAGATCTCACAGGAAAGAAGCCAGGGGAACAAATCACCCCATCTCACTCTTTTCCTTCTGGGAATTCCAATTGTTTTTCTAAAACCAACCAGAAGCCTTAGGACAAAAGAACTTAAGGATGTAGCCCCTACCAGTTAGGTCTTGGGGCAGGGAGCAGAGTAGCAGAGAAGAGAGTAAACATGGAAGGGAAATGGGAGACATATGGCATAGGTCTAGATTTAGATTGGAGTCTTAAGCAAGGCCCTGTTTTGTAACAACAGAAGAGCCCCGAGGATGCTGTTGCTACACCCAGCCCATGGTCCACAGAACCTGTAGACGTGAGGATAAAGACTTCACAAGGCAAAAGTCCTTGATGGGTACCAATACCTCACCTCTCGCCACTGGAACATGTTCTATCCATCCTAGTTTAGCACTAGGATGTGCCCTGAAATGTTCAGATTGTCAGAGAACTCTGAAAGATGTAATCATGAGTCTGATCCATGAGCCAAAGATATATAAAATGTATCTAGATGTTACATGAGGGATGCAGAGCCTACCAGACTGCATTAAGAGTTTCACTCGAATTGTGCTAGAAACTAAAGAGGGCAGATATTTTGCCTCCAGCAAAGTAAGTTTTATTCTGATGCTCTGTATCCTCAGGGCACTTTTGGTTGCCTTCCGGGAAAATAAATAATTGCCAATAATTGAGGGCTGTCTATGTGCCAGACATTGTACATACTTTATACACGAAGTGAGATAAAAATTATGCCTATTTTTTCTAAATTCTAGGAGTGGGGCTAGTGAGACTCCTTGGGCAGATTTTTCTTATTAAGAGAAACATTTGGAAATATAGGAAGATCTGTTCGCTGTCTCTCGCTCAGGGAGAGAGGGTAGAAGGAAAATTTACATAGAGAGTCCAATGGGCTGTCTTAAAGGAAGGGGTATGATACTCCTCTTTCAGAGATTTGAAATTAGAGAAATGGGTCTTCAAGCTTTATTACCAAGAAAAAGCCCTATAGTGGGTTAAATAGTGTCCCCCCCCAAATTCATGTCCACTGCAACCTCAGAATGTGACCTTATTTGGAAATAGAGACTTGCAGCTGTAATTAGTTAAGATGAGGTCATGTTTATCTCATGGGTGGACTTTAAATCCGATGACTGGTGTCCTTCTGAGAAGAAGAGAGAACTCACAGGGATATACAGAATGAAGAAAACGTGTGAAGATGCAGGTAGGGATGGAATGACGCAATTTACAAGCCAAGGGATGCCAAAGATTGCTGGAAGCAACCATAAGCTAGAAGGCATGAGACCATTTCTCCCTCTCAGCCTTCAGAAGGAACCAACTCGGCTGACGCATTTTATACTTCTGGCCTCCTGAACTGTGAGAGAATAAATTTCTGTCATTTTAAGCCACCCAGTTTGTGGTAATTTGTTATGGCAACCCTAGGAAACTAATATAAGCCCCAAGGTCTTGAAAAGGAGCTCCCAGGGGAACGCTGTACCTGGGTTAGTAGCCAGGACCCAATGCATGAGTCTGAGAAAGGATTAGTGGCAATAGAGTAATCTGGGAGCCCAAGAGTGAGACATCAATTGTCCTGAGCAGAAATTGGAGCTGGCAAGGCCATTACTGAGACAAGGAACAAGCATCCATCAGAGAGCACAGGCGCAGACTTTGTGCCATACTGGTGGCAAAAACAGGGTCTATAGACCGACCAGCAACTCCAGCTCTCTGACTAACCTAGATTTGACCTCTTTGGACTGAATAAGTCCTCAGAATGCTTGAACTACTTAGCATTGGGGATGGGTTGAACATGAGGAGGGAGATATTGAACATCCTGTTAATAAGAGCATCTGGATGCTGGAGTTATTAATTATAAATGAAAAGAAGCCTGGGCATGTATTTATCCTGAGTTGGTGAAGCTGGTTGTGCTGCTTCTACATTTATAACTTACGGGGTAGCTTAGATGTATTTATCACCTTTAAATAGCTTTGGAAACTGAAGCTTGGAGAGACTAGGTAACTTGCTTACTGTCACACAGTCTAGGTTGGAATTCAAGTCTGAATTCAAAGGCTGTGCTTTTAGTGGCTGTACTTTTCCTCCTCCAAGACCCACTGGGAAGCTACTGGATCTCCATCATCTCACATAGAAAATGTGTAGCAAACCAATGTTGGAATTGGCTGGGAGGGAGTAGTGTATACCCTGAGCCAGAAGCAGGGGTCTGAATGTGGCCATGAATAGGGTAGAAACCAGGAAGGGTTGAATGGAGCAGGAAACCAGGGGTGGGCGGGCCAGATGAAACTGGGCCTCTGAGACATGTGGAAACCCCAGGGCGGGGTTCCATGGGTGAATCCAGATGTTGTAGCCAGAAACCAAGCATGGCTCAAACAGGCTTGGGTTGTCACGGAAACAGAGACAGATCCAAAGGCCAGAACCTGGAATCCAAACCAGGTCAGAGAGAGACCGTGTCTGAAGCCACTGCCGGAGCAGAGGGGTGCACCCCTGGCCAGAGCACACAGATTTCCTCTGAATGCCTGCCTGCTGCTCTGGCTGTCTTTTGTTCCTGCTCACTGCACATGGAGCTCTCTGGCCCTGGAGTGCCTTAAAGGCACTCTCAGTCATCAGACAAGTACAAAACCCTTCTATAATCTCTCTTAAACTAGTTTACTAGCCTCTGCTTGAATACATTCAGTAACAAGCTTCCAAGGGAACAACAGTTCAATCTTAAAACAGTTTAACTGTGATATAGTTTCTTCTTATATGGTACTAAAATCTGGTCCTGAATCAACAGAGAGCGTTTTCTCTTTCTCTTGGGTGTCAGCTTTTAAACGTTTAGTCACAGAGATAGGCTGGAGGGACCTTCCAATTCCCAAGGCTTAAACAGCAAAAACTGATTGCGTAAGTGAGACAGGGCCAGAGAATCAGCATTTAGAAAAACTTCCAAGGCACTTCTAATGTGCAGCTAGAGTTGGAAAACACTCACTGAGCATCCTTCGTTAAAATCCTGTTGATGCTACCTGCTGAGTATTTCCACAAACAGCTGGGGAGCGTTGCCTTCCTCACCACGCTTGCCATCTTACTGTAAGCTTTTGTCATTGTTCGCCTGTATTGTTAAAAAGACTTCTCTCTGATCTTCCCATCTTCAGTCTTTCACCCTTTTAATCCATCCTCCTCATGGCTGCCAAAGTGATCTTTTACAACTGCACATATGAGCATGGCCTGCCTTGCTTCAAATCCTTTGCTCGCTCTCCGTTGCAGTAATAAATGAAATAATAATAAAATAAACAGACAACCAATGGCGCACTAGCCCTTTGCCAGTTAGGCCTCTGCCAGCCTTCCCTCACTCCCTGTGCTCTGCCCCTGCCCATCACTTGAGGTTCTCTGACGCTTCCTTCTTCCTCAGCATCATACCTTTTCATTTGCTTTTCTTCAGCCAAGAATGTTCCTTTCCTTCCTAATTAATTTCCTATTTGTGCTTCTACACTCAGCTCTGGCATGGCCTTCACAAATAAGCTATCCCAGATTCTCCTGCACCACGTAATTTGTTATGCGATATTTTGACTTGGCTATTTTGGTAATTTTTACCCTGAGGACATTTTGATTCCAGGAACATTTTTGTATGCCATCATTTGATTTGAGTTCACTTTGATGGAGCTGAAAAAAAGTCAACCATTAGAATTTCAACTTGAAAATATCCCAAGGAATTACTTTATTCTTACTCCATTTTTGACCTTTACAGAGTTTCTGACTCTCCCCTGTAGGGATGGGGAGAGAGAAGGGATGGATATGGTTTAGGGATGGGGTGAAGAGGAGGAGAAGGGCTGGAGTAGAGTCGGAGATGGAGGAAGGGCCCATGATGGAGTGAGGATTAGGGTCATGGTGGAGGGTCAGAGGCTTCTGCTAATTTGAGAGTGTAACTTTTGTGACAACTGCTGCTTTGATGTTTATAAAAAGAAAAAAGATATTTCAACATGCTTATTTCAAGTCAGCCAGCCATATGTCACGAATCGAACTGTGTCCGCATCCGTCTCTCCCCACTACTCCCCCAGCAAAAGGTGTTGAAGTCCTAACCACCAGTACCTGTGAACGTGACCTTATTTGGAAATAGAGTCTTTGCAGATGGTCAAATTGAGATGAGGACATTAGTGTGGGCCCTAATCCAATATGACTGTGTCCTTATAAGAAAGAGAAATTTGGCCATAGAGGCATACACACAGAGAGAAAAGACTATGTGAAGTGACACAGGGAGAATACCACTTGAGGATGAGGAGAGAGATCAGGGTGATGTAGGTAGAAGCCAAGGAACATGAAAAATGGCCAGCAAACCACCAGAAGGTAGGAGAGGAGTACGGAACAGATTTTCCCTCACAGCCCTCAGAAGGAACCAACCCTGTAGACATCTGATCTTGGACTTCTGGCTTCCAGTACTGTGAGACAATACATTTCTGTTGTTTAAGCTGTCCAGCTTGTGGTACTTCATTATAGCAGCCCTAGTGAATTAATATACCATGTAAAACAATTATATCAAGAAGGCCTCGTCAAAATGTCTTATTTCAAGGTAAGCTGCCTGTCCTCTGACTTCTCAGAACATCGTTATTCTGTACGTTAATGGTCTGAAGCTTATCTCTCTTAGAGACAGGACTATAAGCTCTCTAAGGTCAAAAACTTTGTTTTTTATTCTATGTTCTTAGCACCCAAGGTATTGAGCCTGGATAATTTAGGAATAAACAAACCATACAGACTGAGGATGCCGTGGGTTTGACAGGTTAAACGGTTGCCCTAGTTCTGAGTACTATGCTGGGTAATGAACTCTGCTCTGGTCTCCAGGCTCAGTGCGTTTTCCGTTAGACCGTGAAGAGCTCTATCGAATTCATCTGTAGTGCTTTCCTCTTTAGGCTATATTTCTTCTGTTCTTCTATCTATTCCTTATGTGCACAGGTTTTCAAAGCTCTCATTATACTAGTCACTATCCTCTGGATAGACTTGATCTTAAGTAGTGGCATCTAAACTGGACATGATCTTCCATCACCATCACCTCCCTTGATACAGATTCTAGGCTGGTATTAATGTCATTTAAGACTATTGGCAAATGCTGGCTTATTATGGACTGCAACCTACATTCTCCACAATGCTTTTTCACCCAGAAAATTCAGCCAAGTCTCCCTCATTCTCTGTTTAATTACTGCAAGTTTTTAACTCAAATACATGACTTTATAATTATCTCTGTTAAATTTTACTCAGTTTTCCCTACTGTTCTGGTTTCTTGAGATAATTTTATATCTCAATTTATTGTCTTAATTATATTAACCCTCCCACTCAGTTTTGGGGCATCTGAGAATCTGGTTTAAGTGTTGTTTACATTTTCAAATCACTGCTAAAAATGTTGAACAGTTGAATGTTTATCCAGCATAGAATAACTGGTAATCATCAACTCTCCCTTTTACTTTTTTCCTATGGAGCCTCATCCCAAGTCAGCACAGAGCTGGAAAACTGAACAAAGCCTTTTCAGTATGATGCCAGGCAAGCAGCTATTTGCACACACCTGGGTAGTTGATAGTGAGACTTTTGTGGGTTACAGGGTCTTTCTCACATAACTGTTTGTCCAGTCTCAGCTTAGCATGTCTGGTTACAACAGTCTGGCATGAGCCCTCTCTTGACTCAGCTGTCCTAATGGGACCTGGCAGAGGGATGGCTATTCGGTCTCAAATTTTCCAGTTGTAGAAAAATTTCCCTAAACTTCCCATTTGCTATCTTATATTCATTTAAAATCCTATTGATGAGGATTTTGAATAATCCATTGGCCAACTTTTTCCAAGCTCGGCTACCCTCTCAGATGCCAACTCATTGGTAGAGCATTTAGTTAATTTGGGATATAATGTAATATAGCAAAGAGTGGCACCTATGGAATTTGTCTTGGGTCCAATTTCAGTTCTGCTATTTGACTGGGTGGCCCTAGCTTAGTTATTCAACCAGTCTGTGCTTCAGTGTTCTCTTCTGTGAAAAGAGGATATTAATACCTATTATTATTGATGAATATTAAATTGAATTAATTTATGGTAAGTGCTTATCACTGGGGCTGGCACATAGTAGACATTTTATAAACATTATCATCATCATTATTATTTAAACATAAAGCATTTATGTCTTTTAAAAACACTGAGACTAAGTGACTATGTGTGAAATGCTTTAAAGGTACTTACTGCTGCCAACATAAGAACTTAATGTTCCTATCAATCTTTGCATGAACATGGGCTTTATTGAAATTATTTCACACATCTAAGGAATGTCTCCAAATAAATGGAATGGTTCACTTAATTACCCAAGTCCTTTCACTCTAAGCAGAATTGATTCACTCTTCTAGTATGCCTTGGAGATCTGTGAAGTCCAAAAGAGGAGGCAATCTCAACAGAAAGCAGCCCAAACTTGCCAAAACTGAAGCTAAAATAACTGTACCACATCCTCAAAAGAACGAAGACTAATTCTGATGAGGTCTATCATGCACTATTAACTAAATAGGAATCTTTCTTTAACATCTGTACATTTGACCAACACACTCATTTAAGGATAGTAAGAAAATTGTTCTTCCATGGAATTGACTTTTCTGGTCCAGCTTTTTATTGTCTCATCTTGCTCACTTGTTCCTTTTATTCTCTTCTCCTGAAAAGCTGGTTTTTCTTGTCAGATTAAGAAAGAGTAGCAATATATGTTGGTAAATCCTTATTTGCCCTGTGATACGAGCATCACTATAATAACGACTGAAGTCAATATTCAAAATTCAGTTCTATGGAGTAAGGATTTATTGTACATCTTTTTCTATGCAGATGTCATGCTAGGACCTCTAGGGGATTCAAGATTGACCGAGTATTGGTCTCGATCCTCAAAGCAATTAAAAGCAAAGAGGGACCATTCCAGGAGAAATTGCATGAACAAAAGCATGGTGGAGCCAGTGAGGATTTGCAAGATACTCAGAGAATAGTGGTAGAGGAAAGAAGAAGGAAGTTGGAAGAGAAAGGTGAAGACTGACTGTAATTATTTTGCAGGCTATTTTCTATTTGATAATTGATCTAATATACCAAGTGTCAGTTTTCATTGAACAAAACACTGAAATAGTGGCATTTAAATGAGATGAAGTCAGTGTTAAATAGCTTTTGGTATGTGTATCTGTTAATTTTCTCAGGATTAAATTTGCTTGTCTGACATATCATTATTTATTAATTAGTGATGAAAGCACTCTAAAACTTCTAATGAAAAGCCTCACAGATGGACAACTCCAAAGTCAGGCATCTCTTCGACTCTAAGTTTCAAGTGCTTTTTCCCTCTGTACCATCTGGTTCACATCTGCAAATCTTCAGCAAACTCAAAGTAGTTGTATTATGTCACATTGTTTCATTGGACAGGATCTAGAACAAGTGATTGTGACCACAGAATGTATATAAGGACAACATTGAGCCCTACTTTTAGGACTAATATTTAGCCCTTGGTAGTTACTAAGAATTTGCCAGCCCGTAGGCAAAATGAAGTTTTTACCAAAAGGTAACATAAACCTTAAACATGGTAGGAGATATACTGATTCCAAGGTCCAATTTGAGGCTATCCTTTATTATTCAATTGTTTGTTTCCTTTCCTGTCTTCCTTCTCCTAGAGACAGCAATCTCTGGTTCTCTGCCATTTTGGAAATAGCCCCTAACAGCTTTTGGGGTAGGTGGTCATTATGTATCAGGTATTACATCATTGCAGTTATCCCCAAATCAGAGCTAACACCATCATATGTGCAGGATCTCCCTTTGACCTCTATTTTTTTTCTTTTATCTCAAGTCAGACAAAAATGTATGATAAGAAGTAGAATGAGCTCCTCACCTTTTCTGGCAGTCTTCATAAGTCTGGCCTGAGTCCATACGCTCTCCTTTTACTGACGAGCATAGCTTTTTAACTCTAAACTCTAGTATATAAGAATTGACACATTTTTCCCCCTTAAATCCACTTAAATCTGCCTTTGAGCTCTCATCCTGTTGGAGCTAGCAGCAAATTTAATCTTTAGTGTCACCTGCCCTCTACTCCACCAGACTGAACAAAATTCTAAGGCATTTGAGGCTGCACCAAAATAGCAAGGAGGCTTATCCTATCTTACTGATAACCTCTGTGATGCCTACTGTACATGTTCCTTCCCAGTCTGGCAATTGTGCTGCTTTTGTTTCAAGTGTGGGCACGTGGAAATCGTTACTTTGACGAGGGCCCGGTGTCCCTGAGTGACTACATAGCAATAGCCTGAGTTGAACCATCTTCTCAGGTTACTGCTAAGGGCAGGGTTATTCTTGGGACAGGTGCACCTCTGTTATCCATACACTCCCCTTTACTCTGTTCTCAAGTCAGGGGTCTTTTTCTCCCTATCTTCCAAGGCGCTGGCATGATTTCTTCAGTGAAGTCAGTCTTCTGTTGTCTGCACAGCAAAACACTTGAATCAGGAAATCCAAAGGATCTGCCTACCTGCTTGGTAATGGAAGAAAATAGAAGGGAAGACTAATAAGATTAAATATCAGTAAATTATGCTGCTTCATTCTTGTTGAAGGAAGTGAGACTCTTAGCGAGATCTACTTTCTCTTCTAAATTTTTTTCTCTACTGGGTTCTTTTACCTTCAATATTTTTCACACATCTCAGGTGTTTTTAGTATTCTAAATCTGCTTCAGACCTATACAAAAAAGAGAGTCCTTTCTCCCTTGAATATCTTTGACTTTTTTGAATAATTATAATTGCACTATAATAGTGTAACTCCTCTGTTGTGTGTGTGTACATGTAATGTCTTACTAGAAAGAACACAATTTTGCATTAATTGATCATAAACACATAGGAGTCCAGAGGATAGGGGTGGACACAAACAAACATTTTACTTCTTTTTCCTGTTGAATTGTCACTTTGTACTTACAGAGTTAGTCTTATTTGGGTTTCAGTCCCTGGACTCTTATATCCTGCACCAGTCCTAGCTCTGCTAGTGCACAGAGAAGTCAAGGTCATGGTAACATCTGCTCTGGATTGGAATAGCGGCCATCAACTCTTAGGATTCGTGTGGTAGTCATTAGGCTTGTTTCATCTTAATACCGGCATGTGGTAGAATCACACTTCCTTAATAACTTTGTAGTTAGGCATGGCCATGTGACTTGCTTTGGCCAATGAAATGTGAGCTGAAGTGACGTGTGTCACTTCTAGGGACACTTTACCAGCTAGTGCGTGATTTTTGCTGCCCCTTTTCATGGTATGGTTTATTAGGGAGGCCTGTGTTAAGATGGACCTTCTTTTAGCCTCAGTCCTTGATGACTACAATGAGCAGAATTCCAATGTTGACTCACATGGGGCACGAGGAAAGAATAAGAAATAGAGGTGTGCTGTATTTAGCCATTGAGACTTTGGGCTTGATTTTTACTGAATAACCTAGTTCATACAGACTGACACAATCCTCTCTAGAAGTAGATAAATGATTCCAGATTTTTTAGAGTGGACTATCTAAAAGATGCAAAATACATATCTTTGTCTTACTGGTATCCAGCAACTCTTTGCTTTAAAAAAAAAAAAACAAGGGGCCTGCCCCGTGGCCCAGTGGTTAAGTTTGTGTGCTCTGCTGCAGTGGCCCAGGGTTTCGCTGTTTCACATCCTGGGCGCGGACATGGCACTGCTCGTCAGGCCACGTTGAGGCGGCGTCCCATATGCCACAACTAGAAGGACCTGCAACTAAGATATACAACTACGTACCGGGGGGACTTGGGGAGATAAAGCAGAAAAAAAAAATCCTAAAAACAAAAAACAAAAAACTTATGGTTGGGGCCAGTCTGGTGGTGCAGCAGTTAAGATCGGACATTCCGCTTCAGTGGCCCGGGGTTTGCCGGTTCAGATCCTGGGTGTGGACATGGCATCGCTTGGCAAGCCATGCTGTGGTAGGCGTCCCACATATAAAGTAGAGGAAGATGGGCATGGATGTTAGTTCAGGGCCAGTCTCCCTCAGCAAAAAGAGGAGGATTGGCAGCAGATGTTAGCTCAGGGCTAATCTTCCTTAAAAAAAAAACAAAACAAGAAAACAAAAACAAAAACAAACAAACAAACTTATGACGTCTCTGTCTTTTTCTTGGGTCTTCCAAAGACCCTATTCTATGTGAGTGAGTGTGGATGGAATAGAAAGAAGAGATTGAGCAGAGTAGACAACCCCTTTATGCCACAATAGCTCTAAGCGTTGGTAGTCTCCATTTTTTCACAGCTTCATATTTCCCAAATGACCCGTATGTAATAAACCCCTATAGTTTCTTTCTTTCTTTTTAAATAAGGTTTTATTGCTTTGATTGTTCCAAGATTGAAACCTCAGGAATTCTAATGATCCAAGGGCAAAAAGCAAGATAGCATTTTTCCATCCTAATCTGGTTGCTCTGTCTGTGTTAAACACAGAAGCTTCAAGTCTTCTACAGGCACATGCTCAGCATGCTTTTCACTCAGTCTTATAAAATGATACTTCATGGCCAGCTATCTACTAGGGACCTTGCTAATTATAATCAATGATAAGTTCTGTGAATAAAAATCTCAGGGAAATATGAAGGAGCTGATCCATTTGGGGGCACCAGGAAGATCTTCTTGAGGAAGCAAGATTTGAGTTGCGAACTGAAAGATGAGTTGCAGTTGGCCAGAAAAATCATGGGAAGGGGTTGGGAGCCAAGAGTTTCTACAGAGTAAGTAGCATTTGCAAAGAATCTGAAGCTGGAGGAAGCACGATATGTTGGAGAAATAAAAAGAAGACTTATGTAAGTTGGATCACAGAAATTAGCAGATGGTATATGATGAGACTGATCAAGTAGCCAGGGCCAGACTTTATAGGGTCCTGCAGGCCAAGCTGAAGGTTTGGTTAGTTTTAAATTTATGGAAATCCATTGAAAGGTGGGTGTTTTAGGCTGGCTATTGACAGCATAAGATGTGGGTTCATGGCAGGATTTAAGTTTGTTTATTCATTCTTTCATTCAGGGTTCACATGGAGATTACATACTAGGGTGTTGCGTTAGCTGGGGTCACCTTTACAGAAGCCAGAGACAAGGCAGGGAAGTTGCCTAAAATAAACTTAATTGTCTGTAGTTTGCTTTGATATGGCAGCCAAAGTGTAGGGCGTGGGGTAGCAATGGGGTTGTCTGAAATTATTGGACCAAGGCTAAGATGGACAACAGTAGGTTTTGTCTTTTTAATATATTACACTAGGGATAGGCTATATCCTAAAATACAGATTTAATAAGACAGAATAAGGCAGGGACTAACATATATGTTATTATAATATATATATTCCAAGTTTTTATTAGCCTAAAACTGTATTTAGAAAATACATATTGCAAACAGAATA
This sequence comes from Equus asinus, assembly GCF_041296235.1. Lineage (NCBI taxonomy): Eukaryota > Metazoa > Chordata > Mammalia > Perissodactyla > Equidae > Equus > Equus asinus. Next base: position 29,958,775 of record NC_091811.1, on the reverse strand, counting down.
TATATTTGGATGTGGATAGGTAGTACAGTTTACAGATGAAGGCTACCAGTTTATTTATTCCAGTTTTATTGAGAAATAATTGACATAGAACATTGTATAACTTCAAGGTGTACAACATAATGATTTGATATATGTATATATTGTGAAACGATCATCACAATAAGTGTAGTTAACATCCATCACCTCACATAGTTACAAATTTTATGTTTACTTGTGATGAGAACTTTTAAGCTTTACTCTCTTAGCAACTTTCAAATATACAATGTGGTATTGTTAACTAAGCAAGCCACCAATTTATATTGAAGTATATTGTTCAGGACTCATACAAACTCTCCTTGACATTTGGGAGGAGCTAAATCATGTTTTAAAATAGTCTGAACTCATGACTATGGTCAACAGTATTGTACTGCATATTTGAAAGATGCTAAGAGAGTAAATCTTAAAAGCTCTCAGTACAAGATAAAATAATTTTTGTAACTTTGTGTGGTGACAGACAGTAACTAGACTTATTGTGGTGATCATTTTGCAGTATATACAAATATTGAATCATTATGTTCTACACCGGAAACTAATATAATGTTATATGTCAATTATACCTCAATAAAAAAAGAATGTGAAGCATTCATGAATAATTTTTATGTTGATTACATGTTGAAATAGTATTTTAAGTATATCGGATTCACTATCTTATTAAAGTAAAGATAAAACAGTCTAAACTCAACCTCTGAGCTTTCACAGTAGGAAGCAATTCTGCATTGGCAGGAAGCTGAATTGAATTCCTGATAGATCATTTCCACTTATGAGTTTCCGTTGTACAAAACAAATCCATATTCATTCCAATGATTTCCCCTTTATTCTTTTCAAACTCTCAAGCAAAAGAGATTACATTCAAGTTTCCTCTCATAAATTACAGTTTTAACAGGAAATTTGCATAAGCCCCAAACACCAAACTTTCTATAAATAGTTGAAAAAAATATAGCATTTGTGTATTGCATTATGTATGCATAGATTTTTAAATGATAAATGATCTGGCTTTTGTAGGCTATAAAGATGAGGAAGGTCAGCTTCAATCCCCACAGCAAAGATAGAGCTAGAGGAGTTGTGCTACTTAATGAGTCCAAGACCCATGAGTTAGAGGCCAAGGCAGTATTAGGAGAGTTGAGGAATAAAATAGAATCCCAGTGGAGCCAAACCGAAAACAAGAAAACCCTTTGGAGGAGTCTTGACATGAAGACTCGTGTTAAACACAAGATCCAAGCCACAGCCCATGTTCACTCGATACTAAGCCTGATATTTGATCTTCTGAGTTGATGATACATTCCTCCAAGGGACTCCAGGGAGCCTTGCCTGGAGATTGGATGGACTCAGGGGTGTTTAGCTGCATGTGCCTGGCAGAGTGAAGACATGTTTATAGTTTGCATCCTCTGACCATCACATTATTGCACATCATTCCATTGCTTCTACCCATCAAGTCTTCTCCTTGTCATTCATTTCCTCCAAAAAATTTAAATTAATGTCTTTATTTTTTTATTCAGTCAATTTTCATCTTCTGAAATAATATTTCTCCCTGTCTTCTAACCAGATCATACTCATCCTTCTAGGACCTTCTTGAATTCTCTCTCCTTCACAAAGCCTTTTGTGTCTATTATTCAGTCATTCTGCTCTTTTTTTTTTTCCTTTTCCGTTTTCTCTTGATATCTATTCTTCTTACAATCAATACCACACAATTTCATGCCTAATTGTTCTCAAATTTTTATGAGGTTTGTTGCAGCTCTTCAATGAGCTATAAGCTTTCTTAAATCAGGGACCTTGTCTTATACTTTTTTCATTTGTTGCACAGGCTTCAGCTGGGCATAAGGCAGGTACTAAAACTCTGTTGATTAATTATATTGCTTTCTCTTTTCTTCCTGTCAAGATTGTGCTGTATTATTTGAGGTTTTTAGTTCAGTTGCTTTTGGAATAATTTCACTGTAACAGCATGAGTCTTGCCAAATACATTAAAATAAAATACTATGCAAATATGTCTCCTCATAATATGGCAAGTGACTTCTAAATTTAAATAGATCACCAGTTTCCTAAGTATTCATTGCACTTATGTAAAATCACACCATTTACTAAAATAATAATAATTATATATATATTTCATGGTACAGGTGATTTTCATGTCTACTTTAACAGTGTAGGTTAAGAGCACTTATATAATCTAAGCGGAGAAATATCTTAGATTTGCAAAAAAATGTTACCTTAAAAAAGGAAGTCCAAAGAAGATAAATCCTTAGTTTTGTAAGATATTTAGGTTTTACTGTATATCCACAATGATTACTAAATTAATAAATAATTTTTGTCTGTCTCAACATCTACTTTAATCACTTCCAGCTTATATTGATAAATTCCATGAAATTATTGGCTTATGTTAAGCAAAATATTGTTCTGTTGACTATTTCCAGGAAAATTAGATTTTCCTTAAAATTCCTTATGGCATAGATTTGAGGATATGCAAAATATGAAATTAATTTAGTCCCTTTAAATAAGAAGACAGATGTTTGTTTACTTGGAATGCTCTAAGACATATTTGCAAAGTAACATATACTCATGTAGAAAATTTGAAAAATACAAAAAGTATAAAGTGGAAAATAAAAATCATCAATGACCCTAATATCTGAGATAACTACTGTTAACATTTAAGTGTTCCTAGTTTTTTTTAACTCAGCATTTGACCATAGACATAAAATACATTTGGTATTTTTGTTGTAGGGGAGGAAGACATTTCCTCTACCCACTCTAGGTCCTTCTGGCCAGGCTACGAATTAAATTCACATGAGATAGAATAACAGAAGAAAATTAAATAAAGCTTTATAACATGTATACATGAGAGAGTCTCAGGAAAACTGAGCAACTCGCCAAAATGGTGGAAACTCTCACCTTAAATACCATCCTCATCTAAAGATAAAGGAGGATGTTGGTGTGGGGGAGAGTCAGTTACGGGAGATTACCAGAAAAGCACAATAAACAAGAGTAAGGTTATTACAGAGATTTAAGTCCTTGTTTTCCACATTGATAAGAGTTTCTGGAGACAAGTTCATGCCCTCTTCTTCCTGGTACAGAGAGGGAGACACTTTTACAGATGGAGATTTCCTTTACAAAAGTAAATGTCTCTTACAAAGGGAACTTCTACTTTTCAGAGTTTCTCTCATGTCTGCAGTTTTTAAAAGTAACCAGCCCAAAATAATCCTCATGCCAAAGAGACATATCTTGGGGTGGCTAATTCCAATCCCTCACATTGTCCTTAGCTACATGGAAATAAGGATAAACGCAATTATTTATACTTTTTTTTTTGGTTGTGAAAATATGAGTAGTATCTTACTAACTTGAATATGAATTTTTGCTCCGATGAGTTACAGTAAAACAGCTAGCTTTTAGCTTGAGTTGCAGAGTTTTAATTTTTACTGTGATATCTAGATGCAAAGTTGCTCATTCTGACCTTGAAGGTGATTGATTTTTTTAAAAAAAATTTTTAAGCCTTCTGGATAAATTGTTTAGCACAGGCTAGAACATATGCTCTAGTTAGAATTAGAGACACAGTAATTTTACCCTTCAAATTTTCAGTGCATTTTAAGTGTTTGAGAAACATGCCAGATTGACAGATGATGTTAACTCAGAAGACATCATGTAAACACAGATAAGTACAGAGAAAACCTGTCTGCTTTGAGCACTCTCAGAAATAATACGCAAGGACGATAAAGCTCAAAACACAAATGGGAGAACTATATCGGGAAAAGATATTCAGCAAACAACAGAGATTGAGGATAGGCAGTTATATAAAAATTGTGCTATAGTGGACCATGAGGAGCTGTATCCACAGTGGCAATAAGCAACAGAGATTCTTTTTGCTTTCGTAATTTTGGAATGATTACATGTGCAGTCTTGAGTAATTAACCCTTACTTTTGGAAATCTATACATATGTTGGAGTTGGTTTAGAAACAGATGACAAATGTTAGGATCACCGGGAAAATTAAACAGCAGGATCCAAGTACAAATTCACTGAGGTTGATGTGTATGTGTCTACAGCTCCTTGCCATTTAAGTGAACTGCATAAGTTCAGATGACTCAAAATCCAAACCACTCTGACATAAAATGAGTCTTCAGAATCATATTTGTCGAACACCAGTTTCAACTAATATATTACAATAAGATATTTTGCAAAAGTATGTTTCCAAGATTTTCTTGCTTCCTTGTGGCTGATCCTCACTAGTAGATTGAATATCCATGTTGGTTCCAGAACTAAAGGGAGAGAGTTACTCTCTTACTCACCACATGTTTAAGAAATAATTTATTCAACAAACACAATTGAATGAATGAACGAGGAAAGTAAGCTCTAGATTACAGCAGAGCCATGCATATGAAGGGAAATGATATGCAACCAGCAATAAAGCTTTGGTTGTGAAAGAAATGGATCTCTTCAAGAATTATCCAAAAGTAGTTCTTGAGAAAATTTTAAAGGCCCTTAGATGAATTAGGAAGAACCACAATACGGAGAACAATTGTGTATAGGGCAATGGGTGGGATAATTTGATAAGTTTTAATTATATCCCAGCCCAGAGAAAGAAGTCTTCTATAAATGCAGATTACACGAGGAGCAAAGACGGAGGGTAGAAGCTTATTTTTGCAACCATAGGGCGATTCACCCTTCATTTGGATCAAGATTGGTTTGGCCTCTGCACATAGGCCCAGCTGTGTCTCCACCCACTGGGGGAAGAGGGGAATCAAGACAATTATCCTGCTAATTTATCTAAAAAAGACAAAATTGCAGAAGCAGTTTTCTCATTTCCCCTTGAATTATCCAGGTAGGGGGTCCAGCATGATTAAGTTGCTGAGGGAATCTTTCCCTCCTCTTCATTTTGCATCTGTATATGCAGACTCTTTACCCCATCTCTGCAGCTGAAATTTGCCTACTGATAAATACTTTGAATTCTGTACCTTTACAATTTGGCCATGAGTCACTAGATATGGGTCTGAGAAGTTTCACACGCACACACACTCTGACAAAATGGAGATTCATTCCCACAATAATCCTGCTTTGATATACTCCATACTTTAGAAGTGCCAAGTCAAGAGCAGAGGCTTCTATAAGATGAACCAAAGCTCAGTGGAGGTTTAATTCAATCGTTTTTCTAAGCAGATTCTATGCTCTTTGATAGAAAGGACCGTGCTGCACCTTTCTCACTGCAACCTCCATAACCCTTAACACAGGACTCGTCACATAGCTGTTTTTTAATAAAGTATTTTTGAAACTGATATCTCAGTTTAGCACTTAGTTAACATGGTGTAAGTCTTTCCAGGAGAATTTTGTGGGGTGAAGCTGTTGAAGAGATGGTGGAATACTGTCTTAGTCTGTTCGGGCTGCTATAACAAAATAGCACAGACTGCTGGCTTATAAACGACAGAAATGTATTCTTCACAGTTCTGGAGGCTGGAAGTCCAAGAGCAGGGTGGCAGCATGGTTGGGTTCTGGCAAGAGCCCTCTTCCGGGTTGCAGACTGCCAGCTTCTCACTGCATCCTCACATGGTGGAAAGAGCTGGGGAGCTCCGTGGGGTCTCTTTGATAAAAGCAGTAATGTCGTTCATCAAGGTTTCACTCTCATGACCTAAGTACCTTCCAAAGGGCTCCACCGCCTAATATCATCATTTGGGGATTGAGACTTCAACATATGAATTTTGGGGGACCACAAACCTTCCATCCGTAGCACATGTTTTTTAGGGAACTATTGAGCCTACCTCAGTCTCTTCACGCTGTTGTGAGGCAGTCGAGGCAGAACCAAGCTGAGGAATGGTGGCTCCTTGGATGGCGGTAATAATTTAGTGGTTCTTCAAATTGCTCTTCTTTGAATATTCTTCGAACATTTATTTTGAGAAGTACTGAATAAGAGAAGGATAAAGAAAGAGAATCAGTTGTTGCAGTTCTCAGTCTTTCTAGAATAATCACCAGAAAGTCAGTTGTGGCCTGAAACTTGCATTTCCCTCTTAGCACAAGAAAAAAAAAAAACCTGTGATCAGTCAGACGTAGCTTCCTTAGAAGGAAGGCAGAGCCAGCAGGTCATTACGATGAGGTCTAACCTCCCACCTTCTGAGTTTATTCCTTTCATCTATAACCAACTCTTCTCTGAGAAGAGTTCAAATAAACACAAATTTCTTCATCTCATTCCTGTCCAGTGACACACAGTGACTCTTTAGAAATGGTCACTATGTACAGCTGCCCAGCCACCCTGTGATTTGGCTCAGGGCAGGATTTGTGATGTGAAAAGTTTGGATAAACCATTTTCCTTCAGGATATGGGTGACTCATGTGGTACAACACAATCAAAATATCCTGGGCTCCATCTAAAGTCTCCCCTAACCTTTGGAGATGACTTTTTGGAGGTACCTGACACAGAGGTAAAAAATAGGAACTACTTGGACTGTAATTATGTTTTTCCTTCTTCCTGAGTGCTACCTGGGAAAGGACTAACTTATTGAAGAGTTTGCATTCTAGTCCACTCTCCACAAAGAATATGGCGGGGACAAGCTGTGGCAGCTGTACAGTGTCCTAGGCCTTCTGGAGGTTAAATTCTCAGCAACATGTAATTGGAAGCCACCACCTGAAGGGCCACAGACAAGGCTGCACTTTGCTTTCTTTATAAAATTTTACATTGTTAATCCTTGATCATAATTCTGGTATTAAAATGTATTGGTCTGAATCTCTATTGGCATCCTTTGGGATTTAGAAGCAATTACATTTAAAAATGGGATTGCAATCCACACATAAACAGGAATGATCTTTAAAGCAAATTAAACAAAGGCTCTAATTACAAATCCATTTAATTTACAGACAGAGAGAATTAACCTTTGGTTCATTGGTAAATAAATATGCAGAGAAACAATAATCCACAGTTTAATAACGTGAACAAAGTATTTCTTATCAGGTTCAGGGCTGATGTTTGATCATAGTTTTCAGGTCACTTCACCTTTTGAATTTTAAAAGGTTTGAGAAGAGATTAGTATGTGGAAAGAAGAGAGTGAGTTCTAAGGTAGATTCTGGTTACTCTTCCTCATTTATTATGTCTGGAGATTATTATCTCACAGGAGGATTAATGGCAGAAAAACAGAATTTAAAATAAGTTTCTCTCACACTGCTTTTATTTTATTAAATGCCCTCATCACGTAGAGTATCCTGGAATTTACAACAGTTTGGAGACCCCGCTAATCTCCCCCGCTCTGTATAACTAAAAAAACTGCCCTGAGTTTGTAATCTCCAAGGTAAACTCACGTCAGTCATTTTGTTATACTCACTATGAAGGTTAAATAAAACTTCTCTCTTTTAGGAGCAATTTCTAGAAAACTGAGAATTACCAAACGAGGATGTTGAGACTTGGGTATAGGAATTCAATGTACTATAAAATTTGGCTTCTGCATTTTACTAAAGTAATTCCCTTTATTCCTAAACTAAATATTATTCTGTAGTCAGATTGCACCAAATAAGCTAAACTTAACAAGCAAGTTGCGACCCCTTTCACTGGCTAAGAACTCATTAAATAATGAGAATGCATGTTTGATCAAATGGAATTAGAAAAAACAGCTCCTCTTTCATATCACGAAATGGTAATAAAAACAAAAGGAGCAGTACAGATATAAACTCGAGCTACTTTCCTTTACTGAATATTGTCACCACGTCCATATGGAATGAATGCACAAATATAGCCTTGCGGATTGATAGATTTTGTTTAAAGCTGTCTACAAAAATGCCACTTGGCTTTGCTGCATCTGTCAGTGGATAGAAATGCCATCACTGATCTTTACAATGAATATCAGAGGTTTCCTTCAACTTTGGAATTGATTTTTGGAGGAGTCCAATATTGTTTTGATTATTTATTGCTGTATAACCAAACAACAACCATCTTATTGTCTCTGTGCTGTTAGTGGGCTCAGCTGGGGGGTTCTTCTGCTGTATATGATCTTGGACTTGCAGTTATCTGGGGACTTGCCGGAGCTGGTGCATCCAATATGGCTCCCTGCCATCATGGGCACTGTAGCAGTGATGGCTGGAATGCTGTTGTCAGCTGGGATGCTGGGATGACTGGCGTCTCTTTCTCCAAGTTGTCTCAGAACCTCTCCTTTTCCATGTGGCCTCTGTGTGTGGGCTCTCTATGTGGATGCTCCACTAGAACAGTGGGACTTACATGATGATTCAGGGCTCCTAAAAGTACAAAAGTAGAAATGCCCTAGTCTTCTTAAGACTTAAAGCCTGGAACTTGCACTGTACCCTTATGCTGCATTTATTGGTTAAAATGAGTCACAGAACCAGCCCATTTTCAGTGTGGATGGGGATCATACAAGGTAGAAATACAGGGAAGTATGATTCACTGGGTCTTTATTAGAGACTAGCTACCACATTCATTCATCTATATCTATGTCTATGTGTGAATCTGTGTGTGTGTGTGTATATATACACACACACACACAACAAACACCCCTTTATGACCACAGCGTGTTTCCTATAGGCCACCAATCCTGACTTGCAGCATTGATTCTGTCTGGCTAAATTATGAAGCTGCTCATTTGAAATAGGTTATGGGTGTCCAAAGATTTTAACAGTATATCAATAAGGATTTAGTCAGAAAACAGAGTGATCACAAGGAGTGTTGTGGCTAAATTGTGTCCCTCTAAATTCTTATGTTGAAGCCCTAAACGCCAGTACCTTGCAATGTGACTATACTTGGAGATGAGGTCTTTAAAGAGGTGATTAAGTTAAATGAGGTATTATGGTGGACCCTAACCAGTCTGCCTGGTGTCCTTATAAGAAGAGGAAATGTGGACACACAGGAGAGACACCAGGGATGCACAAGCACAGAGAAAAGACCACGTGAAGGGACAAGAAGAGAGCAGCCATCTGCAAACATGGAGACAGGCCTCAGAGGAAACCAATCCTGCTGGCACCTTGATCTTGGACTTCCAGCATCCAGAACTGTGAGAAAATAAATTTGTGTTGTTTAAACCTCCCAGTCTGTGATATTTTGTTATGGCAGCTGTTTGAATATATTCATATCAAAGTAACAAAGAAATATTCATAACTATTACAGTTCTAGTTTCTGCAAGTGGTAACATGGTTGAAGCTGGTATTTAAAAGTTCCCTCTTCCACTCCTCATTCCATATTCTCTTTGCCTTTAGCAAGCACCTGAGCTGGTCAAAATTCCCTATGATCCAAGGCATAAATCCCAAAGGGTCTCTGACATCAGTGGTCTTGCCTGTATTGGGTTGTTGAAGTAGTCCATGAACTTTTACCATAGAATTTGAGATGCTAAATAATACTACTGGTACCTCTTCTAGATACAATTTTCTAGGTTCCATACATGCTCCTCCCTGCCCTCACAGTAGCAGTAGAAACCCAATCAACCACACCAGTCAGCACAGTAACCCCCTTCTTTGCCTGTTTTTTCAGTGGAGTAAAGAGCCCAATAGTTCCAGCTAGCAGTCTCAGCTTCCAGTTCAATAGAATTGTTACTGTGTCCCCTGGTGGAAGCATTCCTCCCTTGGGAACTAAGACTTCTAAACCAGCATAGTCCAACATTGTGGAGTTGAGAAAGCAAAAATTTTGCTAATGGATCATTAGGTGTAATGGCAGAAAGAATTACTAATATTTGCATTTCTTGATTCCCATGCCGTGAATCCTCTGTTAGAAAGAGTATCATATTTTGGTCACTGAATCAGAACATATATTGGCTCCTGAAAGCAATACCCCAGCTCCAAATAAGTGTTGTCTCATAGCTGGTGTAAGTGACTCTTCAGGCCATTCCACTATTTTATCAAGCTAACTGCCTCAGAATGATGGACAGTATAGTAAGACCAGTGAATTCCTTGATCATGAGCCTAATGCCACATTTCATCCACTGTAAAGTGAGTCCATTGGTCAGAAGTAATGCTGTTTGGCATAGCATGAGTGTGAGTAAAGAATTCTGTAAGTCCATGAAAAGTGGTTTTGCCAGAAGTACGGAAGGCAGGGCAAACCCACATCAGAGGAAATGAAACAAATTGCTGCCTCTTCCATGATGGATATTATTCAATTAATCAGCCTACCTTCAGTTTCGTTTAGTTGTCACATTGAGAGATCAGTGTTGGTCCCTGCTGTTGGCAGGTTATGGTCTCAGTGGTGACTATAGGTAGATCGATCTTGCTGAGTGGATGCCCATGTTGCTGAACCCTTGCTAATCTCTGTCCCTGTTGCTATTACCTTTTTGTGCAAGAGCCCATAGGGTAATGACAGAAGTGACTGGAGAAAGAGTGACTCACCTCCGCAATTGAATCATGTTTTCTACTTGATTATTAAGAGTGTCTTACGCTGAAATTACTTTTCACTGAGCATTTACATGAAGCTCAAATATCCTCACCCTGTTTGCTAATTCTGAGAGGTCCATCCAAATAACACTTCCCCTGATCGCATTGTGATCAATGTCACAATTTGGTTCCTTCCTAGTCTCCGATCAACTAGAGAAATAGTTAGCCACTGCTCATGAATGAGTGTAGACCCATACCTCTGGCAATCTTTCCTTCCAGGCAAGATGAATAACCAGTTCTTTGTTCAAAGGTCTGCCTGCTGGGAAGGTTTCCCCTCACGGCCACCCTTGAGTGGGGCTGCAGAGCTCCAACCAGCCACTTGGAGGATGTACCAGTATATTGTGTGAAACCATCTGTAAAGCAGGCCCAAGTTTTTTATTTATCAGTTAACTGGTCACCTATTTCCACAAGCTTGGTGGTTTAGACAATACCCAGGTCATGATGGGGAGCTCAGTCTGAATAGTAAATTGGTGGTCCATGTTCAAACAGTTTCTATTGCAGTCAATGAACAAGCCTGAGGCTGTTTATCAGAAAGAGAATAGTTATGTGTAGAAGTTGGCATAACTTTGCTGCAAAATACTAAAGGCCTATATTGTGATCCACCTATAACGGCCAGCCACAGGCTTCATCTGGCATCTCTTTAAACACTGTTAGATCTACTGGATCCTATGGCCCAAACAGTAGAGCAGCTTGCATGATAAGCTGGATCTGGTGCACAGCCTTCTCCTGGCTCCCACTCAAATCTTATAGCCTTATAGATTACTGATAAATAGGTCAGAGCATCCTTCCCAAATGCTGTATATGAGTTGACTTCAAAATCTGAAGAGGGCCCTTTGTTGTTGTTCCTCTTTTTTAGTGGGAGGAGATACAAGATCAGGAACTTGTCTCTCTTGGAGGGGATATCTCAACACGCCCTACACCCTTGAACTCTTAGAAATTTCAGACAACTCTCGAATTTTTGTAGCATTTATTTCCCACCCTCCAGCCTGCATGCATCTTACCAAAGTTTTTGCTGCTTTCAGATCAAATCAGCATGATATCATCAACATAGTCCGCCAGTATAATGTCCTATGTAACGCAAGGTGATCAAGGTTCCTGTAGACTAGATTATGACTGACGGTTGGACAGTTGATATAACCTTTAGGTAGGACAAAGAGGTGTATTAGTGATTTTTCAAGCTGAAAGGAAACTGTTTCTGGTGGTCTTTGGGTATAGAGAAAAAAGTGCTTTCCAGATGAATAGCTATGATATCAGGGAATCCAGTGCTGTGTTTATTTGCTCTAAGAAAAAAAAAATCACATCTGGAATAGCAGCTGAAACTGGAGTCGATAACTGATTAAGTTTATAATAATTCATTGTTATTCCCTAAGACCCATCTATTTTCTGCACAGTCCGAATAGGCGAGTTAAATGGAGATTTGGTAGGAAAAATTACCCTTTCACCCCTCAAGTCCTTGACAGTGGCACTAATCTCTGCAATCCTTCCAGGAATATGGTTTCCTCTTTCTGTAGGTGAAGGCAGTTATAGAGGTTTTCACTTGCTCTTTCCTTTAGTAGCCCTCGGGGAACCAATATGGTTATTGTATTAGTTTGCCAGGACTGCCATAATATAATACCACAGGCTGGATAGCTTAAACAACAGGAACTTAGTTTTCCAGTTATAGAGGCTGGATGTCCAAGGTGTTGGTTTTGGTTGGTTTCTTCTGAGTCCTCTCTTCTTGGCTTGCAGATGGCCACCTTCATTCCGTGTCCTCACATGGCCTTTTCTCTGTGTGCACGTCATCACTGGTATTTCTCTATGCACCCTAATGGCCTGATTTAAACTTAATCAACTCTGCAAAGGCCCTATCTCCAAATGCAGTCACATTCTGAGGTATGGGGGGTTAGGGCTTCAACACATGAATTTTGAGGAGACACAAATCAGTTCATACCAGTTATTCTGTCGGTAAGATTCTGGATCCAAGTGCAAATTCCACTATCACTTGACTTCTATAGTTCTGCACTGTGACTGGACCACATTAGAGTTTTGGGTCCCTAGGAATTCGTGTTGGCCAAGAGCAACTGAACAGAAATCTGTGAAAAATTTGAGAAATTTCTTTACTCAATGAGCGGTTACTCTGGGTAAATGGGCAAATGGCTGCCAGTCCCTTTAGGAAAATGTAAGAGGAAGATTTTTCGTATACATTTTTAAAAGGTAGTGGGGATCTTCTTAAAGGGGACCTGGGCTTACCTTCATTCAGGGAGCTCTGGGTCTGGGAACAAGCCAACATCTGGAAATTGGTTGAGGAGCCACAATTTTGTGCAGATGATTCAAGTCAGACTTCTGCATACAGGAACATGATAAATCAAATTAAACTTGTGTAGTCTGCCCATCTATTTCAGTCCTGGTAACAGCATGATTAATTAGCCAACATCAAAGAACTCTGCAGGTGAAAACTTTCTGATTACTTAGCTTTACTGCCATTACAATAAAATTCATTGTCATACATGGTCCTCAGTTTTCCATCACTATAAATTGGCAAAATCTGGCAATTATTTTGGCATTCATGGAACCTCTTTCTGGACCATGCCTTGTACTCAGCTCCCTGGGTCCTTCTGGGACTTGAGGCTGACTATATGTGTAGAAGCAATGAGAGGCAGAGGTGATGGAGCTCGAGAAGGATCATCTTTTCCATGAAAGGTCCCTACCTTAGGAAAGGCCATTGCAGGCTCTTCAGATAAGGGAAGTCTAATCTCTTCAGAGAGGAGATGAAGAGCTGCTTCCATCGGAAGAGGAGGTTCAGCAGGGTTTGGATGTTCAAGGTTCTCAGGTTCTTTGAATCTGTCTAATCTTTTAAGACTCTATTATTTTTCTAATCAATACCTTAACTTTAACATAAAAGACCTCTTGAAGCTATCGATTCAGTTTCCATTGTAATTTAATCACCTATAGATTCAGATTTTGGGTTTAGTTTTCAGAAACATCAACCCTGAGTGTACAGGAAATGAGGATTTCTTTCAGGGAAGTCATAAATGCTTTTTGGTTCCTTATTTCTTCACGACTGGGGAATTTTAAGCTCAGAGATGATCATTTCCTTTCTCCAAGCTCCATTAGTGGACAAAAAACTCCATAGACTTTGTTCTGTTATTTCCGCTATAATATTTGATGGATGCAGCAATTTGATCACCTTGCCTTTTATGAGCACTCAATTGCACGTGTCTTCAGGTGATCATTTAAGTTAACTTTTGCCACTGGATGTCATGGACTGCTACCGTCTCATTTACTGTTAGCAACAGGGTCACTAACGCCTTTATATCTAATTAGAACAGAGAAGAAATTTTAGATTCTTCTCCCTAAAATTCTGTTCTTCTGAAAAAACATTCAGTCCCCAAACTTGAACCATCAGAACTCACTCAAGAAAATAAGCACTAAAATACTATGACCTTTACTATAGAAATTAGAGCTTACATGCATGTGGGAGGAGCCAGGAAAGTGAAAATCTGGACAAGAGGAATGAGAGAATCACAAAGTCACTAACATCACAGCCTGAAGCATTAGTGTTGATGTGCAGGTGAAAGCTTGTGGGAAAATCTCCCAAGCAGAAAGTTCCAAAAGTATCTGTTTCAAGCAGAATTGCAAAAAAGAATTGCACGGAAGTGGGACGTAAAGGGTGAGCTTGTGGAGAGGTCTGTGGAAGCTGCCACCTCTATGGGAAATGCAGTCCACTATTTGGTGCTTGATGTGGGTTGCTCTTGGCTGTCACAGCCAGAAGTTGGGAAAATGAGCCTATAGCTGGGGCCCTTTAGGCGCATTTACCATGCCTGTCACTGTGTTTGATTGTCATGATCTTTTCAGAGTAATGGCTTCTGTTTCACTTCTGCTATCCAAATGTCACACAAGTATCGCTCTTGGCTGGCTTTAACCAAGCACATTAAGGGAAGGATACTCTGGAAGATGCTATTCCCAGCCTTAGATGGGAGTGATAACGCCATGTTGACAAAACACAATCCAGTATACAGACAGACAGTGGAATGGGGATATTCTGTGATGTAGTTTTACAAATTAACAAGCAATTTAATATAATAGATAAGGCATATTATTTCTTTATTTTGTCTCTATTGATCAAGGTTGATGCTATGTATGTAAGCACATGTGTATGTGTGTATTTACCTTTGTGTTGACTCATATCAGTATAAGAGAAATTACCTGTCACAGAACAGCACTAAATCTACTCCTTACACTCTCGTTCATCACAAGCAGTCTTGTATTTTGTCATTATTATCACAAAAGAGTTTCCAGATTTGATTTCACTGTTGGGGAGTTTTATATCTTCAGACTCTGAGCCAAATAATACACAAAAGAAAAGAATGACAGGTAAAGGATAAAATATTACCTTCAATATTGACAGTGGCTTAGAGGATGTGGCTTCAGGTCTGTTGGCAAAGTGACCACACTAGCATCAAACCCCAGAATTAGGCAAACTTGTGCAAAGAGACACATGCAATGTTGGACCAAGAGAAACGTACCACCTCCACTACTGGGCCGGGCTGATCATAAGAGGACTGTGTGCTGTCTCTGGGCAAGCTGCTTCCTGAAAAGGAAGAAAGGCAGAGGTGGGTAAGCATGTCCAGTTTATTGTTCCCCAGTTCAGCTATAAGGTGAATCTTTCTGGCCCCCCGTAGGTGAAGTGATTAAGAGTGAAGATAGGCCAGGAGTTACACTAACTAAGCTATCCTCTTAGAAAGGAAACCTAAAGGAAGGGCAATAAGTTTGACCTGCTAATGCGATCAGACTAAGAGGATTATAAAGGTGGCTATGACTGAACAGTTTGCTTCAGTCTATACTTGGGTCTGATTCCTTTAGTCTCTGAGACTCTATTGGCTGCTAACCTGTAATAAAAATTCAGCAGGGGCTGGGGTTAGTAGGAGTGTGTATTTTGACAAGGGTTCCTACATCTAAAATATCCCCTCTTCTACTTGCTACACCCTGTTAGGAACCAGACGCGCCAGCTGTGGAATCCCATGGCGTTCATGAATCTTTGCTTTCTGCTGCTTGTCTGGTTCTGACTCAATGCCTCCTAGACCCTGCAGGTTTGCATATGTTCTACTTTTCTGGTCCTGGAGTCTCATCCAGGCCCCAAGCACGCTGCTGTCTATATGACAACCAAGACTGAAGAGAATGGAAATGAGGCAAGAATATGTTTATAAGAGAGTAACTGCCTTTGCGGCTGGCACTGATTGGGAACAGAACAGTTGGCAGCTATAACACTCCAACTTTAGGTCAGCAGCTTGAAGCCCAGGGCTGCCACCAAACCAAAGAACTGATCTGGACAGGGTTGGAGAAGAGCAGGGAGGAAAAGGACGAAATGTCGCAAGGCATATGGGAAGGACATCTATTTAGCAAGTGTTAGAGCGTGTAGCAAAGAGGGTCTTCACTGTCTAGTTCAGGCCACACATGGGTGGATGCGTTTGAGAAAACATTGCATTGACTGCCTGTCTGACAGGCCCTCTCCAGTTCGCTGCTGCCCCTCTCCTCCGTGTGCCCTTTCTTTTTACACTAGGCTGCAGCCCACATTGATGTTATCTGTTTGGACCGGAAAGCATTTGAGTTTGTTGCTCCAGGTCTAGTTTGAACTTGAAAGACTTTTTTTTAAACAATCCAAACTCTTGATTCTCACTCTGCAACCTTCTCTGGCTTCCTTGGAGAATGATCCTTAATTTCCTCATTGCTCTGCTTAGTTCCTCCCTTCATCTCAATATAATCCTAAAATAGCTTAACGGTAGGAAGTCAAACCAATTACTCATTAGGATGGCTCTACAGCTTCTAAATTCGAAGAATATAGTATACTCTCATGTTATGGGCTGAACCACAGCCCCCCCATTCATATATTGAAGTCCTAACCCCCGGTAACTCAGATTGTATTTGGAGATAGAGCCTTTAAAGGGGTGATTAAGTCCAAATGAGGCTGTTAGGGTGGGCTTTAATCCACTCTGGTGTCCTTATAAGACGAGGAAATTTGGACTAACAGAGACACAAGGGATATGCACACACACAGGAAAGACCTCATGAGGACACAGTGAGAAGGCAGCTGTCTGCAAGCCAAGGGCAGAGGCCTCATAAGAAACCAACCCTGCCACATCTTGATCTTGAGCTTTCAGTCTCCAGAACTGTGAAAAAATAATTTTCTGGGGTTCAAGCCATCCAATCTGTGGTGTTTTGTTATGGCAGCCCTAGCAAACCAATACAAACCATCTTATATAGGAACCTACCACTGTGCATGTCTGCAGGGGAAAGGGAAAGAATATTTTATATTTATATATTATTGATACATGTATATTTATATATAATGTTCATATATTATGTCTTTCCCTCATAAAGGGAAAGAATCTCTACTATCTGTCACATTTTTGTTCACAAAACCCTTGTGTAACAGTATCTCCATTTATGCCAAACATCTTGTCTTCTTTTTTTAGCACATGTCACTAAGCAGACCATATTCCAAGTCCCACTTCTTCAGAGCCTCTTTTTTTAAAAGCTGATTTTTTTATGATATACAACCACTAATTAAAGACAATCTAGTACCATTCAATGGGCTGCTTGTCACTCAAACCAAATGGCCTAGATATACCACAGACCTGAGGGACCCAAAAAGATAATCTAGGTAAAAAGTAATCTAGGTCACTCTACCTCATGGTTTCGTTTCTTTTTTCCCTATAGGCTCTTATGCCCATATTGTATCCAAAATGATGTGGAGGGATAAATATAGTCACATGGAAACTGCGGAAGCTGAGATTGTACATGGGGAAACCCAGGGGAGGGCTGAGAAACAGATCTGACTTTGATCGACACGATCAGTCATCGAGGCACGCTGGGTAAAAGACCCCTGTCTGCTCTTTACTGCTCCACAGTGGATTTCTAGGTGCAGAGAATATAATTTTTGATTTAAAAAAAAAATGTATATTTCCTGTTTCAACATAGCATTTCAGTTCCTTCATCTTCAAACAGTTCTATTCTTGTGATAATTTATTCACGTAGCAAACACTTTTAAAGCCTGGTATTGTTCTTGGCATTGAAAATAGAGAGATATGTGAGACATATAACCTGCCCTCAAGAAATTACAGTCTAGGGCCAGCCCGGTGGTGCAGTGGTTAAGTGCACACGTTCCACTTTGGCTGCCTAGGGTTTGCTTGTTTGGATCCCGGGTGCAGACATGGCACTGCTTGGCAAGCCATGCTGTGGTAGGTGTCCCACATATAAAGTAGAGGAAGATGGGCATGGATGATAGCTCAGGGCCAGTCTTCCTCAGCAAAAAAGAGGAGGATTGGCAGCAGACGTTAGCTCAGGGCTGATCTTCCTCAAAAAAAAAAAAAAAAAGCAAATTACAGTCTAGAAGGAGGCAGCAGACATCTAACCACAGAATTGTAGTAAAGCGTGTAAACACTCCTCAGCTTACACAGATGACCTCTGTAAGCAACAGCCAAAGGAGAGCCACATGGCATTCTTTGTAGGGAGTGTTGTTGATGTCCTCTAGATGAAGGCCACTCCATATGAAGACCTAGGAGAAACTTCTGAGGAATCACAATGATTTTAACCCCCTCTTTTTGCTTTGATTGAAAGGAATCCCAAAACAAAATTTGCAACACAATTTTAGTAAATGGAGAGTGTGGATTGGTATCTGAGAACTCCCTTAGCACCACTCCCCAAACACACACACAGACATACACACACATACACACTCACTCACAGGGAACAGGAAGAAGTAACTTGGGTTAGGCTTTCTTCATTGTTGGAGCTGTGTAAGAAGGAAAGATGGGTGGAGGTAGGGTTGGAGAATGTAAGCGGAAAACCCTGGGTGGGGGAAGAGTCGATGGGAGGGAGGGTTAAAAACCTGGACCTTGAAAGACCTGGTTCCTCATGTAGGATGAGAGAACAAGGTTGGGCCAAGGGGTTAATGTCTGACTCAGGGCTCTTCCTCCATCTCCCCTTCTCCCTACTTCCTCACCTAAATGCATTCCATACAGCTTTGGAACCTTCTAAGGAACTCCTATGGTAAACAATTGTTTACGTTGTTGAGGCTAGTGTGTATTTCCTTCAGGGAGAAGCAAGTGTGGTGGCCTTTGTTACCGGTGGAGAAGGAATATCCTCCCCGTTCAGTGAGGAGTGGCAGCCTCCTCTTGTGGGTTACCAAGCAGTGAGGAGCATCTTCCCAGAGTCCATGTACTGCTGAGGAAACCAGGTCTATCTATTCATAAAAATAGTTCACAGCAAATGTCATGGGACAGGAAAACCAAAGGAGCCTCTTTCATGGGCCAGGACCTTATGGCTGGACTAGAAACATACAAATCTTCCTGGTACTGTCTTCTTAATTATGCATTTCCCAAATCTCTCACATGGCTACAAACCTCACATTTTTGCCATTTACATTGAACACTTACTATCATAATTTATTCCCTTTTTTTTTTTGTTTATCAATTTAAAAAAATGTGTTTTCCTAAACTGCCTTAGTTCCTTTGTGGCACATGGTGGCAGAAGCACAAATAGGAAGGAAGTATTGGTACCCATGTGGTGCTGGTCAGGGAAGAATTGGTGGTCTCAGCTAGGTCTTGCTGGCTTTCCACCAATAGAGGCCCTTCCTGGAGTTGGAGCTCTGCTCTCATGAGATGATAATTTTTGATGATCATGTGCTCCTGATTTTTGTGGCCACTTCCCGCATTATTCCTGTAGTTGGGGGATTCTGCCACAGCAGAACTTGCCCAAGGACATCATCCTTGATTTGTCTTTTTCTAACTCTAAGTGAAAAACTGTAAATTTGTCACATTATCTGGGAGAATACACAAATTGGCATTTCTAGGTATCAGGGCTGCCAGATAGCCAGTTTTACATTTTCTATATTTTTTATGAAGTTTTGGCCTACTTTTGACTATATTATTTCAGACCTGCCCAACAGAAATCAAGCATAAATAGACAGCAATGCTTGTTTTTGCCTAAATTACTATGGTGATTGCAAAATCTTTCCTTAGCTTTGGCTGGAGAGATGGAAGGTATAAGGGGAGGTTTGGAGCCCGTCCTGAGTAAATCCGTGACCTCCTTTCCATTCCTCAGATGACCTCTGGCATCCGTCTTCCCTTCAGTTGTCCTTACCTGTGCTAGCCAACTTGCTTACAAAGTAACAGAGCAACTTCTAGGAGTGAATTTTTTTTTAATGCTTTTAGAAGTAAAAATAGCCTGTTTCTTTCCTATGTGGACCCAGATTAATAGTTGATCTCTCTCTTTTTTTCCACTTGCGAAGTTCAATCACACCTTTTTCAACAAATTTGGTCTGAACAAGCACAGCTTGTGGTGGCCTGGAATTGTCACATTATGGAAAATAAATTGGAAAGGAAGTTTGCTTAAGAAATGGAGAAGAAGCAGTGGGCAGTTCATTTTAGGCCCATAATTGGCCAATGTTCCTTCCTGACGTGTGGCAGCAAGTTTTACTGTTGGGCAGCAAAACCCACTGATATATTTCCCAGGCGATTTCATAGAAATATTCCATGACTGCCTTGCCAGCTACAATACACACTGAGCGTTAGTTATTTAAGAAAGCCAAAGACTTTGTATAGTAAGATTAAGTAAAGAACTATGACATTTTCTGTGAGCCAAACAACAGTAGACTTTCCTTTCGGAGAAAGCACATTTTAACAGCAGCAGAAGAATAACCTTGTGGGTTTGTTTTTTCAACAGGAACCCTGAAAAGATTCAAATCAGCTGAAAAGTGTTTGCCTTCCATTTGCATTTAGCCGTGTCTGTCCTGCTCTGTGAATGGGCCATACTCCCTACAACACTTTCTTAAACTGATTTTACAGCCTGATGCTCTGGGAAAACACACTTTCAGGGAAACTGAGCTTTAAATTCTGTGTACAACAGTAGCTTAGCTCAGAAGGGAACGGAAGCTCTCCCTCCACAGCTGGACCTGCTGATCTCTGTGGAAAGGAATTTGATTGCCTCTGTGGTCCTGTGTTAGAATTCGAGGCTCTGTCTTAGAGTGCCTGCCGTGTGACGGCACACTGCTTCTTCTTGGATCTGAGTCATTACATCATTCACTATAATCCTTAGAACAATCTGAAACAGTGAGTGTTATTTTGTTTTAACAGGGAAATCGAAGCACAGAGATATTAAACAACTTGCTCAAAGCATCACAGCTTGGAAACACCTGTCTCAGAAACCTATTTTCCTTCCACATTGCTGCAAGTGTTGGTGGAAGCAGATGGCAATTTCATACATGGAGTTAAAAATACCACTGGCCCCGGAATACCACTCTTGGCATGCAAATTGACCAGAAACTCTCATTTAATCATAAAAGAGGTTTTGTCTTTAGCTGGTTCCTAATCGGTAGGGGAGACCCTTGACCATTAACAGAGGTTAGATTTACCATGGTTCTCAGACTTGTTCTGGACACAAACACCTAAAAGTCATGGTGTTTTTTTTGTGTAATACAATGGAACATGGATATATTAGCATTCCACTTCTGAAATCTCCTTTTTTTGAATATCAAAGAGAAATGATGGAAATATAAATCAAATGTTAATATTAATAGGGAAACAGGGATGAAAGTGAGACTTCTCTGAACCTGTTTTATGATTTTGTATTCGAAAACAGTATTTTCAGCATTGTTAGGAATTTTTTTTACTCTGTCTTTTAAAATGCTTACCATAATATACTTATCAAAAGAAACTTGCAAGCTTTCACTAAAAAATATTCTTGATTCCTAGGCAGCTCTAGGTATGTTTCCACCATCCAATTGAGATGCACATCGGTGTAAGTTCGGTCAGGCTGTCTTTATGCCTTAAACCCCAGCAGGTTTAAGGGCTTGAAAGAGAAGGCCTGAGCCTCATTTTGCCAAGTTCTCAAGTCACAGGGTCTTTATTGCAAAGGACAATCTTTGTCCCTTAAGATTTTTTTAAAACAGCCTTATTGAGACATAATTCATGCACTATACAATTTGCCCATTTAAAGGGTATAATTTAATGGTTTTTAATATATTCACAGAGCTGTGCAACCATCACCACAATCTGTGTTAGCTGTGTAAAACATTTATAGGATCATTTTTCTTGTTCACAGAGTACATATTTTGAAAGCTCCTTTAGTGAAGTTCTATTCGTGATAAACTCCCTTAATTTTTGTTCAACTGAAAAGATCTTGATTTTGCTTTCCATTTTGAAATGATAGTTTTACTGGATTTACAATTCTAGATTGACAGTTACATTCTGTCAGGACTTTGAAGATAGTAATGCTCAGTCTTTTGGCTTCCATTGTTGCCACTGAGAAGTTGGTTATCAGTATCATTATTATTCCTCGTAAATGACCTGTCTTTTCTCTCCATCTGCTTCAAAGTTTCTTTTCTTGTCCTTGGCATTCTGTAGCCTCATAAAAAATGCCCAAATGTGGACCTGATTTATCTCTTCTGCTTGGTATATTTGGAACTTCCTATTTCTATATTTACATGTCTTTTACCAATCCTGAAATAATTTTCGGTGATTGTGTCTTCAAACCTATCCATCCCTTCTGCATTTTTAAATGTTCTCTCCTTCTGAGACTCAGCTGGATACATGCTGGAACCTTGGATTTTCTCTGTTCTTTCATACAGTCCTTGTTTTCTCTCTGTGCTGCACTCTGGGTAATGTCTTCAGATCTGTCTTCTGGTTTACTAACACGCTCTATTCTGATTCTCATTCGTTCATTAAGATTCCATCTTCACCTAATTTATGTTTTCTTCCTAAATGTTGATTCTCTCTTAATTCTTCATGGCAATTTCTGACTTTTACTTCTTCCTTGATCCCTTTTTTGGTCAGATATTAAAAAAAATTGCAACATTTTATATATATTCTTTTTTATGTTGTGTCTAATAATTCTAAAAGCTGAGTCTTTGGGGTCTGAAAACTTTGTCTATCTTTCCTCCTCACACTGACAGAGGTCAGTATAGTTTGCTTTTGGTCATCTCTAACATTTTTTGGGGGGAGGAAGATTGTCCCCTGAGCTAACATCTGTGCCAAACTTCCTCTACTTTATGTGGGATGCCGCTATAGCATGGCTGGATGAGTGATGTATAAGTCCACACCCAGGATCTGAATCCATGAACTCTGGGCTCCTGAAGTGGAGTGCATGCACTTGATCACTGAACCAGTGGGCTGGTCCCTGGTCATCTCTAACTTTGAAGTCTTATTATTTTGAACTTAAATTGTGAGAATTCTAGATCCTAAATCCAGGATGTATTTCTGAAATTTATTTATTAGTTTATATCTCTTACTACCTGTATTCCTTGACAAGAATATAAGCTACTGAGGAACCCTATCTTGGTTGCATTGTATTTCCAGCACCTTGAACAGGGCCTGACATATAGAACTTACTCAACATATGTGTGCTCTCTCAACTTCTCTCCCCTTCTTCCCAACACACACACGCTCATACTTTGTCATACAGTTTCAGAGCTTCCAGTGATCCTAATTTAATAACTGCTGCTCTAAATTTATTTCTTTGATCATATACATATAGCACACTCAGCTTCCGAGAAGGAAAAAAATATGTGCCAAGTATTTTCAGGTCATTTTACCTATATTTTTGTAATTTATGCCTCTGAGATGCATACTTTTAAACGTAAGTCACTATTGATTTTGGATCGCTAAGGGCTCAAAACTGCAAGCCAAGCATGTTTGCCATCCTGGTTAAAAGGGTAAATATAGTTGAGGATTCCCTACTTAATCTTAAAAATAATTTCATATCCCCTCCAAAGAGACCTTTCTAAGTCATAATAATTTGTTAAAATCCTCAGTTTAGATAAGGTAAATGCACAAACATTGCCCTTATTGAACTTGGTATTATTTAAAATATAAAAAATGAATTCTGCATTCTTGAAAAAAATAAAATGTGTTTTATGATTAAGTAGACTATCTCAGGAACACAGAGAAAATACAACAAAATTAATAACATATTTATAAAACTGATATTTACCCAGGAATTTTTGTACTTGACATCTAAGACCAAAGATTTTGTCTTTTGAAACAACAGTCTTATCAGGCTCATGCTTAACTTGGAATAAACAATGATAAACTATTTCTCATTCTCAAAGTCTGAGCTTTGCAGGCTAGATCTTCTTCAGGCATTTGTTAATACTGATGTCAGGGTGGTGAGTAGAGCCTCAGCAGTGAAATGTTTCTCTCAATTTAGTTGCTGGCACACACAGGGCATTTTACAGTAACCTCCATACTATAAGTAGGCATTGATGTTCATTAAAGTCATAAAAGATAACAATAATGAGAACCGTGGAATCACTTAAGCAAAATCTTTATGCCCATAGGGAAATGGTTTTAGGAACTGAGTACTACGTGCATTATTGATGAATGGTATGGCTTACCATCAAAGTATCCCTCATGGGCTTCTAGTCTGCTATTGAAAGCAACGTTTCTTTGTCGCTGAAGTAGTTTCATAAAAAACTGTAAAGACCCTATGAGGATCACAAAGGATTTACTGTTTCTACCCTTTTCTTCCCTCAGAAATGTAAAGCCATCAGAAATTCTACTTCTTCACCAGCGACTGTGTGTTCTCTACAGTTCATCGAGTGAGAATGATTTCACACGTCCACTTTTAAGACAAGAATTTTCAAGCCTCTGGAGAGCTCCCACATCCTGTGGGTACTTATTAGAGAGGGAGTCAGTGACTGGATTATCTATGTCAGCGCTTCAGTTCTCTCTCATCCTCATTTTGTAGCCCCTACTTCTAAAACCCTTCTTGTCATTTCTTCCCTTGTGCTTTATTCATTCTGACTGTCAGGGTATGTGTGATGGGGATTGATTGAAAGTTTTTTCAACTCACACCAGGTGAGTTGTTTGAAGTAGCTGGCAAGAAGATGTTATGTATTTTTGAAAATATCAAGACACTCAGGAAAGACTTTAGCCTTGGAATAGTAAGGTAGGGATCATATTATGCTTGGTTTCATGAGTAATGACATGCATACGACACTAGTAGACATTCAGGAAATGTTTGCTGAGTGAAAGACTTTTTGAATGAAGTTATTACTCATTGAAAACAGGATGTCGATATATCTGGCTACTTCAATGCCAGATAAGTAAAGCATTTTTTGCTGTCAAAGGATCTGAACTGTCTTCCAGAATTTTACTCAGAGATTGGATCTTCAAACCAGACGTTGAAAACGTACTAAAAAAGTTGGCAAAGTGAAATGAGGAGTGAGTGTAGGTTGGCTTAAAAAATAAATGTACACTCAGTGAGTATCAAGTTTGTAGCTATACCAGCGACTAATGAGATCACTACCACAGTAACACAGAACTGAGCTGGAAAATATCCAGGTAGATTGATTACATTACATTTCCTTTATATGCTTTTCCAAAGCCCAGCTTGGCCTCTTTGGTATTCAGATATTTCCCTCTGGAGGAGATTCAGTTGTACTTTTTTGACTTGTCCTCAGGTTGCCTGTTAGATTCTCGTAAAAGACCCGAAGTCTCCTTCTTCAGAACGTTCAGGTAAATGAATCTTTTATAAGATATTAGGCTGCTAGTAAAGTCTCCTTTGTCCCTCCTTCCTTTGGATTGAATGTACTGAGGTCCTTTAGTCTCTCTCTGTAAGTCCCTTCCCTTCCCTTTAAGGCACAGAGAAATATTATACAGGCCTATTATCGTCCAACCAAATGTACTGAGAGGAATTGCTCAAAGCAAAGGTGCATGAAAAGAAGGGTCATTATGAGTACTGACATCTATGGACTGTGCTTGATGGTGAACAAAGAAACTGAATTCATAAGCAAAAAGAAATTTGTTTTTTGATGCAGCATTTCGGTGGAGGCTTCATTTGTAATTATGGGACATTAAAGAGTTTAACAATTATTACCATTATTAACAACAGTGCCACCTGAACAACCAGTCACTCGAACCCAGTCATCTGGAAAAATCATGGCAGCCTCTTATCTAATTAGTACTTTGAACTTTTATCCATAACAAAAATTAATGTGAATTTATCAACTGATTAGTTTTTAGGACATGCTAGATGGCAACTGTAACATCAGAAATTCTATTAAGGATTAAAACTGCTAAACCTTTTTTTTCATAACTAAGATAAAATTATTTTGTAACCAATGTTATGTCTCCCTCTTGATGAAAAATTTCTTAGAATTTGGGGTGACAAAATAGTATAATAATTATAGCAGCTCCTACTTAATGAATGCTTCATGTGTCAGGCGCTGGGTTAAGTGATTTACTTACATTGTCTCATTTATTTGTCTATCTACCAGCCCTCAAAATAGATATTATCACCATTTTAGGAGTGAAAATTGAAGCTTAGTGAGTTTAACTTGCCCGAGGACACAGGTAATAAATAGAACAGATACTTCAGTCTGGGTCTGATGGCCCAACCTATTCTTTTGGCCATGTTGCTACTTTGAGTGTGTGTGCGTGTGTGTGTAGGGGTGGTCCAGACATACAGCTCATTTGATTATGGAATACAACAAAAAGCTGTTAGTGTTGGGACACTTGCCATGGCTGGTGGAGGCTTAAATTTAAGAGACACAGCTCTTGATACTGATTAGTTTCTTATGGGGACCATGTCTATGCCTGGGAAGGTGTCATCAACCAGTTGATAATGCCAGCTAGGATAACTAGTAGTCACTAATTAGGACCTTTCCCCAGGCATCCACATTTGAGAATTTCAGAGATACATACACACAATTCAGGAATTGTGTCACACACTTATGCAGAAATTTAACGGTTCCATCCACATATTTATGATTTATTGAATGTTTCCTATATGCCAAGTACTGTTTTAACTTCTAAGAAGTATTATTTTCTCTATTTTACCGATAAAAAGTCTGATGCACAGAAAGTTTAAACAGGTTGCCCTAAAGTGTACAGATTATAACTGGCAGAGCTTAGGATTGTAACCAGACCACCTGATCGTGGAACCCATGGCCTCCTCGAGAACAGAGACGTTGCTATGGGGGGGACAGAGCTGGGGATTCTGTGGTGAAAAAGGCTCTCTAACTCTCAAGAATGTAGAAGAGAAAGATACAAGTAAGCAATTCTGTGCTTTAGTCCGTGAATATGGATGAATTTTCCAAATCAGAGCTTCAACAAACAATGGAAACTCCCAAGAGGTTGTGAGGAAACTTTCTTCCTGGTGACGAATTTGTTTATTAATAGAACCTCAAATTAATAAAGGGAAGGCTGACAAGAAGTGCCAGCTCAATTCATGCTTTTAAGCTTAATTTGACTTGAAATACCACACCTGGATAATTCACGTCCAATGAGTACTTTTTTTTAAGATTGGCACCTGAGCTAACATCTGTGGCCAATCTTTTTTTTTTCTTCTTCTTCCCAAAGCCCCCTAGTACATAGTTGTATCTACTAGCTGCAGGCCCTTCTGGTTGTGTTATGTGGGATGCCGCCTCAGCATGGCCTGATGAGTGGTTCCGTGTCAGCACCCAGGATCCGAAAGGGCAAAACCCTGGGCCGCTGAAGCGGAGTGTGCAAATTTAACCACTTGGCCACTGGGCCAGCCCCTCAAATGAGTAATTTTGAGACAGAATTTCTCAGATATTTAGCTTAGCATCGTGGCCAATAAATATCTACTTTGTGTTGATATTTTTCCAAATCTATTCTTAACTTATACGAGTTTAAATTAAGAAGACTTGCATAACCCTGAGAAAATGAAGCTGTGTGTCTTCTAACGCTATCTATCAAATACTCTCATGATACACCGTAGTCTGTTTGGGCTGCCATAACAAAATACCACAAACTACGTGGCTTTAAAATAACAGAAATTTATTTCTCACTTTTCTGGAGGCTGGGAAGTCCCAGATCAAGGTGCTGGCAGACTCAGTATCTGGAGAGGGTCTGCTTCCCGGTTCGTGTGCTCTCACATGGCAGAGGGGCTGAGGGAGTCTTTGGAGTCCCTTTCCTTAGCGGCTAATCCTATCATAACAGCTCCATCCTCATGACCTAATCATCTCCCAAAGGCCCCGCCTCCAAATCCATTACATTGGGGATTTGGTTTCAACATAGGAATTTCGAGGGAACACAAACATTCAGTCTATAGCACGAGGTCAAATTATAAATGAGGCAGAGAAAAACAAGAAAAAAAGTCTATGAGATAAAAATCAGCATAGAGGTCAAGACATATGAGTTAGAAGATTGGGTAAAGACAGAGTTTATAATTTTGTTTATTTATTTGTTTTCAAACTTACATTGTTCCACAATGGATTTGAAGTGGCTTACACAAAAGCATATATACAAATGTGTTAAGCACAGGAAGAATCTTTAAGTAAAAATATCAAGTCAATATAAATTAGAAGATCAAGGCAAAATTATAGGCAGAATTAAGTAAAGAGTTTGAGGTAATTATGCCTCTGAGTCAGTTTTAAATTGCTATGTATGAAAAGGTAAGGACTTACACTCCTGAATTAACCACATTGGGTACATCTACCAGATAATTTGTCTGGGTAGATACAGGCTTCGTTGGGCATTCCAGTATAATTTTTAGCACATGCGTATGTTACAACGTTGCTCTGAAAAGTGCAAGCCTACTCATTCGTAGGACAAAAGCTGGGCAGACATAAAATCAAGAGATGATGTCAGTCTTAGTGAAAACGTCCAGTCAGTGTCATTTATTTTTTTGCTTCCATAGACTGAATTTGGGAATTTTCCATTAGAAGCTGTATTGTGATTGCCTTGGAGTACGTTAGCAACACAGACTTCATGAGCTATAATGCATTTGCCTGTATCAGACATTTAATTGTCAGGAGGATTGGCAGTAGAATGATTCAAGCGAGCTGCTTATTGGGTACCACCCACGCTCTCCCACATGCCTACCTGTGGCCCAAAATTCAGCCACCAGGCTGGCGGGACTTGGGAAGCCACCTGCGATCACTAATGGGAAGTACTCTATGTTCCTGTGCTACAGTCAGCAGGCAACTGCTTATTATTGTTGTTGTTGTCATTGTCATTATCATTATTTTTGAATGGCATGGGCAAGAAGGAGGGGATAAGGAGGAGAATGGAGAGAGGATGGAAATGGTAGATGTCGCAAGGGAGAACAAAGAGAAGGAAAGTATCAGATAGAGGAAGCAGCATTTAACAAAGGAGAGCTGAGAGGAAAAGAGAAAGAGAAAGGATGAGAGAGAAACTGATAGGAAAGAAACAGGTTTGAGCAGAGGAACCAAAGACAAAATCAGTGTGGCATCTCTATTTGTCCTGATCTGACCCAACCAATTCCCTGTGGATGCTACACTGTTCACTCCTGGGATGTTGAAGGAGGACAAGCGACAAGCTATTAGAGGTCACTGTCTCGGTCACTCTTCAGTAACTCTCTAACCTCCAAGAACCTGAAGGCAGCTGTGGCCACTGTGGGAACAAGGTGCGGGGGAGGAGGAAGAGAGTCTCCGTTTGTGGGTGACTCATTCTGGCAGTGACTTGGCCTTATGTAAGTAATTTAGCTCCACTGGGCTGAACCTAGTCATAATTAATAACAGGATACCTGTTTATATAGTAGGTCCACTATTAACAACAAAATGCTGCCTGAGACAGAGGCAAGGGAGAAGAAACAAAAGCAGAAGAAAAAGAAAAAGAAATGACAAAAAGAAAAAGAAGGGCGGGGGAGACGATGGCTTCCAATATTCTTTAGGTTGTAGGGACCTTGGGGTGGGTTTGTGGGTCTATATGTCTAACACAATTGAGGTTTAATGGAGCTAATATTTCAGTGCTTCTTATGCACCAGACAGAGGGCTGGTTGCTTTTTCTGTATAATTCATGTAATCTGCCCACCAGTCCTGTGCAGTAGCTGTTATTATCCTCCTTTGACTGAGGCTGGGAAAATAGCTCACTGGGGATAACAGGTTTAAACTCAGGTCTATAGGATTGAATCCTGGTAAACATTTGGAACTTCAAAATAATCGTAGGGGCTGGCCCGGTGGCGTAGTGGTTAAGTTCTTCATGCTCTGCTTCGGTGGCCTGGGTTGGCAGGTTTGGGTCCCGGGTGCAGCCTTAGCACTGCTCATCAAGCCACACTCTGGTGGCATCCCACATAAAATAGAGGAAGATTGGCACAGATGTTAGCTCAGTGACAATCTTCCTCTAGCAAAAAGAGGAAGATTGGCAACAGATGTTAGCTCAGGGTCAATCTTCCTCACATACACACACAAAAGTAAAATATAGGCTATACTTAAAGAAACATGGCTTGCTTATGGATTTAAAAGCAAGTAGACTTTCTACCAGAGTCATTACCTCTCTTTTCCAATGTCTAACTTTGTCTTAAATCCCACTGTATCAGTCTATTCTTCAGCCTTACAAAATGCTCAGTGATTTTATGGTGGGAAGAAAATGGAAGGAAATGGACTTTGAAGTCAGAGAAATTTGGCTTCAAATTCTATTTTAACAGTTTATGAGCTAGATGATTTTAAGAATCTATAAATTAGGATTAATAATATTAGGGGTGGTTGATTGTTTTTTGAGGGCCAAATGAGTTATGGGACCACACCTAGCATAGTGCTTTCCACTTATGGGACACCGAATTATTGGTTTCCCTCTTTTCTGTTGAAATTTTAGATGGAATTCACTGGTTCCAAAATTTCCAGAGCTATGCTCTGCAGAACATTAGGCGTTCTGAGAGATGTACTTAATGTGCTTCATAAGAAAATTTTTAATGGCCAGACATATTGGCATGAAGTGAATTGGACTTTTCTCTTGATTCTACCCCCTCCCCAAGTATCCCATCACACAGGGCTCCAAGATCAATTCCAGGTGATTAAGGAACTAAATGTAAAAAGTAAAAATCAAAACCATTTAGAAGAAAAGATAGAAAAATGTTTACATGATCTTTTGATATCAAGGATTTCTTCAAAAAGAGACAAAAACTCAAAACACGAAGGAAAGAATTTTGACTACATTAAACTTCTGTAGGACAAAAGACACTATTAAAAAAAATCACATGCAACCATGTAAGAAAGTACTCAAACGCATTTAACCAACAAAGCATTAGTATCTGAATATATAAGTGCTCTTACATATTGGTAAGTAAAAGGCAAACAGTGAAATAGAAAAATAAGCCAAGCCTGTAAATGGACAATTCACAAAAAAGGAAGTTGCATAGCCAAGAATATCCAAAAAGAAAAAAAAAAAAGCTCAACTTCACTAGTAATTGAGGAAATGCGAACTAATATAAAAATGAGATACTTCACATTGACTAAATTCACAAAAATTGAAAGGGCTGATAATACACACCTTTTTATTGTCAGTTATTGTTTCTTCAAGATTTTACTAGAAGTTCTAGCCAGCACAGCAACATACCTCAACATACAAACAAACACAAACATCTGAGATAAACTGTGTAAAGACTGGGAAAGAAGACACAAATCTGTCATTGTTTGTAAACAGTGGAATATTACCAAGAAAATCCAACAGAAACTCCAAACTGACTATTCAAACTAATAAGACAGTTTAATAAGTTGACAGAATTTAAGATTACGAGCTTTAAAAATTTAATTTTTATAAACTGTAATCAAACAAGTAATAACAACTATGATAGCCGTTAATGCTGTTCATTAAATATTTTTGGTTCTATCTTAGTACATGGTAGGATTTTACTTTCTTGCCCTCTGGAAGTTAAGTTTGATCAGATGACTTGCTATGACCAATGAAATGTAAACTCAATCGATGCCTGTCACTTCCAGGTGAAAGCTTTAAGAGCTGGTACAGTTGGACCTCTGTAACAGTAGGTTCCACATTTGTGGATTCAACCAATCAGGGATGGAAAGGCCTACGATGGTTGTGTCTGTACTGAACACGCACAGACCTTTTTTATCTTGTCATTATTCCCTAAACGATACTATTTACATAGTATTTACATTGTATTAGGTACTATAAATAATCTAGAGATGATTTAAAGTATATGGGAGGATGTGCATAGGTCACATGTAAATATTATGCCATTTTCTGTAAGGAACTTGAGCCTCTGCAGATTTTGGTATGGGTGGGGGTGTCCTGGAACCAATCTCCCACAGATACTGTGGGATGACTGTACATGACTTGCTGTACTTTTTCATTGCTTCTCAGAGTGTGGCAATCTTCCAGATAATAGCTGCTTTATCAATTTGGGCCCAGGGGTGAGGACAAAATAGAGCAGTGTCCCACGCAATGTATGCCAAACATGCAGCATAAACAAGAAATAAACTTTGTTGCTTCCAGTCACTGAGATTTTAGGATTGCTTGCCAATGCAGCATGCCCTAGCCCATCCTGAGTCAACAAATAAACATTTGTTATGCACTTACCATGTGCCAAGCACTGGTCTAGGTGCTTCCCTCTCTTTCTTTCTCTCTGCTTGTTTATATAATCATCACAACAATCCCATGTGGTGGGTATTATTAGGATCATTGATTTTTATAGATCAATGAACTATTTCCCAGAGGCACAAAAAAGGTCAAACAACTTGCTTTAGGTAATACAGCCTGTAAATGGCAAAGGCAAGACTTGACCTCAAGCATTTTGGTTTCAGTATCCAAACTTGTGCTGCTAATCACTTGGTAGGCTGTCTCCCTTAGAAAATGTGCTATGAAAGTTTTATACATCATTTGTAACAGAAAACAAAATGATAAGGTATCCAGAAAAAGAAGCTTACAGGAGATTATTGAGCCCTTTATGAAGAAAATTATAAATCTTTATTAAAGAAGACAAATAATTGGAAAGATATAGCATGATTGTGATACTATGATTTGTGGATGGAAAGAATCAAAGTCATAAAGATCGAAATGTCCCAAATTAACCTATAAATTCAATGCATTTTCAATAAAAAAGTCATCGATTTCCTTCTAATGGGATTTGACAAGCTAATCCTAATATTTATGTTGAAATACAAAGGACCAAGAACAGTCAACACAAGCCTGAAGAAGAAGAAGAAAGGTGGATTTGCCTGACCAGATATTAAAACTTCTGTAAATCCGTAGGAATAAAAACTGTGAGGGTGACACAGAAACAAACAAACCAATGGAAAAGAAAAGCGAATTTGGAACCAAACCCATTTATTTGATGAGTGTGGTAATAAAATTTGGGAGAAATAAGATAGATTCTTAATAAATACTACTGTGACAATTATCAATATGCAAAAAATTTTTATATCTATACATATATACAAACTGAATTTCAGATGGAATAAAAGCCTAAATGTAAAAAGTAAAATAATAGACTATTTAGAAGAACACTTGGGAAAATAATATTTTAATTATCTCAGATCCAGGTTTCTTATATATAATGCAAAAAACACAAACTAATAAGGAGAATATTAATAAATTTTACTACATAATAGCTTCTTTAAGATACCATGAACAATGTGAAGAAAGGAGATAAAAACCGAGAAATTTGTAATGCATATAGCCATGAAAGAATTGGTATCCAGAATATATAAAGAGCTTCTACAAATTAATGATAAGAAGAAAACCAACCCAATGAAAAATCAGTTAAAGGCCCTCATAGATGGTTTATAGAACCAATAACCATTTTTCCAATAAAAACTGGAAAAAGATTCTCAACGTTGCTACTATTCAGGGACATATAAATTGAAAGTCATGGCATACCGTATCAAACCTAATGAGTAAAACTTAATTATGATGACACCTACTGGAGAGGTTATGTATTACTAATGATGCTGTAAATGTGAAGATGGTTCATGTGCTGCAACCTAAGAATTATGCTTTTAGGCAGAAATTCCAATTTTCATATGGAGACACGTGCATAGCTCTTCTTTGACGTCACCTTACAGAGCTGTACAAATAAACGAACTAGATCTACGGGTAGCAACGTAGATAAATCTCAGATTCCTATTTTTAAGAGGAAAAGGTCAAAAGGGTATGTTTAGTATGAATGTAAAGTTTTAAAATACACAAACAGTAGTACATTTTCTTTATGGAAGTAAATGTTTCAAAACTTATTTGGGAACGATACACAACGATTTCAGGAAAGTGGTTGTTTGAGGGGAAGGAAAGAGGCAAAGAAGGGAAGTAGAGCTTTAATTTTAGCTGTAACATTTTATTTCTGCAAAAAAAGGGAAAAATCTAAAACAGGTAATGGAAAATGTTAACATCTGTTTAATATTGGTGGTGTGTTAATAGGTAACTGTTACAGTGTTTTCTGTACTTTTTAAGTTTGAATTATTTCATGATTAATATTTAAACTTAAAATATCCTTAGATAGCATATGTTGACATATATACTGTCGTGCAATTCTCCTTAGATCTTACAGCTGAGCTTTGTAATTACTTCTTTGTTATCATGAATAAGACAGACATTTTCTTTTTGTCTAGGCTTTTATTTTAATCCTTGCTTTTAAGCAGGTGGCCTAATTATTTCTAGGATCTTCAGCAATAGTCACGTGTGTTCTTAAAACATTTTAAAGCCTACAGACTTATTTCCAAGCTGTTAGCTTTATAGTCGCCCACTCCCCAGGAAGGAGGTGTTACAATCTTATACAGAGGAAATGAGACTGGGACAGATTCCTCACAGTCATTGATTAACAAGTAGCAGGGCTGTTTCCTCTAAGATTTCATCCTCTAAATCAAATGCTTGCTTCATTCCTTTCTCCTTTCAACTGTCTTTATTTTTTGTTTTGTTTTGTTTTGGTGCATGATGAGGTCCATGCTAGTGCAAAGGTGATCCAGAAATATGATCATGGCTCAATTATACCCTTCCTATCTAGTACACAAATTTGCGTCCAATGTATGGGAAGGCTAACAATTTTAAGTCTTAGTATAAAAAGGCAGTTTATAAAATTTTAAAGGAAATACTTTTAGCAAGCATTTAAGTTCTGATATTGGAATATGACGTCCTTAAGGTAATAACTATCTACAGAAGGAGGGAAGAAGTGAGAAAGGTAAGGATGAAATGAACAAGGGAACAGCATGGTGGATGGACCTTTGGTCAACAACTATGTACTTGGATGAAAAAGGTTGAGAGCAGAAATCACTTAGTTCCTCCTCCTTAAGAAGGAGGAAAGCAAGATATTGAAGGGGGAGAAAAGAGAAGAAAGAGGTACCAGAATCTGGGATGATAAAGTGCTGCTGACACTGTCTCATGGGCTACTCAGCAGCTCTAAGACTCCTCTGCCTCCGCCATAATCCATCCTTTCTGATCACGCTGAGTTTTCAAAGTGGGAGCCTGACATTTAGGAATGAGGCATGGAACCCAATCTGTTGCAGTCATTCACTGACTGCATGTAAAGCTAGCAACTGGCATTATCGAAAGTGGAACCAGATAAGATATTAGAAGGGCGAGGAAGGAGGAAAAACTTGGACATGTGGGAGCTGCAGGAGGAGTCACTGAAGTGTGTGACGTGTAGGTCTTTCTGTCTGCCAAGCGGAGATCATTAAGTGAGAAGAGTCTATCGCTTTCAGCTCGCAAACAGAAAGATGGCAATGACAGCTCACTTGTCACTATTAGAAAAGACAACGTTTTCTTGACACTATTCCTCTAATTAAAAAGAGTATCAAATCAGACATTGGAATGAATGTAATGAAAATGTGCACTCTGAAAACTTTCTACATAAACCACATTAAAAATATCAGAAGAGAAGACATTTTAGCTGGGTTCTAGTTGAAAGTTGTATATGAAAAGGAGGACACAAACAGTGGAGGAATTCTCATAAATGTGTCAGTGTGAATGAAAGTTTTAAATATAGATAGATTTTTAAAATGCTACCGTATGAAGAGACGTAGTCTCTAAGAGAGAATAATAAAAATAAAAATGCATGGCAAAATCTCCGGTGGCATTTATTTAACAAAATACCTGTTCTGCTGTATGAGAGAGAAGTATTTAGTAATCGAACTAATTTATTCACTTATTAATTTATAAATTCATATATGAAACTCAATTTATTGTGGGCTTATTCTGTGCCAGTCATTGTTCTAGATGTTTGGGGTGTAGAAGTAGATGAAAGACACAAAAATCCATCTTCTTGTGTATCTAACATTCTAGTGGGGAAAGAAATAAACATAATAAATAAGGAAATTGTGTAACACATTAGAAAGTAATAAATGGTATAAAAATCAAGCAGAGAGGGGGCCAGAGAGTGTATGTATGTGGGAGGAGGCAGGCTGTGGAGTACAATCTTGTATTAGGCAAGGCTTCATAAGGAGATGATATTTGAGCAAAGGCTTGAAGGAGGGGGAAAGGCCATTTCAGGCAGAGAGAAGAGCCAGCGCAAAGCCCTCAGGCGGGAGCATGCCTGGTGTGTGCAAGGAACAGCATGGAGGCCAATACGAAGGGAGCAGAGTGAGCAAGATGAAGAGTAGAGGGTGATGTCAGCAAGGTAACAGGGGCCAGCACATAGAACCTCTAGGCCAGTGTAAGAGTTTTGCCTTCAGGGAGGCTTTGGGATGTCTTGAACAGAGGAGTGACATGATCTAACTTAGATTTTAGAAGGATTACTCTGCCGAAAATAGGCTGTGGAATGGCAAGTGTGGAAGCATGTAGCAGGTAAGGATGCAACTGCAGTAATCCAGGTCAAAGCGATGGTTGGAGCAGGTGATAGCAGTGTGGTGAGAAGTGATTGGATTCTGGATATATCTTCTAGGTAAAGCCAAAAGTTTCTCTGATTGAATGGATAGAAAGGATGTGGAGTGAAAGAGAAAGACAGAAATCCAGGATGATTCTGAGGTTTCCACAAGAGCATTTGCAAAGATAGAATTTCTGTCAGCTGAGGTGTGAATTCTGCAGGTTTGGATTGAAAGATTAGGAGTTTGATTTTGGACATGTTAAGTTTGAAATGGCTGTTAGATATACAAAGGAAAACGTTCTGTAGGCAGCTGGATAATGGTACCTGGAGTTCAGAAGAGAAGTCTGGGTTGGAGATATAGAAATCATCCTATGACCCGAAGTGATGGGACTGGATAAGATTACCTGGAACATAAATGTAGATGCACAAGAAAAAAGGCCCAAGGACTAAACCCTGGCGTCCTCCAATATTAAGAGGTTGGGAGAAGAAGAGAAACTGGCAGCAGAGACTGAGAAGGAAACCTGGGTGAGATAGAAAGAAAACCAAAAAAAAAAAAAAAAAAAAAAATGATATGCCGAAAGACATGTGAAGAGAATGTATTACAGAGGAGTGAGTGATCAAATATGTCAAATGCTGGTGATGGGATTCAGCATTGGTGACATCAAAAAGACCCAGTGCATGGCGGGGAGAGCAAAAGTCTTGTTGGAGCAGATTTTTAACGGCTCTTAAATTTTACAAAACTTTTTCCAAAGCTCTATTAAAAAATTACCTATAAGCCTGTGGACTTTAAAACATAAACTTACATTAATTTGTCCAAATCATATCTTTTTTTTCTTATCACTCTTATCATTTTGTTTTGTTTTGTTATTTTGCAATGCAACCAAGAATACACAATACCCAGGCCATGTCGAAATGATATTGCCTGTAATTGTACTGTTATTGAGTTAGTTATTTTCTCATTTGCATTTATTTTTCTTCACAGTGGTAACTATGGAAATTTAGGGACAATTGCGTAATACTTACTCATAATTTTCCAAAACATGATAATACATAATTGAAAAATCTTTGCTTTATCTACATCAAGCACCTTGGCTGGAAGCTTACTCCCAATATGAGAACATGTTATTTTTATATTTCATCCTGAAATGTGGTTTTACTGTGACTAAACAGCATGTATTCATCAGTTTGTGTAGTAGGCAAAAGTTCAGTGACAGCAATCAATTTTTCACCTCTCCCTATACGCATGTCTTTGTAGTGCCCTTCCACCATGGGTGGGGTGACCTGTCCTATTTCTTGACAATGGGCTCAACCATGTGACTTGCTTTGGCCAATGGGATGTTCATAGACACAGCACAAGAAGAGGCTTGAAATGGGCTTGTGTGTTAGGGTTTGCTCTCTTGTGCCTCCACCATCACCATCAGAACATGCTCGGGCTTTCCTGCTAGAGAATGAGAGACACGTGGAACAGAACTATGTCACCTTGGTTGTTCCAGTCAAGACTGGTCTAGATCAGCCAACTGTCAGCTGACTACCTAACACGTGAGCAATAACCACTTACAAAAGCCACTGAAGTTTTGTGGCAGTAAATAACTGATACTGTACCCTTTTCTGGCCGTTATAGTCAAATGTACTTCTTAGCAGAGTCGTGCTATTAGGAGCAGGTAATTGACTTATAGGTAGTGCAGCTTAGAAGCTTTCCTATTTTTCTGTCATTGACATATTTCCAATTTTAAAACACTTCATTGTCTGTGAGCCTATAGCTAAAACCCTGCCCCCATTCCAAGCAGATGGCTTCACCTTCTACTTTTCTGAAAAGATTAAATTAAGTAAATATGAGCCTCTTAACTTTCTCCCTGGCAACACTCTAATTTGACTTTCAACTATTATCTTTTTTTCCTTCTTCCAAACTCAGAAGAAGAAACATTTGTTTCCCTTTCAGGGCTAACCCTGCCACATGGCTCTCTTGATTGACCCCCTTTACCCTCTCCCTGACTTGGCTCCATTGAGTATTCTTTTTCTTTTCTATCTTCACTCTATTTTGCTCTGCTTGCCCTTTCCTCTCAGTTTATAGGTTAATTTATGTTCCTTCTGAGAACAGAACTCCTCCTTTTTCAATGTTCCCATGCTCTCAAGTTACCATTAAAACTCTCTCCATAGTTTCACTTTTTTTGTGTCTACTTTCTCATTTCTTACCTATTTTTTCACCTGGAGCTATCTAAATCCTGCCAACTGAAACTGCTCTTAAAGACCACCAATGAATGATCCTCTCCAGCTTTAGAATAAGCAATCTTTTAAGACCATTTAACACAACTCATTACTTTACTTCCTCTTTTGTGAAACGCTCTGTCCTAGATTCACGAGATACAGCACCTGGGCATTTCTTGCCCCAACTCGCTTCTTGTTTTCTTTTCCTCTTCTAATCTCTCACATTTAGATATTCCCCAAAGCTCACCTTTTGGCTCTCTCCTCTCCTCTGCTCTTCTTTCCTCTTCTCTGCTCTCCTCTCCTTCCCCTTTCCCTTTTGGCAACTGCACAGGATCCCATGGCTTCAACTATGATCTCTCTGCAGAGGGATCATAAAACTACCTCTTTAGATCCAGCTGACTCCAAATGTGCATTTCCAATTGCCTCCAGGATATCTCCAGTACTTCAAACTCACGTGTTCATCATCAAATAAGTTATTTTCTCTATTTTCATGCGTTTGCTCTGCAATATTATGAACGGCATTGTCACCCTCCTGAGATGTTAACTTCTGATCCATCTTTACTCCTTCCATCTATTTTATATTCAACCTCTAATCTTTTGCCATATCCTTGGAGTCTGCTTTTCAATACCTCTCTTCTCTATCCTCTTTCTTTCCTATCTTGCAGCCATTATCTTTTTTTAACCTTCATTACCTTTCATCTGCGTTATTGCAACAATTCTGTTTCTTTTCCGATCCAATCTACCACCTCTAAACTCTAAAATAATCTTTCTAAAGCAGAGTTTCGATTAGATTATTCCTCTACTCCAAAATCGGTACTGTTTCTCCATTATCTACACACTTGAGTTGAAACCAGGGTTTCTTTTTATTTTTTTAATTTTAATTTTAATTTTATTGTTTTTTAGGAAGATTAGCCCTGAGCTAACATCTGCCGCCAATCCTCCTCTTTTTGCTGAGGAAGACTGGGCCTCAGCTAACATCCGTGCCCATCTTCCTCTACTATATATGTGGGATACCTACCACAGCATGGCGTGCCAAGCGGTGCCATGTCTACCCCTGGGATCCAAACTGGCGAACCCTGGGCTGCCGAAGCGGAACTTGCACACTTAACCGCTGTGCCACCGGGCTGGCCCTTGAAACCAGGGTTTCTTAAAACAGTATAAAACAGATTGAGCTGGGATAATTGTTGAAATGCAAATTTCCAAGGTCATTTTCAAGCCCTCTGAATCAAAATCTCTGTGAATGGGGACCTGGAGTGGGCAAGCTCCTGCTTTCTGTGTGCTTAGGCACACTAAAGTTTGCAATTCACTAGCTTAAATTTGTCTGCATGTTGGGTTAGATACATGGATTATTTCCCTAAATCAAACTTTAATTGTAATTCTGCTTGGATTTTGTGTTATTCAAATGTAGTTGGGCTTTTCATTTTATTTTGAAAATAGTAAAAAATGCTCTTAGTCTTACTTTTCAAATTTCTATTTATGTTCTTATACACTAAGATGGTTATGTTCAAGAATAAGCGCTTTCTGTTACTTTACACAGAAGATTAGGTTATCATTATTTTTGTGCTTCTGAAGGAGGAAAAGATCCTCCAGCGACTGTGACGAGCTTCTCTTATAGTGGCCCTTTTCTGTGTCTTTGCATCCTTTCTGAAGGGAGGTAGGTCATGTTGACCTGCTCTCAGGCTCTGGGCCATGTCTTTCCTGCTTTCTCTGCAGTCTTCTAGGGAAAGGGAGGTATACCATCTTAGACCAACAGCTGATGGACTGACCTCAAGTGAATGTCAGTATAGGCCAAGGGTATCATACTGCCTCAGTTGCAGAGATTGTTAATTATTTTTTTCTTTGATATTTTAACAGGACACGTGACTGCTTAGATAAAGATTATATTTCTCAGCCTCCATTGCAGCTAGATGTAACAACATAACTATGTTCTGGCCAAAGGAAGGTTATTGGAGGTGCTCAATTTCCAGGTAATGCCCTTAAAAATGGAAAAGGCATATTTTCAACTGTTCCTTTCCTTTTTTCTGCTGGTTGGAATGCACATGTAGAGACAGGAGTCATTTTGGACTACAAGTTGACACTGCTGGGTTGAGAATGGGAGAATAACAAGATAGAATGGTATGAGGTCCCTGATACTGCCCAACTGCAATCTAATCCACTAGGCCATCTATCTAGACTTTTCATTGTGGGGAAAAAAACCCTCTTATCTTATTAAAGTTACTGTACTGTGAGGTTTTTTGTTATAGCAGCTCAAGCTATGTCTTGACTGATGTATCCAGATACCTTGAAACAATGATAAAGCAAGAAGCACTTATTGTGATGAATATGCTGTGATTCATTTACTTATACTTATTGAGTTCAATGAATCTCACTGACTGTAACATAATTGTGCATTAGTTCAGTTAAATGCTGGAGAATTGTTCTAAAATATTCTTGTTTTTATATTAATTTCTTGTACTCAGGTCAAAACAATCAATTTAGCTTTGGCTTTAAGAGCTCTTCTGTGGGCTAATGCCATTTCAGTTATAAATAAATTTGAGTAACTGATATTGCTGGGAATCATATTAGGAATAAGAAATATGGAAGATCTAAAACATGGTTTCTACTACCAAAAAGCTTGCAATCTGGTTCAAGAGACTGGACATAAAGTTTTGTTTTTTTTTTAATTGAGATTCATAATAGTTTACATCATTGTGAAATTTCAGTTGTACATTATTTCTTGTCTGTCACCATGTAAGTCCTCCCCTTCACCCCCTGTGCCACCCCTCAACTCCATTCCCCTGGTAACCACTGAACTGTTTTATTTGTCCATATGTTTATTTATATTCCACATATGAGTGAAATCATATGGTGTTTGTCTTTCTCATTCTGGCTTATTTCTCTTAGCATAATACCCTCCAGGTCCATCCATGTTGTTGCAAATGGGATGATTTTGTCTTTTTTTATGGCGAAGTAGTATCCCATTGTATATATATATATATATATACACCACATTTTCTTTATCCAAGCATCAGTCGATGGGACCTTGGAGTGTTTCCATGTCTTGGCTATTATGAATAGTGCTGAAATGAACATAGGGGTGCATATGTTACTTTGGATTGTTGATTTCAAGTTGTTTGGGTAGATACCAAGTAGTGGGATAGTTGGGTCTTATGATAGCTGTATCTGTACTTTTTTGAAGAATCTCCATACTGTTTTCCATAGTGGCTGCACCAGTCTGCATTCCCACCAGCAGTGTATGAGCCTTCCCTGTTCTCCACACCCTCTCCAACGTTTGTTGTTTTTCGTCTTGGTAATTATCATCATTCTGAGTAGTGTGAGGTGATATCTCATTGTGATTTTGATTTGCATTTCCCTAATGATTAGTGATGTTGAGCATCTTTTCAT
Organism: Equus asinus; assembly: GCF_041296235.1. Taxonomy (NCBI): domain Eukaryota; kingdom Metazoa; phylum Chordata; class Mammalia; order Perissodactyla; family Equidae; genus Equus; species Equus asinus. The sequence goes on along the minus strand of NC_091811.1, from coordinate 29,917,332 downwards.
ATGTCTGTGGCCATCTGTATGTCTTCCTTGGAAAAATGTCTGTTCATATCCTTTTCCCATTTTTCAATCAGGTTGCTTGTTTGTTTGTTTGTTTGAGTTGTGTGAGTTCTTTAAATACTTTGGAGATCAACCTCTTGTCTGATAAACGATTAGCAAATATTTTTTCCCAGTTGGTGGGTTGTCTTTCCATTTTATTGATGGACATAAAGTTTTAAAATCCCTCCCTCCCCCAAATTAGTATCTGCTATGGGCCTAAAGTTTGTGAGAGGCCCAAGTGTTGAATGGATTTGGTAGAGTAAGTCCTTAGAACCACAATGTAGGATGACCTTTGGCATGGTGTCCTTTTAGAGTGGGTAAAGAAGGATGAGATTCAAGCAAAGCGGCAGAATAAGGTGACTTCAAACATCTTTCATTTCCTCTGGATGAGATGCGACAAAAATTTGTCTTCAATACATAGGGGAGTTCACAGGATGGAAAGAACTTTTCAGTGAAAATAACAGTGAAATAACAATGAAACTGAAAATGAGTGAAGAGCAATGACTGCTAAAAAATTAGCCAGGTGGGGCAAGGATATTACATAAATCTGAATATATATGAGCTTTGTTTACCGTTTTTATTAAAGAATGAATGTGCCTCTCCTCAGTGTTTGCTGAAAAGGAAAAAGAAGATTCCTAAATTATGCAACAGTTAACCACAAATCTTTACTTTACTCATCAAAGATTGTGACTTCTGTGTGACAAAAGACACTATGAAGGAGGTAAAATGTATGTCACAAACTGAGAGTAAACATTTGCAATGAACAGAGAAAACAAAGGATTAGTGCCTAGAATATATAAAGAACAAACACAAATCAGAAAGAAAACAGCAATCAACCTGACAGAAAAATGTGCAAAGTATACGAACAGACAATTTGTAGAGGAGAAACCTGCTAATAAAACTGACAATATGCTCAACTTCACTAGTAATCAAAGAAATTCAGATTGAATAAGAGTCACATACCATTTCATATCCATCTGATTGGAAACTTAGTAAGACAAACAGTAGTGAGTATTTGTAAGACTGTGGGTAAATGGAATTAAATTGCAATGGGAGAGTAAATTGGTACAAGTGCTTTGGGAAGCAATTTGCAATATCTGATAAAGTTTAAGATGCTTGTGCTTTGTGATCTAGCATTCTCACTTCTGATCCTCTTAGAAAACCTCTTACATATGTCTACAATGAGTTATGTTCAAGAATGTTCATTACAGATAAATAATAATGAAACAATAGAAACAAACTAAATTTTCCTTATTAGTGGAATGGAAAAATAAACTAGAGTTAATTTTTCCAGTGCAATACTACAAAAGAGTGAACTAGATTTACATATATCTGTAAGAAGAAACCTTAAAATATAGGGTTAAGGAAGTGCTACTATTTATGTAAAATTTTAAGTACACACTTAGACTATATCTATCTATTATCTATCTGTCTGTCTGTCTGTCTCTCTATCTCCTTCCCTCCCTATCTTTCTATCTCTTTATCTCCTCTGCCTAACTATATTTTTGCATTGTGTTTGAACTTGAATCTATTAAAAGCACCTGCTTTATAAAACACTTTAAAAATATTTCTGTCTCCCAGGTAAATCTAAACCCAAGGAGTCTGAAGCTTTCTGAAGAGCAAGAGAAACTACTCTTATATATTTGGTGCTTGGCTAATAAGTGCAAGGTATATGAGGACATTTATAGCTTAGATGGCCAAATTTTAATTCTTATTACAAATCTGTTGTTTGGCTGAGAAAATTTCCTAAAACAGTATTTGGAGTTATCACATACCTCAGGGCTAAGTCATATTCTTTGATAAGTAACCCAAAACTTTGTAGCTAAGTGTTGATTAACTTGGAGACCTTCTTTTTCCTCAGTAAACACTGAAGAAAGTCATTTACTTTAATGAAAACAATAAGAAAAACTTATATGGATTAAGGTTTAACTAATATTGTTACCTCACTTAGCTAGTTTCATAGCTTTTTGCACATTTTGCTCCAGAGGTTGGTGGAATATTAATATTTTCTAATCATTTCCTTCTCTTCCTGAGGCAAATAATGGCCAGAATAATGCTTTGACTTCTCAAAGTACTTATTTGAACAATATTTGTTCAAACCAAGATTTCTCTCAAATACCACTGTAATGTAGGTTTTCTCTTAATTTTACTGAATGCTGAATTAAAGTTTTTAGATTTATTATTAGTATTTCCACTGTAGTAAAACAATAAAAACAGGCATGAGACTGTCACATGCTGACCTCAGCAGAGTGACCAGCTCTGGGCAACAGAGTGAAGAGAAATGTTTGGGGGCTGTCTTTAGCTCTCTAAATACACCAATTTATCTCTTAAAAAAAGGCCAGCCATCCTAAGCAATTATAGCAAACTATTAATATCTGCTTAATCTCTGTGGAGGCTACATATGTACTGAATTATTTTCTGTTCAAAGTGTTTTATAATTAGACATTTAAAAAGGAAGGAGAGAAGGAAGAGAAATTGCTCTCAGACAGGGTAATCCTGGAATGTTCTGACCACCTCAGATTAAACACATATTAAATGCAAAATCTCCAGGGGATTTATCTTTTCAGCTTTTATAGATAAACTGACGGAAGTTTCTACCCCTGTAAGGTTCCCTGTCAATGGACAGATTATCTGCTTGCTCACTGCCTCAGCACCATGCTCTTGCATTCTGCAGTCACCCGGATCAATACATCTCTAGCTCCCAGTTTTGCTCCTGACTAAGCTCTTGCCTCAGATCCTTCCTCTGTTCAGGCCTGCAGCCAGCTTTGCAATCCCTCGCTCATGACCTGTAGTTGTCTTGACACTGACACTATCTTAGGCTTTCCGTTCTCTGGGCTGGATCAATCTCCTTAATCACTAGCTTGTGTTTCCTGGGATGATGTCTTCTGGTTCTCAGTATGTGTCTTATATACACCATCTTAGGCAGTTCTGGTAAAGGACTTTCCTAGACTTTACAGGAGCAGTGCCACTCACAGCTCTTTCTGCTGCTTCTGTCTCAAATTTACTTAATCCTTGGAAGCAGCTGTTTGGTGAGCACGGGAGGTTAATGACTGCAGTTCAGAAAAGAGGCCAGGATTAGAAAGAAAGACTTGGGAATTACAAAAATATAGTCAATGGAAAAAGAAATGGGAATGAGTAAAATTATTCCAAAAGAAAAGCTAAAAATAAAAAAAGGAGAAAACAAGGACTGGACTTTGGGAAAACCCAAAATGTATGGCCCAAGGAAGTGGAAGAAGATTCAGCAAAGAAAGCAAAGTCAGTTGAGTAGGAAGAAAACCTGAAGGAAATGCTGCTCTGGAAGCTTCCAAGAAGTAGAAAGTTCCAAGAAACAGAGTGGCAAAACTGTTTACTGTTTTAGGATAGTTAATGAAAATAATGCCAGTGGAGCTGAAAATTAAGATGTCTTTGGATATTTCAGAGGGAGAAGAACAGAGCAGGGTAGTAGAAGCCAGACTGAGAAGAGTAACTATGAAGTGAGGAAGCGGAAGTAGGTAGAGACCACACCAAAGATTCTCCCCTGTACATCAAAATCCTTGGAATGGAGTGGTGAAGTTGTTAAAAACTGGAGATTTCTGGGTCTCACTCTCAGAAGTTCTAATTTACTTTTAACAAGGGCCAGAAATTTGCATTTTTTAAAAGCATTCCAGTTTTAATTAAAAAAATTGGCAATGTAAAAGAGGAAAGATATGGGGGAGAAGCCTATCTACTGGGGGGTGTGACAAACACATTGTAATTTTAAACCTTCTTTGCCAGAAAGCCTCTCCCTGGGGCAATAATGTGTTGACCAGCTAGTGCAAAGAGAAGTCTGCTTAACAATTGTGCTTTTCATTGATAATGATTTAATTGCCTTTTGGTATAAATTAGTTTAGGCACCATGACCTAATATGTCCTAGGCCTGATGACACTTAGGTAAACTGAATGTTGATATTTTAGCCTTCAACAAATATTTATTCTTTGATTCTAGTTCCATGGAGCCTAGAAGCCAAGTACTTGAGAATTAAAAAAAATTCTGAATTCTTCCCTATCGTTTTATCAGCATCCTCTCTTGTTTGCCAAGAACAAAGATTACTAGTGATAACCTTCTAGGCAATTGTTGCAAAAAAGCCTCTTACTGTTTCCAGTCTCTGCAAAAAGCCTTTCACTATTTTCAAGTCCTCCAGATCTCACTGTATTTAAACTCTTGCCATCTCAATTCTATCCCTCTTATTCTACTTAACTTACACTGTTTAAGGTCACTCAATGATGCCAAAATCCACACTTAATTCTCTTCTTGGTTTTTAATTTTTAACTACTCTAAAGCCTTAGAGATTGTTAATGCCAATTTCCCAAAATTATTTCCTAAAATTATTCTTCAGATGTTTCCTATTCTCCATGCTGCAGCCTAATTGTGGATGACCACAAAGCACCTGTTTTTCAAGAGTTACATAGTACTGTCATCTACTCTTACAAATGTACACGTAAATTCTAAGAAGATTATTTAGAAATTTCTGATTTCCAGCCTCTCTTTCATTTACTATGTTGTATTTCTCACTGCCTATTAGACTTGGTTGGTCTGACCATAACAGTATCTCAACTGTAATGGCAAAAGTTGAAATAGACATTCATCTCTTTTTATTTCTTTTTCAGATTTTTGTTGTTAGTATGTAGAAATGCAACTGATTTATGTATGTTGATTTTGTATCTTGCAACTTTACTAAATTTGTTTATTAGTTCTAACAGTTATTTTTGGTGAAATCTTTAGAACTTTCTATATATAAGATCATGTCACCTGCAAACGGAGACAATTTTACTTCTTTTCTGAGTTGGATTCCTTTTCTTTCTTTTTCTTGCCTTATTGCTGTGGCTAGGACTTCCAGTACTATGTTGAATAGGAGTAGTGAGAGTGGGCATCCTTGTCTTGTCCCTGATCTTCAAGGAAAAGCTTTTAACATTTCATTATTGAGTATTATGCTAACTGTGGGCTTGTTATATATGGCCTTTATTATGTTGAGGTAGGTTCCTTCTACATGTACTTTGTTGAGAGCTTTTTATCATGAAAGATGTTGAATTTTGTCAAAGATTTTTTGTATCTTTTGAGATGATATGATTTGAGAATTCTTTCATTCTATGAATGTGGTGTATTGCATTTATTGATTTGTGTATGTTGAACCCTCTTTGCATTCCAGACATAAATACCATTTTATCATGGTGTATTATCATTTTAATGTACTGTTGAATTTGGGTTTCTATATTTTGTTGAGAACTTTTATATCTATACTCATTAGGTATTTTGGACTGTAGTTTTCTTTTCTTGTAGTATCTTTATCTGGCTTTGGTATCAGGGTAATGCTGGCTTCATAAAATGAGTTTGGGAGTGTTCTTGCTGTTCAATTTTTTGGAAGAGTTTGAGAAGAATTGGTATAAATCCTTCTTTAAATGTTTTGTAGAATTCACCAGTGAAGCCATCTGGCCCTGGGTTTTTCTTTGTTGGGAGGTTTTTGATTACTTATTTAATCTCCTTACTTGTTATTGGTCTGTTCAAATTTTCTGTTTCTTCATAATTCAGTCTTGGTAGGTTGTATATTTCTAGGAATTTATCCATTTCTTCTATGTTGTCCAATTTGTTGGCATATAATTGTTCATAGCAGTATCTTGTGATCCTTTGTATTCCTGTGATATCAGTTGTAATGGCTCTTCCCTCATTTCTGATTTTATTTATTTGAGTTTTGTTTCTTTTCTTAGTTAGCCTAGCTAAAGTATTGTCAATTTTGTTTATCTTTTCAAAAAGCCATCTTAGTTTCATTGACCTTTTCTATTGTTTTGCTGGTCTCTACTTCATTTATTTCTTCTCTCATCTTTGTTATCTTCTTCCTTCTCCTAACTTTGGGTTTAACTTGTTCTTCTTTTTCTAGTTCCTGAAGAAGAAAAAAAAAATCCCATTTACAAAGTTATTAAAAACAATAAAATGCTTAAGATAAATTTAACTAATGAAGTGAAAGATCTGTACACTGAAAACTATATGATTTTAATGAAAAAATTGAAGGAGACACAAATAAATGAAACTGTATCCCTAGTTCATGGATCATAAGAATTAATATTGTTAAAATGTCCATACTATCCACTGCCATCTATAGATTCAATGCAATCCCCATCAAAGCTCCAATGACATTTTTCACAGAAATAGAAAAGACAGTTCTGAAGCATATATGGAACCACAAAAGACCCTGCATAGCCAAAGCACTCCTGAGAAAGAAGAACAAAGCTGGAGGCATCACACTTCCTGATTTCAAATGATATTACAAAGCTTTAGTAATAGAAACAATATGGTACTGGCATGAAAACAGACACATAGACTAATGGGACAGAATTGAAAGCCCGGAAATAAACTCTTGTATATATGGTCAACTAATATTTGATAAAGGAGCAAAAAAATACTCAATGGGGAAAGGATAGTCTCTTCAATAAATAGTATTAGGAAAACTGGATAATCACATGCAAAAGAATAATATTGGACCCCTATCTTACGTCATTCACAAAAATTAATTTAAAATTTTCTTTTCTTTTCTTTTTTTTCTTTTTCTCCCCAAAGCACCCCTGTACATAGTTGTATATTCTTCGTTGTGGGTCCTTCTAGTTGTGGCATGTGTGACGCTGCCTCAGCGTGGTCTGATGAGCAGTACCATGTCTGCGCCCAGGATTCGAACCAACGAAACACTGGGCCGCCTGCAGCGAAGCGCGCGAACTTAACCACTCGGACACAGGGCCAGCCCCAACACAAAAATTAATTTAAATCTATTAAAGACTTAAATACAAGACCTGAAACGGAAAAACTTATAGAAGAAAACAAAAAAAAGTCTTCATCAGTCTTGGAAACAATTTTTTGGATATGACACCAAAAGCACAAGCTAAAAACCAAAAATCAACAAATGGACTGTATCAAACTAAAAACTTCTGCTCAGCAAAAGAAACAATCAACAAAATGAAAAGGTAACTTATGGAATGGGAGAAAATATTTGCAAACAATCTCTCTGATGAGTTAATATCCAAAAAATAAAGGGAACTCATACAAGTCAATAGCAAAAAACCCCAAATAATCTGATTAAAAAATGGGCAGATGAAGTGAATAGACATTTTTCCAAAGAAGACATACCAATAGTCAACAAGTAAAGGAAAAGATGCGCAATACCACTAATCATCAGGGAAATGCCAATCAAAACCACAACGAGATATCATCTTATACCTGTTAGAATGTCTATTATCAGAAAAAACAAGAGATAATAAATGCTGGTGAGGATGTGGAAAAAAAGGAAACCCTTGTACACTGATGGTGGGAGTGTCAATTGGCACATCCACTATGGAAAATTGTTGGAAGTTCCTCAAAAAATTAAAAATAGAACTACCATATGATCCGGCAATTCCACTTCTGGATATTTATCCAAAGGAAATGAAATCACTACTCCAAAGAGATATCTGTACTTCCATGTTCTTTACAGCATTATATACAATAGCCAAGGTGATGGAAACAACCTCAGTGTCCATCAATGGATGAATGGATAGTCATCATGGAGATCTAATGAACAGCATAGTGGCTAGAGTTAACAACACTGTATTATAAACTTGAAAGTTGTTAAGAAAGTAGATCTTTCTCACAATAACAACAACAACAAAAAGATAATTATGTGAGGTGATAGAGGTGGTGTTAACTAATCCTATATGGCAGTCATTTCACAAATATGTGTTTCAAATCATCATGCTGTACATCTTAAACTTTATGTCAATTATACCTCATTAAAGCTGGAGGAAAAAAATCCACTTCTCAAATCACTTTTTTCCCCTGGAGTCTTTATTTCTTTTAGCAATTCTACGATTCTTTCAGGAGAAAGTTACTCCATTGGTTTTATGTGCAATTAGTTGCTTACATCTATCATTTATCCCTTTTTGAGGTATTTTGGAATCAGTCTCCTAATTTCTGGTCACATTGCCATCAGATTTAATTTGGATCTTTTTTATGATCTACAAGGACTACAAAAGCATTTTTTAAATGTTAAGTTTATCTAGGTATAATTTACGTATAATAAAATTCACTCCTTTTAAGTGTAAGTGTTAATGAATTTTGACAAATGTATATGGTTGTGTTATCACCACTACGATCAAGATATAGAACATTTGCGTCATCCCAAAATGTGGCAATCAATGTATGCAGTCAATTCCATCCCCCGACTCCTGGCCTCTGGCAACTACTGATGTTTTCTGTCCTTATGATTTTACCTTTTCTACAATGTCACATAAATGGAATCATTCAGTATGTAAACTTTTGTATGAGGCTGCTTGCACTTAGCAGAATGCTTTTGAGATTCATTCATGTTGCATGTATCAGCATAGGTTATTGCTTTTTATTGCTGATAAAAATGCATCACATTGTTGTACTACAATTTTTTTATCCATTGACCAGTTAATAGATATTTCAGTTTTTCCATTTTTTGGCTATAATGAAAAAGCCTGCTGCAAACATTTGCATGCAAATATTTGTTTGGATATATGTTGTCATTGCAATAGCACTTTAGTCATCTATCTGCATAGTTTCTCAAGTTCATGGTGCCAACAGAAATAAATTAATAGCTGTGACAGTGTATTTCACTCACACCAAAACTTTTAGTGGTTTTTCATTACATTAGATTTATAAAACAAACATCATTTATTAAATAACTTTGTTTATTAGATACAGTTATTAGATAAATGTTAAGCCACTTGTCTTTACATTAAAGGCTTCCAAGATTGATCTCAATATACTTTTTCAGGTATATTACTCACCCATTACTCACTTTATGCTTAACTATGCTCTTGGATTATTTACTATTCCCAGACTTAAACTTTCATACTTCTTTCTTCTGCTTATATCACTAATTTAAATAGAATTTAGCTAAGTAAACACTCATTGATTACCTACTGTGTATAAGTTATAATGCTTTGTAGATAGAAGTGTCTCTTGCTGATCTAATCTTTTGGTTCCTGAGTTTCTGAGCAAATAGTGAGAATTCAGCTAGAGAAGGACACTGGCCTTATCTTAAAAATTTACTTGAGTCTTTTTGAGCTCAGAGAGTGACAGGAGAGTCTCTAGCTGAAGACAAGTCTCTTGTGTATAATGGGTACTTAATAAATATGTGTTTAAATAAATTTAATTGATATCAATGGTATAAGCATTGAAGTAGATATCAGGTGAGTATGGCGAGCTTATTTTTAGACACACTGAGATAGAGGCATCATGAAAATGTGGGATGGGAGTTAAAGAGAGATCACATTTAAAGACATAGCTTGAAGCACCAATTACATAGATGTGGTAGTTGATGCCAAGAGAGCAAGTAAGAATCCCTTAGGGAGAAAGTGAAGAATGAGGAGAGACAGAGTTCGGGAAGCTTTGGGGAATGCAGGCATTTCATACCTGCTTGCTAGAGTAAGACTGAGATAATTAAAGAATGATTGGAACAAAAGCAGTAGGAGAGAGGAGAATATGCAGCGAATAGGCAAGGTGGTAGAGAGGGAGGGGATGCTGAAAGACTTGAACATTTATTGAATGACTATTATATGTCTGATAGAGATTAATTGGCAACTTACATAATTTGCCTCATTTAATATTAATAATATTTCCTATGAAATGGGTAATATTCTTTTGCTTTTATAGGTAATAAAGCTTATGCTTAGACAATTTAATAAATTTTCATATGGTAATATGGCCGGAAAGGGGTGTAGCTGGGTTAAGTATTAAGCACAATGAGGGCGTATTGTTTCATGTCTGTCTTGCTTACCATTGACCCCCAGGGCCTAGTTTAGTCCCTGGCAATACTGTGCATTCTATAAACACTTATTGATTTTATTAAATCAAATTTAGATTCGTTTGACTTCAAAGCTCATGGTCTTTGCACAATACCTCAGTGAATAATCACAGAAACCAAGGAAGGTGAAAACTTGAATACGAAAGCATACGCTAAATCATTTAGAGGTGTTGAGTCATCACACGGATTTAGAAGTGTACACTGAATTTTTCAGCATGGGAAGTAGTCATTGGTAACTTTTAAAGGGGCATTTTCCATAGAGTAGACTTAGAAGTCAGAAGGTAATAGGTTGGAAAATACCTTGTCCCAGCAAATGCTGGGATTGCACATTGGTCCCTACACATAGCAGCAACACTCCAACGCTCTGAGATAAGTGCATCTGATCAGCGCATTTCTATTGCCTGATCTTGGGTGGGAGTCAGATACCAGCCGACTGTGCTCCTCCTAACTTCAGGGCTTATATTGCTAAGCTTCAAAAGTAGCTCACTGATGCTCTTCACAAGGCTTGCAAGCTTCCCCATCCCCAAGGAGGATGTGACTCCAAGCACAGTCTTGGAAAGAAATCTACTCAGAAAAGCCTTCCCCTGTCTCCATTTTCACTTAAAAAAATATTTTCTATGTGGGTGAGGGATTCAGGTATTGTTTCTAATGAATTATTTAAAAAATTCTATGAATGGTTTAGCACCTCCTTTAAAACATAACATCTATCGTATTGGTGCCTCCATTGAAACTTACAATTTAACTGTTACATCAGCAAATATTTTTAATACAGTGTAATGTATGTTATATAAGAGGTACGAAAAGGCATGGAGCAAAGGACAGAGTGATCAAATCTCACCTAGGGTGGGGATGTGGTCAGGCAGGACTTCACAGGCAAAGTGGTGTTTGACTTAAGTTTTGAAAGATGGCAGCATGTGGGAAGCCTAGAGCTTTGACAGTGGATGGCACATAATGTTCTTCCCATAGCTGTAAGAGGCCCTTAGTGGCCTCTTTCCAAAATCCTTTAGTATAGGTGGTAAACTACAAGTGTGTAGCATTGCATTTTTTTTTTTTAGAAGAAACCACTTTTTTTTTTAATTTATTTTTTATTTTTTTTTTTAAGATTTTATTTTTTCCTTTTTCTCCCCAAAGCCCCCCGGTACATAGTTGTGTATTCTTCGTTGTGGGTTCTTCTAGTTGTGGCATGTGGGACGCTGCCTCAGCGTGGTCCGATGAGCAGTGCCATGTCCGCGCCCAGGATTCGAACTGACCAAACACTGGGCCGCCTGCAGCGGAGCGCGCGAACTTAACCACTCGGCCACGGGGCCAGCCCCTGTAGCATTGCATTTTTTTATTAGTTGAAGTAATTTTTTTCTTTCAGTTTATCTAAGAAGTAGTTCTGCTGCTCCTGGCTTGATTCAAGGTTTGATCACATGCCGTTGGTAGGAAATAAAAAGACAGAAGAATTGACTTGACAAAACACAGAGGAAGCATAATTAGGTAAAAAACCCAAAAAATCTCATGGAAGAAACTTTTTTAGGAATGAGTTATGGGAAGGATTATTATTAAAGAAATAGGATGACTATCAGGAATGTCATTTTGCCTGCTGAATTGCTTTCTATAGGCAAGTTGAGTCATAGACATAATTTAAGGTGTTAAAATAAATTCTCACAGATTGAACTAAACCAGATAACGTTAATATAAATGTGGTAATACAGTAATATTTTAAGTTGAATTTCAGACTATGTAGATGGAATGAAAGAATGTTGAGGATGCTCATCATTAGGCGGTCACAGAGGACTCTGTTTTGAGGTGAACGGGGGTGGTGGAGAGAGTCTGAGCCTTGGAGTGCAGACCCGGGTTCAAAGTCCAATCATGCTGATTTCGGTGTTTTGACTTCGGGAAGACCACTTCCTCTAAGCCTCAGTTTTCTCATGTCTAAAATAGAAATGATGATATCTTTGTTACGTTTAGTTATGTCAGTTAAATGAATTCATGTACCTAGGGTAACTTACACAGTGCCCGGACCAAAGCAGTTGCTCAATAAATCTTGGTTAATGTCTCCTTACTCTTGTTTTCTTTTCCACCTCCCCTTCATCTCCTCATGTCTTCCTTTCCACCTTTGAAAGATGGGAAAAAGGAGTTATAGCATATTCAAGGAAAGTCTCAGTAATTATGAAAGATTTAAGAATTAAGGGTCAGCACTCAAAAAAAAAAGTAACAGTAGACTTCACGTTGAAGATTTTACTATGATCACTCTTATTTTACATATATAGAAACTAAAGTTTGGCGAGATTAAGTAGTTTGCCAGGTTTAATCCCTAATAAGTGTCAGATCCAGGACTTTAACTTGCAATCTTTTTGACTCTAAAGAGCAAGCCCCTAATCACAATGCGCTCTATTGACTAAATAGTGAGCTTAGCGTGAATTCACCTAAATTCCTCAATCCTCATTTCACCTGCTGCCCTTAAGCCAGAGCTCCTTCAGCCTGTACTTGAAGAGCAGGGCTCTTTTCTTTCCTTTTTCTTGTTGTTGTACTGACCTTACATGTGTCCTTATTAAATTCCATCTTGTCAGGTTTGGCCCATCTCTCTAGCTTGTCAAGATCTTTTTGGCTCACGATCCTGGTACACTGTCATCCAACATATTCCTTATCCTTCCAAGCTTTGTATCATCTGCAAATGTAATACACATATATTTTCCGTCTTCATTCAAGTCATTGATAAAATCGTTGAACAAGCCAGGGCTGAAGGCAAAGCCCACAGACTGTGACATCATTTCATTAATCAGTATCCTCAATAAATGGCTTTCCAATTCATTTCAAATCTATTCAATTGTATTAGCATTCAATCTCTCTTTCTCTATCTCTTTCACAAGGGTATTAAAAAAGTCCTTGTCAAGCCTTTTAGTCTTGATGAAGTCTAGATACCTGATTTCTGCATTTCCCTAATGTACAAGTTAAGTAACCCTGTCAAAAATGGGACTCCAGTTTTCAACCTAACTATATGTGTTACATGTTGTTTGCTAAAATATTTATTTTCAAAAGAAGATAAAGTCCCATTCAATATTTTTATTTACAGCTACCTAGTTAAAATGAAACTTAAATCCACAGATAATAGAGTTCCTGATTGTAGCTGTCTTCGTACGAAGGTTCTCAATTATTCCTCTTCTAAATACCGTAGAATCACAGCTCATTCTCTTAGGCATGATATTAAATACAAAACAATATATATTATGTTAATCTTTGCAATTTGCATATTTTCAAGAGGGTATGTTTAAAACTTCTAATTTTCCCTAGATGAAGAATTTGAAGATCAATTCTAGTAAGTTGAAAAAGGTCATAAAATTCTACACTAAAAGTAACTGACTTAGAGGCTGGCCCCATGGCCCAGTGGTTAAGCTCGTGCGCTCTGCTTCAGTGGCCCATGGTTTCAGTGGTTCAAGTCCTGGGAGCAGACATGGCACCTCTCATCAGGCCATGCTGAGGTGGCGTCCCACATAGCACAGCCGGAGGCACTCACAACTAGAGTATACAACTATGTACTGGGGGGCTTTGGGAGGAAGAAGAGGGGAAAAAAAAAGAAGATTGGCAACAGATGTTAACTCAGTTGCCAATCTTTGGAAAAAAACCAAAAACAGTAACTGCCTTAGAATTTATTTAGATCAAGGACATTTAAAATCTAGTCCATGTGATTGTTTTTTTCATTAGAATAGAAATATTAGAGAGTGACATCACCAAGATGGCGAAGTAAGAGACTCTCCCACAAAGATCACCAATTAGGCAGCTATCCATGGACAAAAACAGCTCTGGGAGAGCTCAGCAGTCCACTTACAAAACTTCAGCAGCATAGTGGAACAAAAATACCTGAGAATAACCTCACAAAAAGGACAAGGAAAAACAGCTTCATTTTTACCACATTTTCTTTATCCATTTATCCCTTGATGAACTCTTATGTTGTTTCCATGTCTTGGCTATGGTAAGTAATACTGCAATAAACATGGAGGTGCAGATATCTGGCTAATTTTTAATTAAGGAGTAAATGTATGAAGAATCTCTGGTTCATTACATTAGGTAGAACCATATGAATTTCCATTTTTTAAAGTCAAACAATTGAATGTTGGCAATTTCATGTGGTTTAACCTAATAATTATTCGAAATTTGAAAAAGAAAATTTATTGAAGCAATTTTTCCATAACTGGTTAATAGCAGGAATAAACTAGTTTGTGTATGATTTCTGATGTAACAGAGTCGTCATTACCCTCTTGCAGTTTATTCTTCTAATTGGCACTGAATAAATTTCCCATATTATGAAGAGGAATGAATGCTCATATGATGCCAGAGAAGAAAATATACACCATTTGGATGCCAAAACAGAATCCTTATATTGGTGAAACAAACAATAAATGCACTGCTTGCCAAAGTGAATAACCACTGTTGTAAAAAAGTTAAACCAGAGCAGTGTTTAGCTTTCGAGGACAATGAGCAGATGGCCTGGTCTCATAATTGGAATGATGCTGGGTCACTTATTTGAGTTAGTTACTGTGATTCATAGGTCTTACATCACATGTTGGGAAACAAGATTAGTTATAGGAATGTTTGGATGGCTTTGATTGTCAACTTCTTTTAACTGCACTTAAAAGATTTCAAAACCTGAAATACAAGAAGTGAGATGGAAATATTGGAGGAATTATAACTTGTTCATTTATAGAGTTGGTATTGATCCCAACAGCAATTTTGTAGGCTATATAGAATGAGACAAGCCACATGGTTGTAAACTTTAGCATAAATTTATATTATAAAATTCTGCACCTTCTCCAAAGTAGCACTCTGCCCTTGGAATGTATTCCTGTACTTCCTTTATCTTAACCTATTAAGTGGACCCTTTGTGTGAGTTAAATACATCCTGAAATCTCATATCTTTTCCAAGTCTTTCAGTATGAATCATATTATAGAACTGCATACTCATGAGGCTTTTCCCCATCTTTCTTCAGTATTGAATTGCATTGGATGTATGTCCTGGTTTTTATGTGTGCCTTACTTAGAAGTTCTTATTCCATTGATCTTAATAGGCATTTGTCAATATATGCATAACTCTATATGTGTAACTATAGCAGTACACATAGACCAAATGAGATTCTGCATGTGAAATACTTTTTGAATTATAAAATAGCATGTAAATACAAATAATTATTATCAGCCTGTTTCTATTGAATTATAAAATCCCACAGGGTAGTGGCTAGGCTACGTTTATGAAATTCTTTGTTATATCATGATACAAGGCCAATCATGGTGTTGATGTGTGTTAGAAAGGGTGTGTTGATGGTATTCAGAAAGGGGGAAGAATCACAACCAGCAAAGCTTTTATGTGTTCTTGATTCAGTTTGAGATCTAAAGAAAAAGCTTATCAGTTATTGTACAATTCTAAAAATTGTTAAATACTGTTGTGTTAAAAGCTTTATGTTCAATAAGCAAGGATGTCAGCATCATGGCAGAGTGAACTTACCTGAGATTCTCTCCCCTCCAACATACAATGAAAGGGGGCATCCATACTCCAACAGAGGACATCCTAACACAACACAAAAACATTGGAGAGACATGCAGCCATATGATGCAGGGCAGAGAGGCTGGAGAGCCCCTCCAAGGAGCTGGAATGGGGTAAGAAAGAACTTTACTCCCTTCCCTAAAGACTGCAATCTGCGATGGTAGGAGGCTCCATGATGGAAGGAGCAGGGGAGGGGATGTTTGCTTGTGGGAACATCAAGGACACCTGAGGGCCCATGCAGCCTAGAGGGAAGACCCCTACTAGGGTGAGAGCTTTCTCAGGGGGTGATCTCATCAAACCAACACCCCAGGAGAGCAGACAGTGAGAGCAGAGTGAGAAAGCCCAGAGAGCACGCAGGAGAAAGCGCACCTCCCCCATCTGCCCTGCACCTGCTTGGCTGCATGGGATCTCAGCTGAAGACAGAGGGCTCAGAATACGTGACTGTTGACCCCTACCCCAGTGGCTATAGGCGGTAACTGAAAGCAAATAATATCAGGATATGTAAGATCCGATCAACCTCCTCTAGCAAAATCAAACACTATATCAAATCTCCAGACCAGAGAGAAAATGACAAGGGCCCAGAATTCAGTCCTGAGGACACAGCAATATGTAATCTAAATGAAAATGAATTCAAAATAGCTATCATCAAAAAACTCAATGGGGTAAAAGAGAATGTAGAGAAACAATTCAATGAGTTCAGGGGCTACTTCACAAAGGAGATTGAAAGTGTAAAGAAGAATCAATCAGAAACATTAGAGATGAAAGGGACAATGGAAGAGATAAAACAAAATATGAATTCCCTGAACACTTGAGTGGACATCATAGAAGAACATATCAGCATAATTGAAGATAGACATGTTGAAATGCTCTAGACAGAGGAGGAGAGAGAACTAAAACTAAAAATAAATGAAGAAAGTCTCCAAGAAATATCCTAATCAATTAAGAAATGCAACATGAGAATTATAGGTATTCATGAAGGAGAAGAGAAGCAGAATGGAGCAGAAAGTGTGTTCAAAGAAATAATAGCAGAGAACTTCCCAAACCTAGGGAAAAAGGGAAATCCATGTGGAAGAAGCTTCCATATCTCCTAGATATGTCAATGTAAAAAGACCTACTGCAAGGCATATAGTAGTAAAACTGGCAAAAATCAATGAAAAAGAAAGAATACTAAGGGCAGCAAGGCAGAAGAAAATAACCTAAGAAGGAACCCCTATCGGGCTTTCAGTGGATTTCTCTGCAGAAAACTTACAAGCTAGGAGAGAATGGAATAACATATTCAAATCTTTAAAACACAAAAGTTTTCAGCCAAGAATACTCTATCCAGCACAAATATCCTTCAGATATGAGGGAGAAATTAAAACTTTCCCAGACAAACAAAAGCTAAGGGAGTTTGTAGCCATGAGATCCTCCCTACAGGAAATCCTCAAGAAGGCCCTCATACTTGAAAAAAAAAAAAAAAAAGAGCAAGAAAGGGGTCACAAAACACAGAGTAAGGAGATAAATAGGTAGACAGAATCAGAATAGGATAGCAAATACTCAAGTATAGTATTAAGATAAAAGGAAGGAAAACACCAAAACCAAAGATAATCCTGTCATTTTTAACCACAAACTCGCAACACAAGATGGAATAGGATGTGAGAAAAACAACTTAGGAGGGGAGGAGGAAAGGAACTGAATCGGTTTAGTCTAAGCAAATAACAGGCCATCAGAAAATGGGCTATCTTATACACGAGATTCTGAATATAAACCTCATGGTAACCACTAAAAAAAAAAGCAGAACAGAGACACAAATAATAAATAATAAATAAGGAGAAAACAAAGAAACACACCATAATTCATTGGGTAGACCAAAACACACAGAATGAGAAACAAAGGAAATGCAGGAGAACTGGAAAATGAGTGATAAAATGACAGTATTAAGCCCTCATACATCAATAATCACCCTAAACATAAACGGATTGAATTCTCCAATAAAAAGACACAGAATGGCAGGATGGATTAAAGAACAAGGCCCAACAATACGCTGCCTCCAGAAAACATGTCTCAACTCCAACGACAAACACAGGCTCAGAGTGAAGGGCTGGAAGACAATACTCCAAGCTAATGGCAAAAAAAAGAAAGCAGGTGTTGCAATACTTATGTCAGATAAAGTAGACTTCAAGATAAGACAGGTAAAGTGAGACAAAGAGGGGCAGTATATAATGATCAAAGGGACACTCCATCAAGAAGAAATAACACTTACAAATATCTATGCACCAAACACAGGAGCACCAAAGTTCATAAAGAAACTATTAACAAACCTGAAAGAAGATAATAATAACACAATAATAGCAGGGGACCTCAACACTCTACTAACATCAATGGACAGCTCATCCAGACAGAATTTAACAAGGAAATAGTGGAATTAAATGAAAAGCTAAACCATTTGGACTTTAAATAGACATATATAGAACACTCCATCCAAAAATAGCAGAATACACATTCTCCTCAAGTGCACATGAGACATTCTCAAGGATAGACCATATGTTGGGAAACAAGGAAAACTTCAATAAATTTAAGAAAATTGAGATAATAACAAGTGTCTTTTCCAATTATAATGCTATAAAGCTAGAAATTAATAACAAGAAAGAAGATGAGAAAGGCACAAAGATGTGGAGACTAAACAACATGCTATTGAACAAGCAATGGATCATTGAAGAAATTAAAGGAGAAATAAAAAAATATCTGGAGACAAATGAAAATGATAACATACCATACCAACTCATATGGGATGCAGCAAAATCTGTATTGAGGGAAATTCATCACAATACAGGCATGCCTTAACAAACAAGAAAAATCCCAAATAAGCAATCTGAAATTACACCTGAATTACAAAAAGAAGAACAAAGCCCAAAGTCAGCAGAAGGAGGGAAATAATAAAAATCAGAGCAGAAATAAATGCTATTGAAACAAAAAAGGCAGTAGAAAGGATCAATGAAACAAAGAACTGGTTCTTTGAGAAGATAAATAAGAGTGACACACCCCTAGCCAGACTTACAAAGAAAAAAAGACAGAAAGCTCAGATAAACAAAATTAGAAATGAAAGAAGAGAAATAACAACGGACACCACAGAAATACAATGGATTATAAGACAGTACTACAAAAAATCGTATGCCAACACAATGGGTAATCTAGATGAAATGGGTAAATTCTTAGACTCTTACAACCTCCCAAAGCTGAGTCAAGAAGAAACAGATAATCTGAATAGACCAACCACAAGGAAAGAGATTGAAACAGAAATCAAAAGCATCCCAAAGAATAAAACCTCAGGACCAGATGGCTTTCCTAGGGAATTCTACCAAACTTTCAGAGAAGATTTAATACCTATCCTTCTCAAGCTATTCCAAAAAATTAGAGAAGATGGAACACTTCCTAACACATTCTACAAGGCCAACATCACTCTGATACCAAAGCCTGACAAAGACAACACAAAAAAGGAAAACTACAGGCCAATATCGCTGATGAACATAGATGCAAAAATCCTCAACCAAATTTTGGCAACCTGAATTCAGTAATATATCAAAAAGATGATACATCATGATCAAGTGGGATTTATACTAGGGACACAGGGATGGTTCAATATCTGCAAACCAATCAATGTGATACAGCACATCAACAAATTGAGGAATAAAAACCACATAATCATCTCAGTAGATGCAGAGAAAGCATTTGAAAAGATCCAACAGCCATTTATGATAAAAAACCCTTAACAAAATGGGGATAGAAGGAAATTACCTCAACATAATAAAGGCCATATATGACAAACCCACAGCCAACATCATACTTAATGGGCAAAAACTGAGCGCCATCCCCCTGAGAACAGGAACAAGACAAGGATGCCCACTATCACCACTCCTATTCAACATAGTACTGGAAGTTTTGGCCAGAGCAATTACGCAAGAGAAAGGAATAAGAGGAATCCAAAAAGGGAGTGAAGAAGTGAAACTCTCACTGTTTGCAGATGACATGATCTTATGTATAGAAAACCCCAAAGAATCCATTGGAAAATTAATAGAAATAATTAACAACTACAGTAAAGTTGAGGGTACAAAATCAACTTACAAACATCAGTTGCTTTTCTATATTCTAATAACAAACTTACAGAAAGAGAACTCAAGAATACAACTCCATTTACAATCACAACACAAATAATGAAGTGTCTAGGAATAAATTTAACCAAGGAGGTGAAGGACTTATATAAGGAAAAGTATAAGACATTACTAAAAGAAATTGATGATGACGTAAAGAGATGGAAAGAGATTCCATGCACATGGATTGGAAGAATAGACATAGTTAAAATGTCCATATTACCCAAAGCAATCTACAGATTCAGTGCAGTCCCAATCAGAATCCCAAAGACATTCTTTATGGAAATAGAACAGAGAATCCTAAAATTCATATAGGGCAATCAAAGACACTGAATTGCTTAGGCAATCCTGAGAAAAAAGAACAAAGCTGGAGGCATCACAATCTCTGACTTCGAAATGTACCAGAAAGCCACAGAGATCAAAATGTCATGGTACTTGTACAAAAACAGGCACACAGATCAATGGAACAGAACTGAAAGCCCAGAAATAAAGCCGTACTTCTAAGGACAGCTAATATTCGACAAGGTGCCAAGAACGTACAATTCAGAAAAGATAGTCTCTTCAATAAATGGTGTTGGGAATACTGGACAGCCTCATGCAAAAGAATGAAGGTAGACCACTATCTCATGCCATATACAAAAACAAACTCAAAATGGATGAAAGACTTCAAGATACATCCTGAAACTATAAAACTCCTGGAAGATGATATAAGTAGTACACTCTTTGACATCGAACTTAAAAGGATCTTTTCGAATATCATGTCTTCTGACAAGGGAAACAAAAGAAAAAATAAACAAATGGGAGTTCCTCAGACTAAAGAGCTTCTGCAAGGCAAAAGAAAGTAGAATCAAAACAAAGAGACAACCCACCAATTGGGAGAAAATATTTACAAATCATATACCCGACAAGGGGTTAATCTCCATAATACATAAGGGACTCACACAACTGAACAACAAAAAACAAACAGCCTGATCAAAAAATGAACATTTTTCCAAAGAAGATATATAGATGGCCAATAAACTCATGAAAAGATGTTCAACATCACTAAGCATTAGGGAAATGCAAATCAAAACTATACCTTACACCTGTTAAAATGGCTATAATCACTAAGACTAAAAATTACAAATGTTGGAGAGGGTGTGGAGAAAAGTGAACCCTCATATACTGCTGGTGGGAATGCAAATTGGTGCAGCCACTGTGGAAAGAAGTATGCAGATTCCTCAAAAAACTAAAAGTAGAACTACCATTTGACCCAGCTATCCTAATGCTGGCTATCTACCCAAACAACTTGAAATCAACAATCCAAAGTAGCATATGCACCCCTATGTTCATTGCAGCACTATTCACAATAGCCAAGACATGGAAACAATCCAAGTGCCCATTGACTGATGATTGGATAAAGAAGATGTGGTATGTATATACAGTGGAATACTACTTAGCCATAAAAAAGGACAAATCACCCCACTTGCAACAACACGGAAGGACCTGGAGGAAATTATGCGAAGCGAAATAAGCCAGACTGAGAAAGACAAACACCAGATAATTTCACTCATATGTGGAATGTGGACAAACACATGGACAAAGAAAACAGTTCAGTGGCTACCAGGGGAAGGGGGGTGTGGGATGGGCACAGGGGGTGAAGGGGAGGACTTACGTGGTGACAGTCAAGAAATAATGTACAACTAAAATCTCACATTGATGTAAACTATTATGAACTCAATAAAAAAAAACAAAAAAAGAGCTTTATGTTCTATGTCAGGCTCTGTCAGTGCTTAGTGCAGTAGGGGCCTAATGAAATTTTTTAATGAATCAAAAAAACATGACTATATAATAGACAAAGATCATTTATTTTGTAAATATTTATTATTTATTTAGATTTCTCTTTCTTTCTTTCAAAAGAATACGTATCTTGTCTATTGAGAGCCTTAATAGCTATTTAGAGCCTTAATATCTATGTTTTATTTTCTGATATGATTCATTTGAATAAGTGGTCAATATACATAGACGCATGGGAAGTTAATCATTGATTAATTGGAGGAAGATCCTGAGTGAATTAACTTACCCCCAGTTTTAATATCTGTGGCCTTGTCAATCTCTCTTTTTCTCTCTCTCTCTATATGCAGACTGTATGTGTGTGCGTGTGTGCTCACATACACACACATACATACATATATGTACATAAGAATGCTAGAAACTTTTGTTGTTTTGTGGTGTTCAGGTCTTGTTCATGCTTATTACTTACTAAACCAACTTTTTTCTTCATTTGCATTTACTTAGTATTTAGTCTTCCAAGGAATACTGTGTCAATGTATTTTTTAAGAATTTAGTTGTAAATATTCCTCAAGATAGACTATCTATGCATGGTGGTCTTTAGTTTTGATATTATACATATTTAAGGTAGTCATTGACAATGGTAGAGTAAAAATGATCACTTAGATGTCACACCATGGTAAAATAAAATCCAATAATTTCTAAAGCAGTTTGAAATGACTCAGATTGATAATTTCTCACAATAGAACTATCATTTATATTCTAGGAAAAAATCCATTTATTTTTACACTAGACATCAACACTTTTCCCTATGTTTCATTTTGAAATGCTTGCCTACAATAAATTCTTACAAATTATAGAAATAAAATGCAAACTACAATATGATCACACTTCATACAGAAATAGCCCTTCATGCTTTATTCATAACTAGGTACTAAGCTTAATGCAGAGAATAAAAATAAAGAGAAAAATCATGTGCACCAAGCTCTGTAACTAGTGTGTGCAAAAGTCGTGAATCAGTGCCATGGGTGACAAAAGAGACCTTTAATTTAACTACAGTAGACTTAGAACTTTATTTTTTCTTTCTTCTGCCAAAGATGATTTAGATATAAAAGAACCTAATGACAAAACAAATAATTTCTCTCGAATCCAATCATGAAGAATTTGACCCTGACCCAGTTAAGAATGGGGGCATATCTGCTTTAGCCTTAGGAATAAGACCAACTTATCTCTGTTCTTGCAACTCTAGTACCAGTCTTTAGGAATTCTCTATAGGACATTTGCATGTACTAGTCTGTTTTTCCTCCTTTTTCTACCTGGATAACTCCTAGTCATCCTTCCAATTTGTTGGGATAACCCTTCCTGATTACATCAAATCTCCTTGTTATAAGCTCACGTGTTACCATGTCCTTCTCATCTTATAGCAATTACCAATTTTACACATTTTTGTGTGTGATTATTTGATTGCCTTCCCTGCCATCCACTCCAATTGTAATCTTTGAGATTAAGGGTTGATTTTATTTTTGCTGATCATTTGTTTCTGTCCCTGAGTGTAGTGGCTGGTTCATTGTAGGCATTAAATACATAACAGCTGAATGAATGAACGAGTATGATAAATTGTACTCAGTAAATTTACAGGAGGTAATCTAAAGGAAGAAGAGAAAAGAAAATAAAAATGTATTTGGGAATGGTGGGATGAGTAGTAAAATATTATCCTCAAGTTGAGGGTTGGTGCAAATAAATCATTATGTCCTAACACTTTCACTGTATTGCTTAATTTGAAGTTACCTGAATAAGAAATATAATGGATGTAACAAGCACATTCTAGCCAAGGTTTTTATAGTCATTGAAGGCCTAATTACAGCAAGTAATGTTCTTTGTTATGGTTTTATAGAACCACTTTGAAGAAAGCCATCAGAATGAAAATCATTGCTAAGTTTTGCTAGTCTTTAATTCCTTTATTATTTCTTCAGCGAAACAAACTAGGACCTGAAGGAAAGAACTCGTTTAGAAAATTAGTTATTATATGGTTCCACGATAAATTCTCAGATAATTTAGGAAGCAGTGGAGTATCGTTCTAATGATTTACCAAAAATTCTTTAAGTACTCCTGCTAATATTGGCAAGAGATTGGAAAACAAAAAATGTTGAATTTGGTGTTTCAACTCTGCTGCCTTTTCTCAGACTTTCTTCTGGCTGTTTTAGAAGAGGTCTTTGAAATGGTCAAGTTTGGCATAAAAGTTGATCCATGTTATAGGAAGACATGTTTCTGATGCAACATTGCTTTTCGCTCTCATGTATGTTTCAGATACAAGAAATTCTAATCCTTTCTTTTCCCCTGGAATTTATTAAGAAAACATTTGTAATAATGAATGACACCAGTAATTCTGATATGAAAATCTATGCTATGAAATACAGAAGTGTTCCCAAGCAAATACTGTTGGTGGCTTGTGCTGTTTGTTTTACTGACTCCAGTGTTTCCAATCTTTAAGCATCTTTTTTTTTTTTCTTTTTCCACAAAGCAGGCTCAGATACCAACTCCCTGGTGTTTTTACAACTGTAGGTAATGCAGACAGAATTACCTCTTTCTAGAGAGCTATCAGAATCTGCTAAGGTGTGGTTGACAGCCTGTCTTGTCTGCTGCAACATAATAGTCTTTGTCCTTAAAAAAAGTTTCTGCTTATACTTAGCTCAGTTGGCTAGGTTACTAATGAGGCCAACATCAAGATGTAGAACCTCGATAGAACCAATCAGCTGTGTATCATTCTGTAATCATCCACTGTTCCTAAACCGTATTCCAACTGCTTTACAAATGCATGCAATCGTTTACAACAGAAACTGGGCAAGAGAGAAAATGGATAAGGGCAAATCTATCACTATTGCTAAACAACAGCCAAAATAAACAGGGAAGTTTAATAATATCAGTTTTGTATACGAAATGCAGCATATCATTACTGCAGTAAATAATTTTTCCAAAAACTTGTGGTTCTTCTCATTGATTATTTTGCCATTGACCTCTGCCACTCTCTGATTTTCTCTTTTGCACACAAATGCTCAGACTTTATTCAAGAATGATGGTCACACTAATGAATGCGAAAAAGTGTTCCACATACAATTGTCTGTTAATAAATGTTCATCAAATGACTTTTGAAATTTGGAATGCAATAAAGAACTGAAGGGATTTGCTTTGTTTGTTAGCTTGCACTGTCTTCCAATTGTCAAAGCAAACAGTAATTATGTTATTGAGTGGAGTAGAATAAATTATTTGAAATATTTTATTAATCGTGGAAAGTCACATAAACATTTCCCCCTAATTCTTGACTTGTCCTCTGAGCATTCTTGCCTTATTTTCAACTATCTCTTGGATATTTCCATCTGGATGTTTTAGTCATCAGTGAGAATAGTGTTTGAGAAAGATGATATTAATCTTGGTCACAGAATTACAATATATATAAATCCTGTCTGCTCCAACAGTATCTTACAAAATCTCCAAGAGAATTATATGCACAAAGGAAAATGCCAGGAAGATGCCATCCTCTTATTAATACCTGGGCTCTATATGAGACCCCAGTGTAGCCCCCTGCTGGAGGTGGAGGATGCCTTCTACTTTTAAAACAGTAAAGCTGGCCAAATCTTTCCATCTTGGCCCAAGGTGTACATTGATAGGTAGCCAAAATTCATCTCCTAAATGGCATAGAGATATGGAGCTAAGAAAGTGACATAGAAATTGTTCTGAAACCCGGTGAACCTTAAAGGAATCTAGCAGAAGAAATCATAAATTTGACCCATTGGGGTAGACCTGTATAACCAAGGACGTGGAATTTTTATAAATGATAATTCCCACTGCATATGAAAAACATTATAAGTCATGCAATGAGATTGAGTTAGGCAGATGAAACAAATGAGAGTATTCCTACCTGAAGAGAACAAAACCTATCTAAGAAAAGCTCTGAAATAAGTATGCCTAAAATGTTCAAAGCTCTCTTGAGAAACAAGATAATCCACAAAACAAGAACACACCATTGAAGAAAACAACGGGTAGAGTAAAAATCACTAAATAAAGATTATAGAAATAGAAAGCACAGTTATTGAAATAAAAATCTTAATAGAGTAACAGTAGGAGTAGTAGTAGAATTAACAGTAGACTAAATAAGTTTAAAGAAGGAATTATTGAATTGGATGACAGCTCTGAGGAAATTATCCAGAATGTGGCATAGTGAGATAAAGATGGGAAATGTTTAAGAGAAGATGTGAAAGGTAGATCTAAAAGCTCCAACATGTGTCTAATATGCAATACAGAAAAGAAAATAAGAGAAAAGTGAATTAGGAGACATAATAGTCAGGATTTTCAGAATTGAAGAAAGATTTGGACACTCAGAAAAAGCATACAGAGTCATGAGAAAGATAAATAAAAATAAATTCATACTTACACTGTTTATTCATTTATTCAGTTAGCAAAGAAAATTTTTTTTTTAATACCTATCATGTGCCAGATACTGTTCTGGGCACAGAGTATTGATCAAAACAGACAAATTTCCTGCCCTCATGGAACTTACTTTGTAGTGTGTTGGTGGAGGAGAGAGAAAATAAACAAATAAATAATACATCAGATAGTTATGAATGATAAGAAAATAAAGCAGAGCATAGGGAGTAGGGAATATTGGGGACAGGACAGAGTCGGTAAGGGTTCTTATTTTATATAGATGGGCCAGGGAAGACCTGACTTAGACCTGTGCTCTCACAAGGGCACATTTAAAATAAGAGACCTGAAGGGAGTGAGCCATGTGAGTATATGCATGCGGGTAGAAAGTGAAGAAGCGGGAAGATGTCCTGCATGATTGAGGAACAGCAAGGATCCAGTGTAGCTGGAGTGGAGAGCTAATCATAAAGGGAAAGTTTGATAAATTGAACTGTAGTAATATTAAGTTCTGTTCCTCAAAAGATGCCATTTGGTGAATGAAAAGGCAAGGTGCAGAGTAGAGAACATATTTGTACTATGTATTTCCAATTAAAGGACTAGTATCCACAATGTATAAAAACAACACAGTAGTAAGAAAAGGACAGAAAACAATAGAAAAATGGGCAAAATATTTGAACAAGTTTTCAAAAAGTAAATATTCAAAAGGCTATGAACATGTGAAAAGATGATCAACCTCATTAGTCCTTAGGGATATGCAACTTAAAACCACATTATGATACCTCACCTCACCCAGAAGATGACTAAAAAATAGACTTACAATACCAAGCATTGGCAAGGATATGGAGCAACTAGAATTCTCATACGTTGCTGGTAGGAGTATAAATTGGTAAAACCACTTTGTAAAACTGGGAATATCTAATAAAGTCGAACATAATCATATCCTATGCCCCATAATTCCAGTTGTAGCTATATACCCAACTGAAATGTTGTCTAGACCATTTAGGCTGCTATAACAAAATAGCAAAGACTGGGCAGCTTATAAATAACAGAAATTTATTTCTCAAAGTTCAGGAGGATGAAAGTCTGAGATTAGGGTGTCAGCATGGTTGGGTGAGGGCTCTTTCCAGGTCTCAGACTTCTTGTTGTATCCTTACGTGGTGGAAGGGGCAAGGGAGCTCAGAGGGGTCTCTTTTAGAAGAGCTCTAACATCATTTGTGAGGGTTCCACCCTTATGACCTAAGCATCACACATAGGCTCCAGCTCCTAATACAACCACATTGGGTATTAGGATTTCAACATATGAATTTTGAGGGAACACAAACATTCAGACCATAGCAAATGTGTACATTTGATTAACATACAATATGTACCAGAATGTTCATTGTATCACTATTTGTAATAGCCAAAAACGTAAACTAACCAAAGTGTAGTAGAATAGATACAAATTTATGTTATATCCATACAGTGGAATACTATACAGCAATGGAAATGACTGAACTACTGCTACATGAAATAACATGAATGAATCTCACAACCCATAATATTGAGCAGATTAAGACAAATAAGAAAGAGCACATACAGTGTGATTCCCTTAATATAAAATTCAAAAGCAGGCAAAACTATTCTCAGAAGTGGTTATCTTTGTAGGGTGTAGATGGTGATTGGCAGGAGGCTTCTGGGGTGCTGATAATGTTTTAGCTCTTGATGTGGGTAGGGTTATACAGGTGTGTTTACTTTGAGAATACTTACTGAGTTTTACACTTCAGATTTGCACATTTTTCTGGTTTTTGTATATACATTGCTAAACCTTTCAAGAATGACCAAGAGCCCTAGTTCTCAACCTTTCTGTTTTACTATTCTCTGTAAAAGAATTATGTTAAAGAACTCGATCTTTGGTCAAGAACTTGCACATTTAGGTTTTTTCCTATCCTAGGAAAAAGAGTTCTTACTTTTGCTGAAGACATCTTAAATTTATAAACGTTCTTCTAATGCCTTCGTAATTATTATGAAAAATCTGCATTTCTAGGTTCCTAAGATTTACTGTACATATAGCAGCACTGGGAGTCACTGATTGTACCTTTCTAGCTAAATACCAAAACCTTGGTGCCCATTATGTTTTCAAGGAGACTTAATATTAATTTCTCAGCTTAGTCATTGAATGGACTCTTAGAAGGACCACAACTACTGAAGCACTTTAGTTGCTTCTTGAGAGAATGCAATTGTTGCTTGATGTTTTATTTCATAAGGTGGCCAATGTTTTGACTCACCTAGCTTCACAGTTTAATCTCAATATTTAGAACTGAATTCAGAAATGAGCAGGCAAGTAGCTAGTACAATAGACACTACATAGAATATATTGCCAACTCTGTGTGGTTCAGCAAAAAATTCTGTTGTTTAAATCACTCTGAGAAGATCCATGAAAATTGAGGTATAAGGGAAGAGAATGCTTTTCCTTTTCCATAGTCTGCTACAGAGGATTCTCATCTAGCTAAAGCGAAAGGCAACTTGCTTTTTGTTGAATTTGAAATTTTGGACTCTCTCAATACCAAAAATTGCTTTTTAAATCAATTTTTAATTTTTCTTAATTTGGTTATCAGGTCACCTGAAATAAGACATTTTTCAAGAGAGAGAATAATGCTTGATGTGTACATGTGGCGGACTCATTTTGGGAGGATACATTTGTCTCTTTTAGACAGTAAAGATTCTTTGAACCAAGGGGAAATTAATTTCCTCTCCATTTCTTTTCCTGTGGCATACATGTTAGGGTGGCTTGTTGGCAAAACACACTGTTCAGGTGGAGGCAGGAGATGGAGAGTGGGATTTCCAGTTTGGCAATCAAACCACTCACTCCTCAACAACTTAGAATATTTTCCTTTACAAGGGCAGAGAAAAAATTTTATGAGCCAGTAAACGAACTAATGCAGAGTTGAAAACCAAGAAAATCCTGAGACCAATCCCTGGACGCTCATGGTGGAGCAGTTATGGAGAATCTAAGGAGATTTGAGTGGTGCTAGTCATTTTGGAACTTGCCAGAGATTTTGAAACTCTTTTGATTTTTAAAAGGCAATGATTTTGTTTTATAAAAAAATGTAACATCCACCCCCATATATATAGTTACTTACTTGAAAGTGCTGTAAAAACCAACTGGGCAATAATAGAGTGTATTTTGATTTGTTTTTATTTTACTCTTTCCCCAAGTGTTTCTGCTTGTTTGGAGGAGACATCAAGTAGGAGTGAGATGAGAAGGGAATATATGTTTAATCTTCTTTGGTGTCTTGTTTTATTCTTTGCTTTTCTGCAACTTATGATCTGCAGGCTGGGCTTTTTAGCCTCCATACAAGAAAAGATAGGCTTAGTAGTAATATAACTGGAATATGAAATGGAGAAATGCATTGGAACCCACTTTAATTTGGTTTATGATAACAGAGCACTTGCTAACAAGACAGCTGGTTTTATTTGCAAGCCTTAAATGAACGAACTTACAAGAGGAACAAAGAGAGATTGCTCTTCCCTGAGTTTTATCATTTTTAGTCTGTCTGTGTCTTCGTGATGACAGTTGATGTCTAGTTATTTCAGCTCATCTGAGTACAGTGCTTATCAGTTCCAGATCATTAATTCAATTCCCATATGGGCCAGTTGGCTTTGCTGAATTCTGTGGCCACAGGTTAACTCTGAACTGTCATCTCATAAATGGGTGCTATTGATCACTGAAAAGAGAACCAGAAATTGTGAAGGAATAAGCACAAATTCACCACCACTGCCAGAAAAAAACTCAAAACACAGGTCCACAAATTAGTTTCATCTTCTGTGTATAAAAAAGAAAATAATGACTTTTATTTATGTTGGTATTTAAGGTAGATATTGCACTTTTAAATGAGCTCATTTAACCTCCACAGCAACAACTCATTGAGGTAGATATTTTATCTCACTTATATATACGAGAAATGAGATTCAGTGAGGTTCAATATGGCAGGGGGGAAAAATGATGTGCTTTGGACTCAGATAAAGTTGAGTCTAAAGTCTAGCTTTAATAATATATAATGATGTGAAGTGTTAAAAGTACCTAGTTTCTTAATAAAATAGGATTAAAAATTTTTCCTGGGGCTGGCCCTGTGGCCTAGTGGTTAAGTTTGGCAGCCTCTTCTTCAGCAGCCAGGGTTTGGTTCAGCAGCCAAGTAGTGGCAGTGACCCACAGGCAAAATAGAGGAAGATTGGCAACACACGTTAGTTCAGGGCAATTTTCCTCAGCCAAAAAAAAGAAATATATATATATATTTGCCTTACATTTTTGTAACTGTTAAAAGAAATGATGCATATAAATCATTTAGCATTAAACTTGACATATAATTTTTTTTCTGAAATGTTTTGCTTGAGGTCACACAGTTCATAGCAGAACTAAGACTTATGCATGAGTCTCTGACTCTGAGTTGAGTGCTGTGATACTCCTTTGTGTCACAGCTGATGTTATGTGAAATGAAGCATAGAGGTGGAAAGTTACCATCGCTTTTCTCTATATAATGCTTCCCAAACCTGCTTGTGTGTTAGAAGCACTTGAGGAGTATGGCAGGTGCTGAGGTTTCCCTCATTGTTCTCCACATCTTCCTGGGCACATGGCTGTCCAGATACAGACTATACTTCCCAGTCAGATGACTAAGTCCTCCTCACAGAGGCTGGGGGAGGAAGTGGTGTGGGTAATTTCTGCTCCACTTGCTGATGAGGAAATTGTTTGGCTTGAAGCTCTGCTCTTTACCTTTCCGAGAACTGGAAAGTGAATATGACAGGGACTTTATTTTGACCAAATAGTCAGGGGTAAGACGCCAGGCACTAAGTTTGTAAAATCCTTCTTGGCTGTAAGCTGGTTGTATGGATGAACAAGAAGGAAGGAAATTGGGATCTTTAATGATTAGGTGAAGCCCAGCTACTCTGCCTGTCTGGGTTACTCTTGTCAGGACTGGTAAGTGAGAAAGAAATACATTTCTATCTTATTTACATTGATGTATTTTTTTGGAGGAGGGGTTCTTTGCTTCAAAAGCTTACAAGCCACTTAGGGAGCTTTTAAAAATATAAACGTTCAAGCCTTATCAGACTTGAAATTCATAATTTTTGTGAGTGAGGCTCAGGAATCTATGTTATTAAACTGTACTGATGTATAGTTAGGCTTGAACACCCCTGCTGTATATAACAAAGATCCTTTTCTCTGGAAGCCTTCACTTTTTATAGAACAAGAAAGCTTAGGGAGAGAGATAGGGAAAACTAGAGAGAAGAACAAGCAAATGAACATAGAGAAGCCGAGACAATACTGAAATTTCTTAGCATTTCTGGTGATGTTCCTGTTTTTGGATCTAGTCTCTTTTTAACGTTGATTTAGTATTCCTGCTCTTGAGACATTTGTATGTCCTTAAAACTGTGATAAAGATAATATTTATTATGTATCGTTTTCCCTACCTTCCAAGGAGGTGGGTACCTCGCAACCTGGGTGGAGCACATGAAGTTTGGGAGTCAGAGACTTCAATTGTTCTGCGTAAGAAAAGGGACTGAATAATTAGTGATGTTGAACATCTTTTCATGTGCCTATTAGCCATCCGTATTTCTCTTTTGGAAAAATGTCTGTTCAGATCCTCGGCCCATTTTTTAATCAGGTTGTTTATTTTTGTTGTTGTTGAGTTGTATGAGTTCTTTATATATTTTCGATATTAATCTCTTGTGGGATCTATAATTTGCAAATACCTTCTCCCAATTGATAGGTTGACTTTTCATTTTGTTGATGGTTTCTTTCATTGTAGCATTATTCACGGTAGCCAAGACTTGGAAACAATTGGAGTACCCGTTGATGGATGAATTAATAAAGAAGATGTGGTATACATACACACTGGAATACTACTCAGCTGTAAAAAAATAATATCTCACCATTTGCAACAACATGGATGGAACTTGAGGGTATTATGCTAAGTGAAATATGTCAGAAGGAAAAACCCAAAATGGGATGATGTTACTCATATGTGGAAGATAAAAACGACAACAGCAAATAAACACATAGATACAGAGAATAGATTGGTGGTTACCAGAGGGGAAGGGGATTGTAGGAAGGGTGAAGGGGGTAAAGGGGCACATGTGTACATTGATGGATGGCAACTAGACTTTTGGTGTTGAACATAATGTAGTCTATACAGAAGTCAAAATATAACAATGTACACCTGAAATTTACATAATGTTATAAATCAGTGTTACTTCAATAAAAAAAAAAAGAAAGAAAGAAAAGAGACTCAGGTCTCAGTCCTAGGGCTCAACTGGAAATGCTAGAAATGCAGGACTTGGAGAGGAGAGAGAGACTTCTGCACTGAGTGAGAACATTTGGAGAAATGAAGGAAGTTTGGCCATACTCTATGGTATATAAACCCTCTTTGCCATCTCCCCACAAAACCCTAAATAACATATCTGCTTGTGTGTAGCTAGTATGTTGAAGAGCTGGATATATGTCTGGATGCCTGGGATGTTTCAAAGTACTAAGTTCAGCTTCCAGATTGGTGTGAAGTGAGATGAGCAATTGTCCATGGGATCTAACCAATATCACTTACAATAGTTGGTTTCTGTAATTAGAAACCAGAAAAACACCAGTTGGGACTGATTGTATTGAGTAGATACAAACTTGGCCTTTTAGTATAATCCTCATGCTAACTTCTATATACTTATTCTATTTTTGACACCTATCTCTGTGTTTTTCAATAATGACCCTCGAATGGCTATTCCTTGCACACCTGATTTTGATCTTATAGATATCACATTGAGTTTAGGAAGAGAAAAATGATGCCAGCATTCTCAACTGGGTATAGCAGTCATCTTTATCTTCCTGTTTTAGACTGCTGCTCAGATTATGATGAACAGCCTCATTTCACTTTGCAACAGCTGCATTTTATTGATGTAGCTTGTTATGTTTGTAAAAAACCCATAGGTTACAAGTTGGCTTGAATGCAAAGCGTTCTGATTAATGATCATCTTCAAAATGACAAGTGATAAAACACTTGAGGATTCAGCAGATGAAGAGACAACCTTGTGGCATTACTGGAGGCTCCTGAATCTCTACTTACTGTAAAAATATCTTTTTAAAGATGGGCTAACACCCACGTCCTACAAGAGATTAGAATTTGGGATAAGCACCTCCACCTCCTGTTGGAGAGCTTTTGCTAAGGACTGTTACACTTTAGTCGGATAACGGGTAGAGTGTGTGCATGGTGTTTGAAAACTGTAGATAACTTTATAGGGTAACACATTATTGTTTTTATCTTTTGCATTTAGGTTATAAACTAATAAAATCCAGAATTTCTTTTTATAATCAAAAGACGCTATATTCAGAATTTCAGAAATGTCCCAGAAGTACTAATAAAGAAAGTTATGCTGGTAGAGTTGATTAATTTGTGAACTGTTTTGCTGTTATTTTGTTTGGCTTTATTTTTATAACTTTTCAGAGTAGAAGAGTAAGTGCTTCTACTGTGATAGCGTTTTCTCGGGACACTCATATGGGGCGTATTTTAGAGGAAGTAGAATCTCTGGTTGATGGCAACTCTTTTTCATTTCACTCTATTATTAAGAATCCTTTTCTTTGAAACATTTCTTAAAATTTACGTCTGGAATAGGAAAATAGAAGATTCTAAATACGCTTTTGAAAATTAATATTATAGTAAGTCTTCTTGCCATGTAGGGGATTGAAACTTAACTGAGGATTTTCTTTAAGTGGGCTCTCTGGATTCAGAGCAGGATTCAGTTAGTGAATAAGAGGAAGAGCGTATTGAAAACAAGGGAACGAGATGATGGCAATGAGCAAGCATTAAACAGTTCATGTTTTTAAAAATGAGCTCTGAATCAAAAGTCATAATCACTCAGTCACCTGCTGGGTTCATTTGCCCTTCAGGAATGAGAACATCTTGAAGTGTAGAACATTTTAATAGAACAGCACCAGACAAGCTAGTTGCATAGAATTTTATTTGACAGGCTGGAGCTTGTTTCCAATACTCTTTTTCTGAATTACATGAAAAACTGTATTCTAGGGTATATTGTAGAAGGATAAATTGTAGATGATATAAAAATAAAATAAAATGAGCCCTTTCTCCATCTCTTGACCCAGATTATTTTCCTATAGCTCTGACTACTAGATCCCATAATAAGACAATTAAACAGTTCATTTAATGGGGTTACTGTAGGAAAAATAAAACAACACAAATAGACGTATTGTTTGAGCATGCAGTTCAGTAAAATAAAACATGATGGAGGTGTTACAGTGAAAACGCTAAGGCATTGCCACCGATTATTTTTTTTTTCTTTTGTAAAGTCTTTGTAAAGACCTTCCTACAGACTGACTTTCCAATCTTGTATTCTAAGAGAATAACAGCATCAACTTGGCTATTCATAATATTTATCTTTGTGGAAAATTTTGGACACATTTACTATTTCTGATAAGAGGGAAAGAGTTCATGTTCCTGCTGACTTCCAGTCTCTGTTCATGAATATATAAATTTCTGCAAATTCACATGTACACAATTTGACCTACAGTTCACAAAAGCAAAGCAGGCTGAATTGGATGGGAAATGATGAAGACCACTCTTCCATAATCTATTCTTTCTCTGATTGGGCACAACCTATGTCAGAATGGCATTCAAATAGTCCATTTCAGGGTACTCTGGGACATCAAAACACCTCCAGCCTTGTTTCTCTAGCTACGCATCCCCAACACTATTTCCTCCACCCTTTGGAGAGCATCGTAAATCAGATCTTACAATTTATTTAGTAATTCTTATTGTATTACTATGTTAATTGTAGAAAATTTAGAGAAGATAAATAAAAGTCCCATAATTCTACCTCTGAACATAACAGATATTAACATTTCAGTTCCTTTTCTTTCTCTCCTCCTTCCTACTCTCTTTCCTATCCTCGTTCCCTCCTTCCTACCTTTCCTTTCTGTTGAAAAGGAAATCAAACTGTAAATAAAGAGGACAGTCCTCTATGTAATGTGTTCGAGAACTCATCATTTGGAAGCAGAATCTCTACTAGGCCATTTTGGTCCATGAATTCTTCAAGCATGTGATGGATATACACACACAAAGACATTTTTCCAATATTTAGGATGCTGCTTATGAGATGCTTCTCGTATAGAGTCTTTTCACAGAGACTTATTTATAATTGTAAAGTAGGGTACAGACTGTATTGAAGTGCCTGCTGTTGACCTAATCCCGGCTTAAGCATAGACTCAGCTTATGGAGAGCATCTGGGAGGGGACAGCAAGAATGTTTATTTTTAGTTCTTCATTTCCAGACTAGTAAAGAGCCATACAAGGGGAATGGGCTCTTAATGAACAACGTAGTAGTAATATACATGTTCTTGAGTCAGACAGACTTAGTCATGATGAGTGATCTTAGAGAAATCTCTCAAATTATCCAAGCTTCCATGTCCTCATCTATAAAATATAGATAATAATTATGACTAGATTATAGGGTTTTTGTGAGCGTCTCTCTCTCTCTCATCTGTTCCCTGGTTATAATACCTTCCTCCAAAATGAGCTGCTATATTCATTTTGATAGACGTTGGAGTGTCTTAGGTTGAGTTCTCGGAAAAAGCCTCTGAGACAGATTTCTGAGGAGGAAGTTTACTGAGGAATGCTTTCTCATTCAGGACTACGCCTGAATGGAAGCAGGGGAGACAGGAATAGGCAGCGGGAAAAGCTGACCTGTGATGCAGTTGCAGTAAAGGCCTCTGGTGATCCCACAGAGACCTCTGGAACTGGGATGGCCATTCCCAGTTGTTGCATATTGAAGCTGGGGCTGGGACTTTGTACCCCTGCATTGAGCAGGCATTGGATGTGGGCTGCTCCAGGGGAGGAGACATGAACTTGGATTAGGTGTCTCCCCTTGACTGAGGCTAGTTCCCAGAGAGACACAGCTTTGAGGTATCAGCTGCCAACACACTTGGCAGCTGGGGAAAAATGAGTGCTTCAGTCATGAAGGGGATATCTGAGCAACGCATCACCACGTCCTCTACTCTTCATCCATATGCTGCTTGGAAAGTAAGTTCACCTCATCTAAGAACAGATTCTCCAGGATTCTGGTTTTTATCATTTCCTTGGAAACTATAAATCAAAAGTTAATGAGAAGAAACTGTAACCCCCACCACTGCTGTTGATCTCAGGGCTGCGACTGATATTCACCATCTCCCTCCTCCACTACTCATTCTAGACTTTTTTCAACCCTCAGCTAGCACCTCTGCTGGTCTGGTGACTTAGTTGGAAGCAGCCTGGACCCTTATCCTCAAGAACTCTGACTCCCCAGTCATCTTGCTTTTCCCAGAATGTGGCTCCTGCCTTTGTCCATTTACCATCAAAATTTGGCAGGGAGTACCAAGAAACAGTCAAGTGTCAAGTGTATTCTTCATGCTCGCATGTGTAGAAGCAGCTGCTTCCTACTGATGCTCAGGGTCCTTTACCCCTGCCAGTGTGGTGAATCCTTTCCTTGGCTCTGGTCACTTGGCACATGAATCCTGAAGTGATTGGGGATAGCCAAAGCTTACTGTGTTCCCTGGTGGAAGTGTTCACTCATTTGGAACCAGAACCTGTACACTGGCAAAGTCCAGGCGTGTAGGGGTAGGGAACATGAATTCTTCAAGTGGGTCACTAGGAGTGTGGTAAGCAGAGCCACACCTACTGCTGATCTTTGCTTCTTGGGTATTTTATTCAATGGGTGCCCAGCACCATGCAAAATTCATTGCTTTAGGGCATATGCTGTGTCCTCAATGATGGTGCCCCATCCTCAAGGCATCTTCAAGCTGATGCCTCAGCTATGCCTGCAAAAGACAATTCCATTGCCCTGTCAGCTTGGCAGCTTCTGATAGTGTGGTTTGTAATAGGACCAATGGATCCCGTGGTCACTACTACACTTTGCTATAAAACATACCCCTTAGTCCAAAGAAATGTTATGAGGAAGTCTCATGTCAGTGGACCAAATACTCTTTAAACCCTTATAGAGTGGTATTGGCCAAGGCCTGGAGTCAAGAAAGACGGCTCATATTTGGAATATGTCTTGATCTTAGTTAAGAAGGGCTGTTGTCTTTGAGAATTGAAGGCGACCTGTGAAAC
The DNA here is from genome assembly GCF_041296235.1 of Equus asinus. Taxonomy (NCBI): domain Eukaryota; kingdom Metazoa; phylum Chordata; class Mammalia; order Perissodactyla; family Equidae; genus Equus; species Equus asinus. The sequence goes on along the minus strand of NC_091811.1, from coordinate 29,880,534 downwards.
CAAATTACCACCAAGAAGTTGATTGGGTCTAGTCTAGAAATACTGACATATCAGAGGTTGCCACAGGGAAGGAACAAAGCGGCTCCCTTCATCGAGGGGTAGTTTTTGGATGACATGCTACCTTGCTTCTGCCAACTGGAGAAATGAGTATCTCAGTCCCGAAGTGTATTCTGGGGTGGCACACTACTGTGTCCCCCACATATAGAAAATAAATCTAATTAGCTTAAGTAAAAAAAAAAAAAAGGGAAATGAGAATTTATTGGAAAAGTTTTGGATTTGGGGGTAACTCACGGAATCCAAACATGTTAAATATCTAAAAAAGACAGAAAGTGGACCAGCTCCAGGGACTTCAGATGAAACAGCACTGCTGTCAATTTGATTTGGCTCCAATAACTCCTACTCTTGGTTTGTGTTTTCCACTCTCAAATTTCAAATTCCTAGAGTAGAAAAGGTGATTGGCCCAGCTTAGGCCAAGTATGCTCTCTCAATCAGTCAATATGGACAATCAGAGGGGAGTCACTGTGGATCCAGCAGCCAGCCTAGCAGGTATTTAGTCACTTTTTTCCATGAATATACTTATTTTTCAAGTTTTTGCAACCATATTTTTTCACAACCAAAATTTTTTGGACACTCTGATGATTTTGATATATAAATGTACTAGGTAACATTGTGTAAACTATACAAAGCCAAGGTGCTCACAGCCCAGTCTTGCACAATCCACAATTCAAGAAATATTCCTCCAGCTAGAGATTTTTTCTAACTGGATAAGTAGAAGCGTCTCAATCTTTACTATTGATAACATTGAAAAATATATATACTGAGAGGAAAGTAAAGTACATTATATGACAAAATTCACCAAAACTCCTTTAAGAACAAGCTTTTCAGTGTGGCCCAGTGGCATAGTGGTTGGCTTCAGCACACTCTGCTTCAGTGGTCTGGGTTTGCTGATTTGGACTCTGGGTGTGGACATACACCATTTGTCAAGCCATGCTGTGGCAGAATCCCACATACAAACTGGAAGAAGATTAGCACAGATGTTAGCTCAGGGCCAGTCTTCTTCAAGCAAAAAAAAGAAGATTGGCAGCAGATGTTAGTGTAGGGCCAATCTTCCTCACCAAAAAACAAAAGAAGAAGAAGAAGAAGCTTTTCCTCTTATTATTCTTGAAAATGCCAAGAGAACTGTGGTCGTAACATTCTCCACATTTTTCTTTCAATATTTCTGCTATGGTACATTGATTACATTGATGGCACCATTAGAGATCTTCCTCGACTTATGATGGGGTTATGACCTGATAAACCCATTGTAAATTGAAAGTATCGTAAGTTTAAACTGTGTTTAATACACCTAACCTATGAAACATCACAGCTTAGCTTAGCCTACCTTAAACGTGCTCAGAACAATTACATTAGCCTACAGTTGGGCAAAATCATCTAACATAAAGCCTATTTTATAACAAAGTGTTGATTGTCTCATGTAATTTACTGACTACTGTACTGAAAGTGAAAAACAGAATGATTGTATGGATACAGAATGGGTACAAGTCTATCGGATGTTTACCCTCGTGATCGTGTGGCTGACTGGGAGCAGTATCTTGTTGCCACTGCCCAGCATCACGAGAGAGTATCATACCACATACTGCTAGCCAGGAAAAGATCAACATTCAAAATTCGAAGTGTGGCTTCTACTGAATGCGTATGACTTTCATATCACTGTAACGTCTAAAAATTGTAAGTTGAAACATCCTAGGCCAGGAATCATCTGTACTTTGATTCCCTCCCTATATCTATGCCTATAGTAGTTGTTATATTAATAGTCCCCAATGATCATAGCTTCTTGGCTTCCTGTATACACACTTTTATGTAACCTCCTCCAAACCGACCTTGGGCTTAGCTCTGTGATTTTCTTTGAGTATGGGACTTGTGTTGGTTAATGGGTCATCAGCAATGACAAGACAAAGTACTTGTCTGTTGGGGCTTACTCTCTCTTTGCTTCTGTAAACCAACCACCATGAGGAATCCTGGGTTAGCCTATTGAAAATATGTGGCCCAGTTGACAGCCAGCACCAATTGCCAGACCTATCTGTAAGGACATCTTAGATTATCCAGCCTCAGCTGAATTGTTGATCAAGCTCAGGAAAGATCTACAGAAGAATCACCCTGAATAGTGAGCACAGTAAATGGTAATTTTTGTATGTTACTAAGTTTTGGGGTGGTTTTCTTTTTGATGAGGAAGATTGTCCCTGAGCTAACATCTGAGCCAATCTTCCTCTATTTTGTATGTGGGATGCTGCCACAGCATGGCCTGATGAGTAGGATGTAGATCCGTGCCTGGCATCTGAACCTGTGAACCCCTGGCTGCCGAAGTGGAGCGTTCGAACTTAACCATTATGCCACTGGGCTGGCCCCAACAGGTGGTTTTTAATGGAACGATAGATAACTGACACAACACCCTTTGCCTTATGACTTTGCATTTTCTCTTTTGTGGCTTTCTTTTTTTTTTTTAAGGAAGATTAGCTCTGAGCTAACATCCACTGCCAATCCTCTTTTTGCTGAGGAAGATTGGCCCTGAGCTAAAACCCATGCCCATCTTCCTCTACTTTATATGTGGGATACCTGTCACAGCATGGCTTGATAAGCAGTGCATAGGTCTGCACTCGTCATCTGAACCAGCAAACCCTGGGCTGCCAAAGCAGAGCGTGCAAACTTAACCACTAAGCCACCTGGCTGACCCTGCCTTTTCTCATGATAAAGAGGCAGAGTTCATTTTGCCATCTCTTGATTCTGAGTTTGGTCACAGGACTTGCTACGGACAATGAGATATTAACTGATACGATGAAAATAGAGGCTTGAAAAAGCACTTGTGTGGTTTTGCTTTCTTTCTTGCTCCTCTGCCTTTGCCATGAGAAAGCCTAGCTTGCTGGAGAAGTCACTAGGTTGCCAGCTCAGCATGGCTCCACTCCCACCTGAGGATATTCAAGATCAGGTGACTTACAGCTGATTGTCAGACATGTGACTGAGCCCAGCTCAGACCAGAATTGCCAAGCCAAAATTGCCAGCCTAAACTGATGACTCACAGACCTGAGATTAACAGATGCCTATTGTTTTAAGCTGTGAGTTTTGGGGTAATTTGTTATGCAACATTCTTGTGGATAGATAATGGCAACTGAAATAAAGAGTCAAAGTAAAGATTAAATGAAGACGTTTATTCAAATAATCTAAGTGAGGAACTCAAGTCCTGGGAAACAGTCCCAACAGAGTATTCTGAGGAGCTGCTCTGCGGTCTACAGATCTGAGTGTATTTTATATGCTTTTTTTAAACAAAGCAGCATACGTGCAGAAAAGAGCTTACACATCTGATATTCATATACTTCAACGATAACATAAATAAGAATTTTTTCATTATTCATCAAACAAGGCTTGGAGTGTTGGTGTCACCCATGTATGGAGGGAGGCAAGGACCAGGGTCATTACATTTTCCCTCAATCTCTAAGAAATGCAGCTGGGAAATATGAGAGTGAGGTACCCTTTATCTTTCTTGTTGTGGATCTGTCCAGCTGGTGTCTTTGGTCATGAGGTGTGGGGTTGCAGGGTCATTCTAACACTGGCTTAGGATGGCCTGCACGGCTGCTTCACAGCACGGATTTCTATGCTGACTTTAAGCAGATGCAGCTTGCTTGCAGATTCGCCTGTTTGACCAGGGAGAGAGGTCCCAGTTTCGCTCACAATAGCTAATGTATCTCCTTGTCTAAATATTATGCACTCAGAGCGGCTGCTAAAACACTGTCTCATTTATCCAAACCTTTCCATGTGGTTCTCCCGGTGCTCTAATTTTCTCATTGTAGATTTCATTCTTTTTTCTCAAGTCCATCCTAGTGACTCACATCCAAACTCTATTTTTGGTCCTGCTCCCAAAGAGCCTCTAGCATCACCTCAGAGGTGATGAGCTTCATAACTCTGAAAATTATGCAGGGCTCACTTTTATGATAAAACTCAGGATTTTTGAATAATTGATAGATAAAAATCACATTTGTTGGGACAGACTTAATCAATTCTGATGCTCAAGGCTTAGCTTTGCTATTCGTGGATGGCTGGCTCACTGCATCGGTCCCTCCAAAAGAAACACAGACAGAACATTTCTCCCCATTTTGATGTTTGGTTGTGAATTCCAGATGCAAATCCTTGCTACTTTATTCTGCTATCCAAGCTTTCTAGGGCAGGGAAACAATCTACCAGGGACATGGAGAGTCTGGTATTTTGGGATTACAGAAATAAACTCAAATGCTTGTCCTGGACATTCTCACTTAATCCTCTAGCCTTATCAATCACCAGGGCCTGCCACCCTTTCAGCATTTTCAGTGCTGTGTGCTAATCGTGACTCAAACAACTCCTGCTGAGATGGTGCTGTCTGGAAGTCTCTCTACTTTCAGTGTCAGGGTAACCTCCATCAGTATAGGGCTGCTTGGACCAATTGAAAGCCCCACAGCAGCAACCAGGTCTTCAGGGGAGCTGGTTACCAAAACAGAAATAAGAATTTGAACTAGTCCAAGCGTGTCTGATCAATGCGGTATGATTCTGGTTTCCACCCAGGATGTCCATTCTTAAACCACGTTTTCTCCCTTGAACTGCAATTCTAAATTCAACATGGTTTCCTCAATGCTCTCCTGGTTTGCCAGTGTTATCCCAAGAATCACTATGCCTCAGGTCTGGTTGAATTCCATACTTTTTCATTAGATTGTCAGACACGGTGAAAATGAAAATGAGCATAAGGAAAAATAAAATTGTGAATTAATCACACATTATCTGTGTGAACCTCAGTAACCCAGGGAACTTCTCTAAGTCTCAGTTTCTTCATTTTTCAAATGGTATAAATAATAGAATAAGAATACTATTATAAAAATGGTAATGTACAATAATGATGCTGTAATGAGAATTAAATCAGATAATTCCTGTAAAGTACGCTATGACCAGCGCATGATACTTTATAAATGTTAATTGTATTGATTGAAAGAGGCTATGAGAAATGTTTATTGTTTTAGCCATAGTTCATAGTTTCGTAGGGGATGAACATTATCAAAGGCCATATTTAACCTAATTGATGTAAGAGATTCTCATTTAATTCATTTCTTTAATAAGCATTTGTTGTGTACCTATCACATACCAGGAACATTACATGGATCCTGCCCACATAGAGCGTACAATTTAGAAGAATAGATAGATATTAAACAAAGAACTATACAGCTAATTAATTAAACAATTTCCACTGTGGTGAGTAACACAAGATGTGCGTGTGTCCATGAGGATGTATAGCAGGAATCCTTACCCAGGGCATGTGGTACAGGTGCGGTATCAAGGAAGTGCCTTTTTTTTTGACTAAGACTTGAAGATCAAGCAGGAGTTAGCTTGGGGAAGAGCAGAGTAAGGGAGAAAGTACCCTGCATTGAGAAAGAGCTTCTAAAGTTTTAGAATCTAGTAACTGACCAGTCTGGCTTGAGTCTGGAGCATTAATGAGGATGAGGTGGCACTAAGGATATTACTGAGGTAAGCGGCAGCCTAATCATACAGGGCATTTCTGGCCACATTTAAGCTTTTGAACTGTATTCTAATAGCAAGGAGAAGTCATTGAAGGGTTTTTGTTTTGTTTTGTTTTTGAGTTGAAATTCACATGACATAAAATGAACCATTTTAACATGTACGTTCACAATGTTGTGCACTATCACCTCTATCTAGTTCCAAAACACTTCACCACCCTCAAAGGAGGCCCCATACCCATTAAGCACGCACTTATTCTCCCCACGTCTCAGCCCCTGGCAACCCCTAATCTGCTTTCAGTTTCTATTGATTTGCCTATTCTTGAAATTTCGTATAACTGAAATAAAGATTATTTAGCATAATCTTATGAGGTTCATCCATGTTGTAGCATATATCAGATTTCATTTCTTTCTATGGCTGATAATATTCCATTGTATGGATATATCACATTTGTTTATCTGTTCATCTGTTGATAGGTTTAACGGGGATGGCTTGGTCATGTTAAGAATCCTTTTGTTAGAGCTCCAACGACACATAGACAATCAATTCCCATGAGAGAAGGGAACCGAGGAGCTTTCTGTCCATGCTGGTGAGCAGTCAGAACTATAATGTTTAAGGAAATGAATATGACAATTGCAATAAAAAATATAATAAGGTTTTGAGACAGCATTTTAAATTATTTTCACATAGTGAATCATCTCTTATTTGCAGCAGACTCAATTATTTCTTCTTATCTACTGAAATTGTTTAGCTCATGCCATACTCGTTTATTGGTTTTGTTCAAAATGTAATTTAGACATCGAAAATATAGTAGTTAGACATTTTATTTGTAATATGATAGTATGCTTTCACATTGTTTTGAAGAATTCTTTCAAAAAATTTATATAAATGCTTTGCCCTTTTGAGAAAGTGGTTGTTATTAGTGAGATTTGAATAACTTAGGTGAAGATGGTTACAGTATTTTCTAAAAATTGAGTGAAATAATAATCAGGTAGGCAGAAGGTGGGAACCGGGGCTGAGATCTCTATGGGAAGGATCTCAAAGAACTACTGCGAAGCCCCTTGCCCAACACAAATGATTATTAATGTGAATGGGCACATCACTAATTGCGTGGATACTTCTTTCCCCCCAAATCAGAATATAATATTCATAGGCTACATGTGTTATTTCACAGATCTTTTTCTGACAAATATTGTTACCCCTTAGATACAACAAATTCTCTGTTTATAAAAAGTCCTTAATTCTTTAAGATACAAATAACACATTATTAAAAGTAGTCATGATTATTATTCACTTTACTGAGTAATATTTTATTATAATTGCCTGAACAAAATTTAACATCACTTTGATCATTAACAGTATTGAAAGGAACTGTCAGTTTAATGTATAAAGTATACTGCAGTGTCCTATAGATTTTTTAAAGCAACTTTTTCTGATTCTTTCCAACAAAGTATAACTTATGGATGATGTGTAATGACCCAGAAAGAGCAGGTTTCTTTTATATGGATAGCTAGTATACCTTTCATTATTTAAAGTGAACTGAACTATGATTTCTTAGAAAAGGATGTTTTGTTTTGCCTAAATGATGAGATGAGTACTAAGTTCAATGTAACAGCAGTTTCCAACTGATGACCCTATATTGTCCTGCCTGCCTTATCTCTTATGATTGACCTTCATTTGGCAGTGGCTACTTAAGCCACTTTCCTCACAAGAGGTCTGAGGGATCAGTAAATAAACACTCAAATGCACCAAGGGAGTAGCTTTTAAAGAAGTCCTTTTGTAATTCAAGTAATCACCCCCTAATGTTTTATAAGGCTGTTCTGTGGGAAGCTTGCTGTTGCTCTGCACTCTGTCCCGTGGTGTAAGAGTACTTTCTCCAAATGATGATGTGAACACGTGTTTTAAAGTCTATTACATGTTTAGAAGTAGATAGTATACAGAGGGAAAAATAATAAAATCCAAAGAAGCAAACACAGGGACTTCAATAATATTAAAGGATTTCTAGTGAGAATTGATATCTAAAGGATTCATAGCATATCACTTTCACAAGAGGAAGAACAAATCTGTGGGAAAAAAGGAAGAATCAAATGGACACAAACAAGAAAAAAGAGCAAGGGCTTCCCCAAACAGGGTGAGTTGAATATTTTTAAAAAATAAAATTAAAGCAAGAAGGCAGGATTTTATAAAGTATTCTTGAGTGTCTTTTCTTAACTTTGCCCCTCATCTCCCAAGGGGCCTACATCATATAGTCATCCTGAATGTCAAGTGTTGTGACAAACGGTGATGGCCTTTCATTGCTCTCCTGCTCTATTTATGCTGAGCATATAGAAGGCTTCTCTGATTAGAACTCATTAACAGAGAAGCTCAGCATGGTTTCTTTTGAACAGACAGGAGCAGTGGAAGACTTGCTGTATGCATCGAATTACGGTTCCTAATCGTTTCCAAGCAGAGAAAAATATCATCTTCTATAATTTGAAAATGAATTTGGTCATGTGTTCAAATATAACGTGCATTCAGATCCTGAGCAATCAGACCAAAAAGTCTTTTAATTAATATTGAATTTAATATTTAAAACCATTGGATCAGATTCTTACAGGATCAAATGTCCTTTCTGAGCCTTATCTTTGCAGATTGCATTTCTTTCATGTTACTTGAGAACGGTAGCACCATATCATCTCCTAGGATCTTAGATTCTGTTTGGCTTTGCCTAAATTAGCGGCAAAGCCACTGCTAGAACTAAATGTCCAAATTCCATCTCCCGTGATCTTTCTACAGCAATACTACTTCACGTCCAAGAATAATTTTAACACAAATGTCCTCCAATACACACATAGGCTTTATTTACTATTTTCTTCTTTTTAAATTTTCTTTTCTTTCTTTCCTTCTTTCCTTCCTTCCTTCCTCCTTCTTATTCCTTCCTTCCTTCCATCCTCCCTCCCTCCCTTCCTTCCTCCTTCCTTCATTCCTTTCTTTCATTCTTTTCTGAGGAAGATTAGCCCTCAGCTAACAACTGCTACAAATCCTCCTCTTTTTGCTGAGGAAGTCTGGCCCTGAGCGAACATCCGTGCCCATCTTCCTCTACTTTATACGTGGGACGGCACCACAGCATGGCTTGCCAAGCGGTGTGTAAGTTTGCACCCAGTATTGAAACTGGCAAACTCTGGGGCGCCAAAGCAGAACGTGCAAACTTAACTGCTGCGCCACCTGGCCAGCACTCATGCTCTGGCATCTATTTTTCATATGTGACAGTCTCACTTGAAATTCTGAGTGTGTGATCTTTTTCATCCCCTCATAAAATGTACAGGTGCTTCCAGAAAAGGAAAGGCATGATTTTTGACCTTGAGGACCACAAAATCTAGAATATTATAGTCCATAGAAAAGTATGATGTTGCAGTTTAGCTCTATAGGATGTAAATATCTAGACAAAAAGAGAAGGACATGAGCAACATTTGGGCACTGTAAAGGTGGGGATCTCCAAGAAAGCCATCAAGTTCTGATAATTAGTGGGGTCAGGGGCAGACAGAGGACAGTGGATTTTTAGGGAAAGATAATGTTAAGTGATTCTGAGTTCGGCAAGTACCATCAAAGCATTTGTAGCACTGGTTGACCTCTCCATTCTTATAAATGAAGAACCAGGTTAAGGGACATTAAATAATTTATCCAAAGTCACATAATTAGTAATTAGCAGCAGATCCAGGTTTTAGATTCATGTCCATGTAATATCACAAGACTTTATTTTCCTATTCCTTATCCATCCCTTGGTGCCAGATGTATTTTGAATATCAGAATTTAGAAGGCAATACAGTGCAAATATCACGTATTATATAAACAGTCCCAGCAAGGTCTGGGGCTCCCTGTAATCAAACAGATTCATATTTTGGCAGAGAAACATGAATATTCACCTCAAGTGGGATAAATGAAGGCATAAACAGCCTCACACCAGTTCAGGTCATGTTTTGCAGCCAATGACTCAGGCCAGTTCAGTCTTGCTGCCAAAAAACTTTTGAGCCTTAGAACTTTCTGGATTTCAGAATTTTGGATTTAAGGATTGCGTACTTGATTACCAACATGCCTGAGTCTATTCAGGGAGTTTTGAGTGGGCCCTGGGTTTTCCGACTGAGGAAACTCTCTATCCTAGGCTTCTGGGCAGTTGTGTCAGAGCTGGTCCTGACTGTCAGGGGCTGTGGCTGTCACTGTGGGGGGTGCAAGGCCCATGGGCTCTGCCCTGAGTAGCCAAAGCCAAGGGTAGTCAGAGCCACGCAGTGTTCCATGCCAAGGGGAGTCTCTGGTGGCCATGGTTTCACCATCCCTTGAACCTCCTTCATGCCAAAAGTTTATAGAGTGAAGCTTTTCAGTGATTCACATATTCTATTATATTTGGGAGGTCACTGCAAACTACAGGACTTTGTATAAATTCACATTGCAGCCAAATTCAATGAAGCATATCTAATCTGAAAAGTGATGGCTATCTATTGTTAATGAGCTAAAGCTGTGTTGTGGTAAGGTTATTTGAAAATAGAAGGAGATTAGAAGTGGAAGTGACAGTGGTTTTTTTTTTTTCCCCCACAGGCCAGGCTAATGAGACAGAAAAAAGCTAATTTGTACCTGAAATATTTTAAAAACTAATGTATAATAATTTTTTTTCACATAGTATTTGAAATATAACTAATTGATGCTCTTTTTTGGGGTTCTTTTTCTATAGCTCCAGTTGGTTCCACATCTTAACAAGGTATAAGTATTAATAATTTCTAAATTGTGATTGAATATAAAGCTAATGTTATGAAGACATTAAGAATTCATGCCATGGCAGTAGTCTGAAATATAGAGGTACATTATGCTGTACCCAAAATAAAATTGACCTTGGTGCTTCACATGCATTAATCACTTTCTTCTGGGCACAATAGGAGAACACTAACTGGGTATGAATAATGGATGCAAAATTTTTAGATTAATTTTTAGCATTTTAGTCTTTGTATGAACACAAAATGAGGTTAATTAGGATTGTGGTTCTCTTTGAAGTGTTCAAACTGCCAGATATTTTCCATTTATTAGGCTTGGAGGTTTTTTCCCCAGCATTAGCTCAATAACCTCTATGATAAAGATAGACAGTGTCCTATAGGTACATTGTCTTTCCATTATCTCTATAATCGAATTCATGTTGATTTGCTTAGATGATAAAAACTGAGTCTGCTGGATTCCAGCAAAGCACCAAGGATAAAGCAGCACCTCTACACAATGATAGGTGAGAACGAATTTATATAAATAACAATCATCAAAGACTAGCTGATAATGGAATTGATCTGATTATGAATTTTAAAATCAAATTAAATCTTTTCTGTAAATTGACGGAAAAGTATATATGCTAAGAATTAGTACTATCTTCTGGCTGGATAAAGGCCTCTAACCTGAGAACTAGAACCTAAGACACTAGTCTTCACCTATTATATTCTACGACTTAGAATATAATTTGAACTTAATTTAACTTTGATGTAACCAAGATTACTAGACCAATTTTGTTTAATAAACATACACATTCTCGACTAGAGAACCTAAAGTACTTTAGTAATCTATAATTATATCATATGCAGCAGTTTCATTATCTGCCTCAACATTTTAGGATGAAGTAAAGAGGGATGAATATAAAAAATGAATAAAAATAAAAGAGTTAAGTCAGTTTCTATGAGTGAGAAATAATATAGCCACATTTCTTTTGCATTTAGAGAAATAATATTCAATAATCAATTCAGTTATTATTGGGGCATTGCTCTTTCTACTAAAGAAAAGTTAGACCATGCAGAAATGTTCAAAGGATGTTTACACATAATTTATATTTTCCTTCCTGCTATCAAGATACCTATTTTAAATTATCCATAAAGGCTCTTTTGGCTGCATCTTCATTCTTTAGGGGAATTACTTCCATTAAAATGAAATCAGCATGAGATACATAAGTAAGTGACTAAAGTTTGTATTTTGCACTAAAATTAGAGCCTAGATCTAGCTAAGAATTGTTTTATAGTTAGGTGATATTTCAGTTTTCTCAGATACATTTTCTCCTGAAAGAATGTGGGAGAATATTCTCTTAGGAAGGTTTTCATATCATGCTGGTAGCTACTGTTTATTTATGTCTAAATGGAAAATATTTTTCCTTAACCATTGTGGAATGAGGGTAGCATGTGTTTCAATGTTTTCAGTTTGGGACTACACATCATGATTATTATAACAAATATTAAATTTCACACAGTCAATTAAATATTTATATTTCTTAATCCAATTATTCAAAAAAATAATAAAGAATGTAGTACATGATATGGTACTTGTGAACACACTGTATTTTCCTGGAAGGGAATAGTTGTAGCAATTTACTATGTATTTCACTGATATCATCAGCACATGAAACACAATTAGAATCCTTTCTGTGAGATGACATGCCATGCAGAGTAGGAAAATTAATCTAGCTGCAGATGCTGGCAATCAAGAGCAATTAATAAATAGTTGTTTTAAACAAAGGAGATTTTACATGGAGAATGTGCCAAATTAAATATTTTCAACCTGTGCATTGATTGTGAAACTCTCTTGAAGAAAAGACATTTTTCTCTGAGGCGTTAGCCATTCAGTAACCAAGTATCAGGATTGCGGCCATGGATTCATGAGTAGATTACTACTTTCCAGGGAAAGGCCTTATAAACTATTTAAATGACACTATGCATGACACTATGTCACGTTTTTACGAACCCCAAAGATCTACTACAAAGCTGGGCACTTTCCAATGGAATAAAAGATTTTCTAAGCCTTGTTCAGAATGTCCATTTGGGGATAGAGGTGGTATATCTTTGGACCTTGACTCCCATGATACGACCATGACAGTGTGATCCTGTAAGTTTGTGTGAGGAAAAAAAAAGAAAGAAAAAGGAAACTTTACCAAGTGACATGACCCTTTCATTCTCTACCTAGTTTTTTCTCTCTTGTGCATCATTGTAATCAGAATGTTTTAGTAACCTGCACTCAATATTTAATGATATCAGTCTAAGATTTCTTCCTGTATTCATTTCCACAATGAATGGATTATATGTGTCTCTAGAACAAAATGGATTCAGTCACAGAGCCAGGCATCTCACCTGTGGGGGATGAAATATTAACCAGTGCGATCTTTTTTCTCTGCTTCCATAGCTGACAGATCCCCTTTTATATGCACATATTCCTCCAACAGTAATATTATTTTTTTTATATTTCCAAGATTTGGGGAGACTTCAAAACATCCCCTACATACCACTAACAGAGCTTAGAAGTCATTGCCAATGAACTAACAAACTAGTAGCATTATAATTTTGAAAAATAGATCATCTTTTAAAAACAGGACAAAGTACACTCTGTGTCCATCCAGAGGAGACCAGAATGCCAGAATTCATAAGGGTAAACAAATTGATAAGTATCTGCTGGAGTGGGCCTTCCACAGTTCTGCAGGGGCAATCAGATAAAGAATCCAAAATTCTTTATTTAGCGTAAGCTTTTCAATCAACTGTGCTTAAAAACGTTGTCTGTGGTCAATGAGAAAGAGATCTGAGGTTAATAAAGTTCAAGACAGTATTCTTTGGATTATTATATTGAGGAAAATAGATCTCCAAGATTCCAGCTGAGAATTCCTCCATGTGCTCAGTTATGACTCAATCATGACAGGAGGAATCATATCCTAGAATCTAGTCTCATTCCGTATTTTAGATTTTTTTTTTTTATTTTTTTCCTTTTTCTCCCCAAAGCCCCCCGGTACATAGTTGTGTATTCTTCGTTGTGGGTCCTTCTAGTTGTGGTATGTGGGACGCTGCCTCAGCGTGGTCTGATGAGCAGTGCCATGTCCGCGCCCAGGATTCGAACTAACGAAGCACTGGGCCACCTGCAGCGGAGCGCGCGAACTTAACCACTCGGCCACGGGGCCAGCCCCCTCATTCCGTATTTTAATTGTCAAACCCACAACTTTATACTAGGTGATAAGTTCTATGGAGAAAATAAAGCAGGATAGGGGAGCAGGGAATATTAGGCAAGCTGGGGTGGGGTTTGTATTTTATATAAAGTGGTCAAGAAGGGTCTCCCTAAAATGGTGAAGTCTGAGCAGAGACCAGAATGGAGTGACCACTGTGGCTGTCTGAGGGAAGAGCAGTCAGACAGCAGGACCAAGTGCGGAAGTCCTGAGGGGGCACGTGTTTGTAGTGTTTGGAGCAAAAGGCCAGTGTGGCAGACTGATAATGGGGAAGAATGGCAGGGTCTGAGTTCAGATAGATAACAGAAAGCCAGATTATGCAGATCGTTGTAAGGATTTAGGAAGTTATTCTAAATGATTTGGGAAACACTGGAGGATTTTGGGCAAATGAGTGACCTGATCTAATTTTTATCTTAAAAAGATCAATTGATGTGTCTGAAAAGCCTACAGCTAACATTGTCTTTAATTGTGAAGGACTGAATGCTGCCCTTCTAAGATCAGGAACAAGGCAGAGCTATCTGCTCTAATTATTTCTATTAACATTGTGCTGGAAGGCATAACTAGGACAATAAGACAAGAAAAGGAGAGAAAAGTTTCAAGATTAGAGACAAAGAAGTAAAATTATTTATTCTCAGATGGTATTTTTTTTTTAGTGGAGAAAATCCTAAGGAATGTAACAAACAAATACTAGAATGAACAAGTGAATTTAGCAAAGCTGTAGTTTAGTAGGTCAATACATGTAAATATGTTATATTTTTATATACTAGCAACAAACAACTGGGAAATGAAATAAAAATGTAATTCATAATAACATTAAAACATAAAATACTTAGGGATAAATTTAACAAGAGATTTGCAAAACCTATACACAGAAAACGACAAAACATTGTTTGAGTGACATTAGAGAAGTCTTAAATAAATGGGAGAGCTATATCACGCTCATGGGTTGGAAGACACACTGTTAAGATGGCGAGTCTGCATGAAATACAGCCAACTTAGTGAAACGAGGGCTTGAACTCAGAGAAACAAATTCCTGTTTAGGAAGCCATGGCACTTGGGAAATTTCCCTGAGATTTATAGATATCTGCATGACTGGTCATTAGTTAAAGAATTTTTTCTTTCTGGAGAGAAAAACAAAAGGCTCACAGTTGTTTATATGAAGTGATGAGCTTTAGAAAACCTTAGTGTTTAGCAAACACACAATATTAAATTCTATTACAAAGGCCAGTGCTGAGGAGGGCTTGTCTGTTGAACCCTCAGCAGCATAACTGAAGTGAAAACAAAAATCTTCTAGTGCTGAAGCCAGACTTGAGAGTATCTTATATTTAAAAAGACTATTTGCTGGTTTCTCCAAATTACAGTTCTATTAACTTGTGGTAAATTCCTTCTGAGTCTGTTACTTGCTTAAAAGGCTGGGATGCTCAGGCCAATGTTTATGCAACAATCAGGTTTTATAAATGGCTACTTCACAACTACCAAACCAGGGACTCTAGTAGATAAGTTGTGGCTTTCATAAATACTCACTCAGTCGTTAGATTTCTGTGCGATTTACAGTGGTTCTTGACTACTCCCGGATAGAGCAGTTAGAAATTGCTAACATGTGGCTGTGTTTTACCTGCTTCTCATTCCTTCTCTGTCCCCTCCCTGTTTTATATTTATATTTTCATCTTCTAGTGCCACTTCTGTATGAGCTGGACGTGTATGCTTGCTATGGGAGACAAAAAGATAATTTTTGCTTAATGTGCTGACAACATGACCTCACTAGTTAATTATTGTCAAAAAAGGACTTTTGATCCTCTTTTCTAAAACTAGAATTTTTTATGCGTATGTTTTTTGGCATTTATTCCCTAATTTTTAACTGGGCAATGAATAGCAATCTCACATAAAACTGAGTGGTTACTCTGTTATATTTTTGGCTAACAGTTTATCCTGGAAGGAATACCAGCACATAGCGTCACTCAAAGCTCGGCCTACGGAGGTTGCTTGATTGAAAGTTTGTTTTGTCAAAGCAGGATTCTGGTTTTATTGGTTTTATCTGCCTTTAAAGTTTTCCAGGCTAAAACTATTTTGACCATATTCTTTAGAAGAGAACTTTTCAACTTTGCTCATTTATCTACCTCCGTCCTGGAGGAGATTCAGAATAATTTTCTGAGAAGAATCCAGCCTGTGCCAAAGGGTGTTCCTGTGCTTGGAGCAAAGGTGATACGTCAGGCTTTTTAATTCATGTCTTTTTTTTCCCCCTTTGCCAGGAAGAGAAACTCACTCGATTTAGGTCAAATGGAAATAGGGTTTATTGTAAAGTTAGGGGGGTTATACTTGTTTGCCAGGGCTACCGTAACAAAGTACCATGAATGGAATGGCTTAAACAACGGTTTATTGTCACACAGTTCTGGACGCTAGAAGTCTGAGATCAAGGTGTTGGCATGTGGCTCCTTCAAAAAGCTGTGAGCAGGAATCTGTTCCATGCTTCTTCCCGAGCTTCTGATGGTTTGGGGGGCAATCTTTGGTGTTCCTTGGCCTGTAGAAACATCACCTTCATCTCTGCCTTATCTTCACATGTTGTTCTCCGTGTGCGTGTGTCTGTGTTCAAATTTGTCCTTTCTATAAGGACACGATCATATTGGAATAGGGCCCACCCTACTTCAGTATGACCTCATCTTAACCAGTTACATCTGCAATGACCCTACTTCCAAATAAGGTCAAATTCTGAGGTACTGGGGCTTACGATTTCAACGTATGAATTT
Organism: Equus asinus; assembly: GCF_041296235.1. Classification (NCBI taxonomy): domain Eukaryota; kingdom Metazoa; phylum Chordata; class Mammalia; order Perissodactyla; family Equidae; genus Equus; species Equus asinus. The sequence continues at coordinate 29,864,289 of NC_091811.1, read as the reverse complement.
TTGGGGAAGGCAATTTAATGAGTTTTCACAGAACCCCATTTGCACAATGCACACCTGAGCCTCATAGAAACCAGAAATCTGTCGGGCAGCTCTGGAATGTCTATCACGTTGTCTCAAGGGTTGTGTGTTGCCTCTCTTCTCTGCTTCTTTCTGCATGTAGGTTCCATTCTCTTCTCTCTGAAACTGCTTCTTCTGCAAGGCTTTTGGTTTGGCTCCTCCATAGCTTTGGCTTTTTATGGTGCTGACTCTGGCTTCTGGGGCCACGATTCTGGTGGCATAGCTCTTTATTGCTTACTGACTAGGGTCTCTTAACACTGTGATGCTTCAGCCCAGTCTTGGGATGCCTGAGTCAGGAGTCCCTCTGGGGTTCAATCAGCTGTGGCTGGGGGTGGGAGGAGGGTAGGATCTGCAGGCAAGTGATTACGCTCTCCAGGTGAAATCAGATATTTTGAGAACGTTCCAGGGGCACAACATGGAAAAAAAAAATGGTGTGATTGCAGATAGCCAGAAATTCTTTAACCCTCCTTCCACTGAGAGGTAAAATTTTATGTTAGTATGAGTGCTTTGAGAACTAGATACCAAGATACCGCTAAATGTGCAAGGATGTTATTAGAGGCAATGCCTGTGTGAAAAGAAACAGGTAGGGAGACAGGAAAGGCTGGGAGAGACATCAGACAGCAATGCAAGTCTGACTCAGTGAAGGAGAGAGAGAGCAAAGAGTGAAAGCATCCCAGATTGTTGTGTAACTAAGGAAGCTGGACAGAGCCGTTGGGGAGCCCTTGGCTGACAAAGGAGTCTTATGTCTTCCAGGAACGGGTCTGCAGTATTATGCCCAAGATACTCACTTGCTGGTGAGAAGATTTGGACTTCAAAGTGAAGTACCTGGATCCGTCGGTCAATTATGCCCCCTATAGTAGGAGGACTACAAGCCTCCTTTCCCCTCCACTTGAATCTGAGCGAGATCGGTGGCTCCTTTGACAAATAGAATATGGCAGAAGTGACACTTGCCAGTGTCCTGGCCAAGGGCTTAAGAAAATGGCAGCTTCCATTTCTTTTCTCTGAGAACTCTCTCTCTGAAAGCCCTGAGCCTCCATGGAAGACTTAAGGCTACCCCCGAGACTTCCACGCTGGAGAGGCTTTGTGCAGGTGCTCTGGTTGCCAGTGCCCACTGAGTTCAGCCTTCCAGGCACATCTGCTAAAGTTCCTGATGTGTAAGATAAGCTGTTTGGACCTGATGGCATAGCTGAATACCAACAGATGACCTCAGTCAATGCCATGTGGAGCCAAAGAATCACCAGTAGAATCCTGCCTGAAGCTGTGACTCGGAGAATCATAAAACGTAATAAGTTGGTTGTTGTTTTAAGTCTCTAACTTTTGGGAGTAATTTATTACACAACAATAGATAAGGAAAACATCAAGTTTCTTATATACGTTATACAATGTCAGATAATTCCATCAAAGGTAAGAGCTTCCATTACATTGGGCCTTTCTAAAGAAACAAATACAAGGGTAAAAACAGCATGGCATTGGGAGAGTCAACTTTGAGACCTGAGTTCTGAAGATTGATTTTGTTACCCTTTGTAATTCTAATCTATCCAGAATAATATCCTGTTCAACTTGAGAAGACAAGGAATCAGAGGAGTCATGTTGCCGCAACCCATACACAGGACCCATATCGAAGAGTTCAATAGGCTTCTCTTTCTCTTAGGATTCTGGTAATCTAGAAAGGCTTTGGGGCAGGGGTTTTAGTGATAATAGGAGCGACTGGCAGTGACCAGCTGTCTCTGAATTTAAATTCTCTTATGGGAAACCTCAGGTCCAGCCAGCAGCAACTTGTCCCCCAGTAGGAGAGAAGGATGGGAGCAGTCCCACGTACTGGGAGAATACTAGAGCCAAGCAGAGAAAGAAGGTAGAAAAACTAAGGATAGAAATATGACAAGAGAGTAGATCTTAAAAGTTCTCACAAGAATAAAAATTGTAACTACGTATGGTGAGGGGCTTATTGTGGTGATCATTTTGCAATATATACAAATATTGAATCATTATGGTGTACACCTGAAACTAACATAATGTTATATGTCAATTGTATCTCAATTCAACAAAAAGAAATACTACAGTTTGGAAGTGCCAGAAGCAGAGCCTCAGACTGAGGAGTGTTAACATTCCTCTGTGAATGCTCGCCAGAAGTTCAGCATTAGCTGTTCCTCTACCAAAGTCACATCACACCTGTAAGGGTGTGACCTCTGACCTAGTGCCTGGGTCATCCTGTGCCATAAATATGGTGTGGCTGGCTCTAAATCTGTATATGTTAGCAGCCATGGATTTTAGAATACATAGTTTCTCATAAAAATAAAGGCTGATAAATACGTTTAAGAAAATCTCACTGATCATATGAGAGTAAGCGTGATGTGTTGATGGGGGAGACCTCATCCTGGCTGGGATTATTAATCTGTGAGCTACACAAGGTTAAGACGGGAGATCTGCTGTGGTGGGGGTGAGGGAGCCAGAAAGCTGCACGTTGAGACAAGGGAAGAGAGGAGAAATGAAGAAAAAGCCTGCGGCTTTCCTGTTACAATGGACTCTCCTTTCTCTTACTACTCTCTTGACTGCGACTTTTGTTAACCATCATGAAAACACATCACGAGTGATAACATAATTCATGTGTAAGTGGAAAATGTTTATATTCAAAATAATAAAAGGAAGAAAAATCAAGAATTGTTAGAAACACATAATACTGAAAATGGTTGTGAATACTTATTACAACCAAAAGTTGAATCATTTGAAAAGATAAAATAAGAGTTATAAATAACTTGAAATTTCAAAAAGTTAGAAATAAGACGTAAACTAATATTGTAGGGTTAAAGTCTTAACAGCACTATAACAAATGGGATGGATGTTTGCAAGGAAAAATTAGGTCAAGGAAAGACCAAGTCAAAATATAAAAAACATTTAATTAAAAAATTATAGAACAAATAAAATTTTAAAAAATCAAGAGATTTAAAGGAAGTAGAAATGAGTACCTTAAACATAGAAAATTAGATGATAAAATAGGGGCAAATCAGCATAAACCAAGGTACATGGGAATAATACTGATTTTTAGACCCATAAAATGAAATAGAGTCTAAAGAATGGAAAGAAAAAACACAGGAAATTATCAGTCGTTTTAATGAAACACTCTGATTCAGGTAAGTGGTGAACTTTTGATGGAATGCTTGAGGTTGGATATGATTCTGAAGGCTTCCTCCTCCCACCATCTCCAGACTGTGGTGAGGTCCAGAGATCCCAGAGAGCGGCACACAGCTGGGCCTGGTCGTGCCCTCTTCATTTGGCCTGTGCCCTGCACTGTGGGCCCACCTGTGAGGCCCCGGTATCTGCCAGTTGGAAGTTGTGGGCAACATGGTTCTGAACTGGGCTGAGTGCCCAGAGCAGTTTATATACTTGGCAGAAACCCATATTTTAATTATATGTTAACAAATTACTTCTATATTTTAATTTTTAATCAAACACACCATTTGTAGCTAGCCTCAAAAAATACAAATATTTCATTATCACTTTGAGGCTTTTTAAAAGCTGGTACAATGAGTTCATTATTGTTATGTCTTTAAGGGAAAAAATGTGCTACTACTTTTTGCCTATTCTTTTCAACAAGCGTCACTAACAATTTTTCAATTTGTATAAAGTATCCTGTGTTGTCATTTGAGTCCAGCCTTTGTCACTTACTACCTATTGTCTGCAGACAAACACTTGACTTCTCTTATCATCAATTTGCTTGTCTGTAAAGAGATTAGAATAGAATTTGTCTCATAGGATGAGTGATTAAGCAGAAAATGCAGCTAAAGCCATTTCCATAATAACTGCTACATAGTCAGCAATAAATGCTATTTATTATTTCCATTAACTTATTATATATAACTATGGAATTATTGATATCTTTTCTACATTTAACATTCCCAGCCAGAATTCTAATATATCGCTACAACTATTCATGTCTTTTTCTGTTACACTGTTGAAAAAAACCCCCTAACTCTTATGACCTAAATTAAATGAGTATTCTAGCATTTAAAGATGTTGACCTCTATTATCAGTGAAATTAATTCTGTTTCTGAGTTATTCTGGTCAGGTATCATTTTTATAAAGAGATGCAATTAAGTTTGGTGGATTTATCTTACAGTGTGGAGCCTTGCTGGATTAATGTCTCTAGTAATAATTTCATTCCTTTTTTCCTTTTGGCTTTCCAGATCCATATTCATGCCATCTGCAAATATGGCTCATTTATATCTTCATTCTTCTGTTTTTATCCCTATTTCATTTCCTGCTTGAATAGTAATTGCCACAATATTAATACATGAATTGTGAATATTATTAAGTAGAAGTGCCAAACGAGGGGCATTCATTGTCATGCTTTTCTAAAGGATGACTCCAATGAGTTTGTATTAAATATATAAATACACGACTTGAAATAAATATATTCTTTGATAGCCAGTTAAGAAATTCCCAATGACTTTAGTTTTAGACTTAAATTTAGAAGAAATATTGGATTTTGTCAAACGTGTTCTTGGCATTTATTGAGAAGCTTAGAAGACTTTAATTTTCTTCCCTATTGTTAATGTGATGAATCATGTTGATTATTTTTTTTTTGTGCTACATCAGTTTAAAATTCCAGGATAAATCACTGGCAGTTTTTGTAATACTTGGGTAATTGCATATCATTTCATAATTGAAATTGGCCTAATAAGCCTTTTTTGGTATTTCCTTTCTAAGTTTTGGAATTCAAACAGTTTTGCTTCAGAATTGTTTGGGCTATGTTTTAATTTTACATTTCTGGACTGTTATTGTTATTTATGTAGTATCCTTTGAAATTTTTACAGTTTTACAATGAATCTATGACAATGAAATACTCTTACGATGTAGTAACTTTTTATATTTATGTTTTATTGACTTTATTAATGTGGGTCTTTTTTATTATGTTTGAATATATTTTATTTTTGTAAATAGTTATCAATGCTACTTTGTTCTCTAGTTAAATGAATGTTTTAGTTGAGAATATTTGTCACAATGTAAACAATCTTTTAAAATAGAATTTATTAAATTGTTTTCGACTTGGGCCAATGGTTGACCAAGGATATTAGGTTTTTGAGTTGGTTAATGAGCTACCAATGCACAAGATTGGATTGAAAAGCCAGACCCACCTGGATTAGAAATCTTACTTAATATCAAGCTTCATCAACTAAGATCCTGGACACAGAGGGTCTTAAGGTTTAGATACAACAGAGAGAGGTACTCAAGTCATATGTGCTCCTCTGACCCAGAACACGTTGACAAAATCCAATATTTCTTCTAAATTTAAGTCTAAAACTAAAGTCATTGGGAATTTCTTAACTGGCTATCAAAGAATATATTTATTTCAAGTCGTGTATTTATATATTTAATACAAACTCATTGGAGTCATCCTTTAAAAAAACCTCTTTGTGAGGTTGACAGGAGCACCACACACCATGGGAGCATTTCAATTATGAAACATCTTTATATTATACCCTGAGTGAATAGCCCGTGTGACATTCTCCAAGGAGCCATGCTGCTTACATCTTGGATTCTATTTGCTATAAGTAATCTTTAGCCAGAGACTTCCTGTTAAAGGCATTTCAGAAATCAGTTCTCTTCTTCCTAATGAATTTCTCTAGTCTTTTTTCCTGGAGGTTCAGTTGACAAGGAGGTCACGTGCGTTTTCCCTGGGGGTCCTTCCACCCCAAAAAGGGACTGAATGAATTGAAGACTAGCTACTTTAACTCCTTCCTCCCAGTTAATTATTGTTCCTGGTGATCACTTTTTACTGATTTTTGTCTCCCGTTTTGCACACACACTTGTTGCTACTCTTAGTTGCATCATTTCTATTTTCCAACTTTATTTGGCTTAATAATTTGTTTCTTCCCCAAGTCATAGGATGGTGTCAATTAACATATATATTCAGAAAAGTATATTTTCTTTTAGCTACTACTTTGGCAATATCTGATGAATTTTGGTATGTTTTATTCATATTTTTATTATTCAAATATTTTGATATCTCCCCCTTAATTAAGATTCTGAAGCAGTATTTTTAATTTCTTTATTATTGGATAACTTTGTTTTTGTCTAATTTTGCTATGAATATTGCCAACATAGCCCAAGTTTCTGCCTTTTGGCATCTTCCATGTAAATCCTTGGGCTCCAGAATAGCACGTATTTACAATGTCTGCAAACACCAAGCCTCTAAAATGTGCTAAGCACTGCTAAAATGGGAGAAGTACACTTGGATGCTATTTCCTCTCATTTCTTAAGGATTTTGCTATTGCATCCTCTTTATCCAGCATTATCACTTTTTCCTTTCTACTAGATTATTCTCATTAACATACTCTACTAACTCCCATCTTAAATACGACAGGAGGAATTTGGAAGACTTAGTGTGTATTCTAATCCCCAACACCTGTGGATCTATTATCTTACATGCCAAAAGGGACTTTGCAGATGTGATAAAATATCTTCAAATGGGGAGATTATCCTGGTGGGCCAAAGCAATCACAAGGGTCCTTATAAGAGGGAAGCAGGAAGATCAGACCCAGCGAAGGAGAAGTGATGATGGAGCAGTGAGGTGAAACCATGACCCAAGGAAAACAGGCAGCCTCTAGAAACTGGGAAAGGCAAAGAAATAGATTCTTCCATAGAGTCTCCGGAAGGAACACCGTCCTGCCAACCCATTTTAGATTTCTGAGGCCCAGAACTGTAAGATAAGAAATGTATGTCACCTTAAGCCACTATGTTTGTGGTTACAGCAGCAATAAGAAACTAATACACTCAGGAAGTTATACTCCAGACTGAGAGCATTGCTTTATGTCCTACTTTAGTAGTCATCTCTGTGCAGTCAAGTTTCGATATCTTTGCTATTCTAGGCACCTGATATAAGGTTGACTGTGTCTTTTCTTGTCTGTCAATTACTCTTCCATTGTAACACCCATGTAGATAAAATGATAATAAATTGCTCTGTTGTCACAAAGAAGTGACACAGAGACTATACTTGACTTTTAACTTCCTAATACTTTTGGCTTTAGAAGTGACTCAAAAGCAACAGCTTGTTAAAATTATTTTTTAAAGTTAATTAAAGTCAATTTTGTTTTACAGGAAAAGTTAGCTTCCTTACTTATAGTTAATTTTTTGCTTCATTCAGTTGCATCATTCATTATCTGTTCATAAATTAAAGTTTAATGATGCCATTCTTTGATTTCTCTTCTCATTTCCATTAGATCTCAATGGACATTAAAGTTTTCAAACATTGCATTTTGTTTCACACCATTTTGGAGAGATTTCAAGATAAGAGACTGATATTAGAATGCACATCCCAATCTCCAAAATTCCTACTGAAACAAATAATTAAAAGAAAATCTCTGATTACATCTAAGAAGAGGAAAGTCAAATTGTCCTCAGATTTTTTTTTTCTGTGCCAGCATATATTATAAGATAACGGAAGAAATTTGCAGTGTTCTGGGGAAAATTGTTTGAAATAATTTTGTAACTAGGCAAATTTTTATTCATGGGTGAGGACACAGAAAGTCCTCCTCAGATATGCAATGAAAAATGAAAAATGAGTCAAAGGCAAGAACTCAGCAATGATGAAATAGCAATTGGAAAGAACCAATAGTGACCTCTGAACTCAAATTATTTCTTCACTTACTCCTTGACTCCACAAATACTTACTGAATGATTATTATGTCTTGATTACTGTTCCAGGTGCTGAGGAGATAGCTGTAAACAGACCTTCCCCATGGAGTTTACATTCTAGTGGAGGAGCGAGACAAAGAAGCAAAATAAATGAGTGTAATATATACTCTTCTGGATGGTGATAAGTATGATGGAAAACTTAAATCAAGGAGGGAGATAGGATGGGAGAAAATGGAGTATTATCATTTAAAATATGCTAGTTAGGGCTAAGATGACATTTGAGTAAAAACATGGAGGAGGTGCTAGACCAAGGTAAATTTAAATAATTATTTAAATACACTAAAAACCTAATCCAATGATTTTCTTTTAAGGTTACAATCTATACGATAAAACAGAATAACACATTATTAAATTTCAAAGAAGTGTTTTAGTGTAGTAGTCACATATGTGGGTCTGATTCTAGAGTTTCTGGGTTCAAATCCAGTTCCACAATGTACAAACTTTATGACCACGAGAAAGTTAAACTCTCAGCAGCTCAATTTTCCTGTCTGTAATTGAGGACAAGAGTAGAAGAGTAGAAGGGTGAAGTGAATTAATATAGAAAGTGCTTAAAAAAGTGACTGGCACATGGTAAGTACTCAATAAGCTTTAGCTATCATTATTGTTATCATTATTATTATCATATTAAATCTACAAAGATTGGAAAGAGAGATGTAGATCAGGAGTAGGAACCTCTACTTTTCAAAAAAGGAAGTGAAACACTATTGCTCTGTACCGAATGTGGTAGTTAATTTAATAGAGGTAAGTGCAAAACTTCATGGGATTCACAACAAACTCGATTCTCTTTAGCATTTCTCAAGAGAATAATAGCAAAATAATGAAGGAAATCGTGAATAGAATGCATGGAATAAGTATACTGGCCAGAGCAAACTTGACAATTATGACATTTAATGTAAAAAGGTTAAATCTCCATATTAATAAATGAATTCCATCTGATGGCATTTTTTTTTTTTTTACAGAGGGACAGGCTTACACAAGAGTATACCACTGTAAAATGAAACAAGATCAAAGAGATACATACTAGGCAAAAACGTTTAAAAATTTAAAAAAGCAAGGGTGGCATTCTTTATTTCAAATGTAGAAATAAAAACAAAACACTTTGAACAAGACATTTATTTCATAGTGTTGAAAGCTACACTACACAATTGAGACAAAAAATCTTGAAATAATAAAATTTTATGATTTATAGGCCAAGATCCATAAGAAATATAAACTGAAGTGCACAAAACGTATAGTGGGAGATGTTAGCACTCCTCCATACATGTATGCTGGAGCAAGGGGACAGAAAACATAAACAATACTTGAAGTCTGTGATTAATAATTTTGAAATAATAGTTTGGTATCCAACTTTATAATCCACAAACAGAAAATCTTTTTTATTTTTCAAATGTTAAAGGAGCATTTATTAACTTGAAATCTTAGTGAGGTCAAAAAAACCCTCAATAAATTTCAAAAGTGGAAAGCATACAGATATTGCTACAATCAGTTTGGAACACAATGTGCAATATCTTGCCAAGTTGAAGACGTGCAGAACCTATCATTTAGTAGTTACAGTCCTGAGTCCCTTATAAAAATTCTTCCTCATGTGAACAAGGAGATCCACACAAGAATGTTCATGATACCACTGTTCATACTTGCAAAAAAATGGAGAGAACTTAACTGTCCATCTACAGAAGAACAGATGCATGGCCTGTAGATTAAACATGCAATATAAAGTTCTATAGCAGTTCAAATGAATAACCTATGATGATACCCAACCATGGAGGGATCTAAAAAATATAGAATATAGCTAAAAAAGAGCAAGTTCTAAAAGGATACAGTGTGATATCATTTACATAAATTTAAAAACATGTAACTATATTTTGTTAATAGACACAGAATGTAAGCCATAAAAATTTAAAAAAGAGAAATGACACATAGTAAATGCAGTATAACAGTTACCTTCTGGAAGGTAGGGAACATATAGGCCATATTCTTTGGTTACTTAAAATAAAACTTGAATTAATAACACAATTTTAATAAGAATTTTCAATCACTTAGATATTTTAAGCATCCCCACAAGTTGCTCTAGGATCAAAGAGGAAATAAAAATTCAACAGCTTAACAAAGAAAAAATAAATATGAATCATATCAAAACTTATGCGATTTGACCAAAGATATACTGAGAAGTAAACACTTTCAGATGTTTTGAAAATTAAAAAAAAAAAAAAAGGAGGGGCTGGCCCTGTGACCAAGTGGTTAAGTTTGCATGCTCTGCTTCAGTGGCCCAGGGTTCGCTGGTTCGGATCCCGGGTGCGGACATACACATCGCTTGGCAAGCCATGCTGTGGCAGGCATCCCACATATAAAGTACAGGAAGATGGGCACGGATGTTAGCTCAGGGCCAGTCTTCCTAAGCAAAAAAAGGAGGATTGGTGGCAGATGTTAGCTCAGGGTTAATCTTCCTAAAAAAAAAAAAAAAGGAAATGAATCAAGCATTCAATTCAAAAAGATAAAAATAAAAGAAAAAATTCAATTTAAGGAATCCAACTGGAAGGAGATTATATTTTTAGATATACGCATGTATATATATATATATATATATATATATATATGAAAAGTAAAAACAAGATAATTAAAAATAAGACAAAAATAAGATAGACTTAAAAGAAATCACAATCAAATTAATAAATATATACAAGAACTAGTTTTAAAAAATAAGCCAGGGGACTGACCCCGTAGCTGAGTGGTTAAGTTTGTGGGCTCCGCTTTGGTGGCCCAGAGTTTCGCCAGTTCAGATCCCTGGCGTGGACATGGCACTGCTCATCAGGCCATGCTGAGGTGGCGTCCACATCCCGTAAGCACAACCAGAAGGGCCTACAACTAGAATGTACAACTATTTACTGGGGGGCTTTGAGAGAAAAAAAGAAGATTGGCAACAGATGTGAGCTCAGGTGCCAATCTTTAAAAAAATAAAGAAAGCTGGGGAAATTGAATACTTATGAGTCACAACTTTAAAAACAAAAATAAGCCAAACAACGGAAAATCTAAAAAACAAATACACAAACTCAGTTTGAAATGAAAGGATTTAACAATAAATGAAGAGTAGGTAAAAATCATGACGTACGCTTTAATAAGCATACATTTCAATGACGTTTCATTGACACAAATAACTTCCTGCAGAAAAAGTATTAAAATTTTCTCAAGATGTAGAAAGTTTTCTAATGTAATCATTAGAAAAAAATTTAAAAACAACCCAATTATCTAAAAATATATGCTTCAGAGTCATAGTCTTTGAAAATAGTCCATTTACATTTTCAAGGAACAGCTTACATTTTGCTCCAGAGCGGTGAAAACCTGTGTGTGCTGTGTGTCCTCTGTGTGACCCTCCAGATCAACTCCCCTTCTCCACCCTGCCCTCTGCACCAGATACACTACATCCAAAGACTCCTAGTTCTCTGCTTTTGGACTGGGTCCAGCCAAAAGGAAACCCAGCAGGAGACAGGAGGAAGGGAGGAAAGGAACGGGCACTGTTTATTCCCTTGGCTCCGCTCCTGAGGAGTCACGTGTTTGAGACCTCAGAGGAAGATCACAGGTTTTCTCATGGTGACCATTTTCAAGTTATTCTCTCATTCCTGGTTCTGGGAACTATTCCTCCTAGGATCTAGGTGTGTTAGCAGCCCTAAGATACGGCAGTGTAGCCTGTGGTGTCCCTCTACCCTCTGCTTACCTCTGTACAACGTAACTCTATTAATCTTCTTTGAAATTATCTTAATTCGACTATATATGTTTGTTTGTTGCTGGTGCTCTGATGGGTCAATAAGCAAATCATTTAATAAAGTATCACGTATGATACCAAAACCCAAAAAAGAGAGTGCGCAAGAGAATTACAAACTAACCCTACCTTTCTTTGAAAAGAAAATTCTACATGAAATATTAATAAATTGATATACTCCACCATGAGTAAGTAGTTTGTATTAAAAAAAATGCAAGGATGGTTTGCTATTAATGGGTTTATTTCACATCAATAGGTTAAATAAGGAAAAATAATCTTAGACACTGAAAAGGTATTTAATAAAAACCAATGTAATTATGATTAAAAAAATCAATGCTTAAAAAATAATTAATTAAAAATTGTCTCAAGCTAAGAGCTACATTATCAGTAATGGTGAAACAAAAGACCTTTCTTACCATTAAATTACTTTTACACTTTATAATTTAATAGTATTTCAGAAGATCAATGTAATTAGTCCTGAAACAATAAATGCTAGAATGTTTTGAAAGAATCAGACAAATTATCATTATTTGCAGATGAAATGATTTTTCAATGTAGATATCCTAGAATTAAGTAATCTCACTAAAATGACTGGATTCAAGAAAATTATACAAAATCAATAATTATTAACAGTGTGATGACAACTTAGATGAAACAACAGGGGAATTTCATTCGCAAGTCCAACAGAACAAATCATAATATTAGGAATTAACTTAAGAAATGTAAAGAAAGATAAAGAAAACTGTAACATTTCACTGCTATATACGTAGGAATTGTTGAAGGAATGGAGAGACATATTGTAACACGATGAGAATGCAGTGTATCATGCTGATTAACATCACTGGCTTGGAATCCAATTGGCCCAGATTTGGATTCTGGCTCCTCCCCTTATTAGCTGCTTAAAGTTACCGAGACTCATTTTTCACTATCTATTAATTAAGAATAATAATGATACTTCTCAGGGTTTTCGTGAGTATATTAAGTCACAGGTTTTTGTAAAGCTCTTAGTACAGTGTCTTGAAAATGTTAAGGGGCTTGAAAATATCAGAATGACTTAACTTTCCCCAAATTCGACGAGTAGTTTAACAGACTCCTAATCAAATTGAAAACTAATTTTTTTTTTTAAAGATTTTTTTATTTTTTCCTTTTTCTCCCCAAAGCCCCCCAGTACATAGTTGTATATTCTTTGTTGTGGGTCCTTCTAGTTGTGGCATGTGGGACGCTGCCTCAGCGCGGCTTGATGAGCAGTGTCATGTCCGCGCCCAGGATTCGAACCAACGAAACACTGGGCCGCCTGCAGCGGAGCGCGCGAACTTAACCGCTCGGCCACGGGGCCAGCCCCTGAAAACTAATTTTTTAAGGGGAACATGACAACAATTCCGGATGTTAATCTAGAAGAAAATAAGCAGGTAAGAATGATCAAGACCTTTTTGACAAAGAAGAATTGTGACAATATCCCAAGGTGACGTATTTGAAAACACGTGATAAGGATTTAAGGGGAGGAAAACAGAAGAACGGAAACAAACACAAGAATAAGCGAGGATTTAATATATCACAAAGAGGGTCCATCAATTAATGGAAGAGGCCAGGCTATTCACACAAATGGCATTTGAACTCTTGATGGAGGAAAAAAATCAGTTTAGTAACAATTTCACATAAATTGGCAAAACAAAATCTAGATACATGTTTAAAGGCATCATCACACTATCAAATCATGGGAAACTGTGTAATTTAATTTAAATTTCCTATTGAAGGGTATCTTGCTGCACATTGATAAGTATACTTTAACTTTATTGATACATTGTTTAGGTTCTCCAGATCTTAAAATAACCTTCTTTGATCTTTATAGAGCAAATTTCAGATAATAAGATCCAGCCTTGATTTACTTTTAAAATCTTGACATTAGGACTTATAAAGAATGTACTCTTGCAAAAGGCGAGTTTGGGCAGTCAGAGGGTTTCTCCCATCTCCATATCCCACAGACTTTAAAATTGGACTTTATAGCTGTTTTGCCCCATTCTAAGAGTAGTTCACTCAGTTAAAGATGGTGCTTTTTTCCCATAAAGAGGCTGTCTCATAAACCCTAAACAAGAGGGGTTTTCTTCTTTAAGGAAATGATCTATTTCTATCTTTCAAGCTGCACAGATCGACTGTGCTTTACTGCAGGAGACGTAGAACTTCTTACAGAGCTTTGTTATGATGATACAATCCATTTCTCTACCCGGAATGCTCCATTTCGCTCTAATTATGGTTTTCTTTTCCTGGCTCTGAGGTGACAGTTCATAGCTTTTGCCCCTTTAATTCTTAGAGTGGCAGAAGCTCGGAGACAGTCCAGGAGTTAGCCTCTGACACTTTCATTTCCACCATAAAATGACTAATGAAATGCTGGACTAAAAATATAACTATAGTGCCCAGAACAAATGGGGCATGGTACCACTGTACTTGGAACAGCAGGTTATGTTATGTTCGACCCTGGGTACCTTTCATTAGCAGGAAACTTGAAAAATTGGAATGTCAGTGGAAGACATGAGGATGACGAAGCATCTCAAGAGCACAGAACACAAAATATAGATGAAGGAACTAGAGTGATACAGCTTTGAAAATGGAAAGCTTGGGTTATATAACTACGAGGCAGTGATATTATCCAATGGTATATTGAAGAGGATCTTGGACTCGAAGTGAGTTGAATTCTGCAGTTGCTTTGCATTGAGCAGCACTGTGGCCCCGGGGAAAGCTCTTAATCTCTCAGGGCCTCCGTGTTTTCTGTAAATTGAGGGTATTGGCTGAGATCACCTCTGCATTTTTATAATACCATCATTTTGCTATGTTTTTGTAATACCGGACTCTATGATTTTGCAACGTTATTTTTTGGAAATGTGGATCTCTTTCTTTTTAAACAATGTTTACTGGGAATCCCATTATATAAAAAGGATAAAAACAGAACTTGCCTGGTTGAATCAATGACAATATACTAGCGTCCTACCCACGAAGTTTCCTCACCGCGTGGCATTAGCTCCTGACACTCCTCTTGAGTAGCAGGGTAGACACTTCCACAGAACTTCTCTATGGACAACGCAGTCTGAAACGACAGAAAAATTGGACTAAAAATGAACATCAAATTACAGACTGAAGTATGTGAAGTTGCTATCTCTGTGCCTCCACAATGGTCTAGTATCAGGAATTTCATGTGGTTCATCCTAAAATAGGCTGAGTGAGGTGAGAGCCTTCCTCGTTGTGTCCTCTGTATCTGTCTCTTTAAGGAATTTAGGATTTGAGATCTGCATAGTTGTTTGCTGTAGAAAGACAGGAGAAGGCCAAAAACTTCATACCCCTCATTAAAACGTGTTATTCTCGCTTTGGGTGGGAAAAATTCACCTTGCTACAGCAGTGGGAAAGATGAATATTTAGTAGTGAGTCTGCTCTACTGTCCGTTATTATAATAGTTTTCTTTAATTGGCTTGTAATAAATTAAGCGAGAAATTTTCATGATAGGAAATATTTTAAACCCTTCAGGAATATTTTTCATGGTTTTCTGAATACAGAAACAGATCTTAATAATATTCACTACTAATAAAAATATCTGTACATAGGCATTTTACTTTGTAGGTAATTCAATCAATTTCATTGTAGGACATTTGCAATTAAGAAATATCCCAAGCGTCTTCAAAAACACTGATATTTGTATCAATGATTGAGTTCTTTTAAATCTGTTTTGAATAGATTAAGGGATACAAACCATACTCCAGAGGATGAAATAGTGTCTTATTTCGTGAAGAATCTGCAGATTAGAACAGTTAATGTTGTTGATGTGACTTCAAACCAACCTGTTGACGAAGAGAAAAATGTTGACAAAAGTTATAATATACTTAAATGAAAATGAACTTCAAACAGAATCTTAATTATTCAAGTAAGTGGACTGGAAAAGACCATGTTAGCTGAGACAGTAGCTAATTTTTCAGAAAGTACCATGGAATACATTTATATTCATAAGTTAGGCAGGGAAAATAATAGCACCAAATATATGAAGCCCTCTTGGTTTTAACGTATTGCTTTCTGAGCACGCAGAAAGATGAGCAGGAAAGTGACTAAACACGGAGACACTTGAGGCTTTCATTCATTAGCAATCCAAGAAGGAATAATAAATACTTCAAATCAACTGTGCTTTTCATATCTGCTCACTAATGAAATTTTAATTAACTATAGAACCAATTATAAGATTTTGTATAAAATGTTTCAAGATTGATTTTTAAAATGGAAATTAAAGCACTTAAGCAATTTTCCTACTGGGCTTTCTTTAGAAAGACTTTCCTTCTTTCTTTTTCTTCAATTTTTTGTCCTAATAAATGCAAAGAACACATGAGGATTTAGGTGTTGAAACCCAAACTCCTTTCCTTTTTGTTTACATGTTTCTTATCTATAGCAATTTAAAAAATATAAAATTATATATCACCTAATTTAGACACATTTTAGCCAGAGGGACTTTCTTCTACTTTGTAGGCCCTAAATGAGTTAATGGGTTCCTTTATATGGCAGTCAGTGAAATATGCAAAAGTCTAGGAACCAGACATCAGCCTAAGGAGTTTTTCAATAAAGTCTCACTAATTTTCCTGTCAAAAAAATTAAGTAATAAACAAATATACCTGTTGGTTTTTCAGCTCTGCAACGGTAAAGTTGACTTTCCTGGAGTTATTTCAAATGATCAGACAGTGAAGATGTTCCTCCCGCAGGCCTCTCCCAGCCCCTCTGCCCCCTCATCCCATCCCTTCCCCGTCTTAAGAGGCAAACTCTGTGGAACAGATTGGTCACTGCTGACTTGGGAGCAAGGTGACTCTTTCCTTTTATACCTGAGATTATTGGAAGTCATGACCTCCTATTAAAACTTTTTTTTTTTGTTTGTGACATAAAGAAATGAACTCCTATTCTTTAATGGAAATATTCTAAAGAACCAAGAATGCAAAACCTCTTGAGACATAGAGTAAGACATAAAAACTTTGCCAGATATCTCATGCTTTTGTTAATTTCCTTATTATTAGCTTTCTGTTTCTAGCAGTCTGGAACTAGATTGCACAAGTCTTATGATGGCAGTCTTCCAACCGGGCTATGAGTTCCTTTGGGAATTTGCAAACAAAATTAAGGGAATTATTTTCTAGATCCTCAGTTTCCATATATATTTTTCCTAAAATGTATCTGCTGAGAAGTCTTCTGTATGTTCCAGCAGATTCTCTTTTGCCGCCTTTCTTTTATAATAGCCTTACCTCCACTCCATAAAACAAAAGCACATCCCTCACCCAAATCTTACTATGGTACATTTTCCCAGGGCTTAAAAAGATGCAGGGGGCTAAGCAAAAAGACACATGAGTTTTGGTTAAGTGTATCATGTTCGAATTCAGATATATTGTGGAGTGGAATAATGGGAATGACTTTGTCTTTTCTATTGTCTTGAGTGCTGTAGCAGAATGCATTGGTTTGAGAGAGAGTGTCTTGAGAACAAGGTTTTCCATTTGAAGGTAACTGATACTTTTCAGCTATTTCCAACAGTCATTGTCAAGCCATTTCATTAGCTCAAAATGAAGAGGCAAAGAAATAAAAATTAGATTGTTGATTCTCTTGCATGTAAATGGAAATTAATCTGACATTATCAAATTTTTCAAGGTACCGGATAAAAAACTGTAAATGTACATTCTATATGATTTCTTTTAGGCTGGCGTTAATCATTTGTTAACGTAGTTAAACTTATTTTCTCAAATAAGTTCATAAAATATTTATTCTGATTTCAGTCTGCCTACTCTTTTTCATCTATAAAATATTTAATATTTTCTACTTCCTATTAGCAAAAAATACTATTGTATGCTAATTTTTGGACTAAGTAATTTTAAGCAGTACATATCAATTTTTTCATAAAATGCATAGGGAATTTTGAATCTGGATTTATTATGTTTTATACATAATTCTTATTTAATTAAACACCAAAGCTGACCACCAGAGTTTAATACATGCATGCACACATTTACCAAAGGAATACTATGCCTGACATTATACTCCTCACTTCATAAATAGCTTGCAATTTTACACATAACAGTCTTGCAAATTAAGAAATAAAAATGGCATTTAATCAAGCTTTCAACTTATTAGAATATGAATAAATTAAATTATATTAGATATAAAAATTTTTAGTCAATGATTGCTTTTAGTAATCTTTGTTGCAAACTTTGATTCCTAATTTATTCAGTGTTTTATTTATTTATTTATTTTTATTTATTTATTTTTTGAGGATTAGCCCTGAGCTAACATCTGCCACCAATCCTCCTCTTTTTGCTGAAGAAGACTGGCCCAGAGCTAACATCCGTGCCCGTCTTCCTCTATTTTATATGTGGGACGCCTGCCACAGCATGGCTGGACAAGCCGTGCCATGTCGGCACCTGGGATCCGAACCCGCAAACCCTGGGCTGCCAAAGTGGAACTTATGAACTTAACTGCTGCACCACCGGGCCACCCCCTCACAGTGTTTTTTATATCTCTAAAAATATGTATTAACAGTTTTATTGGAAGTGAAAAGTAAAGTCCAATTTTTTTCTGATCTGGTTGATTGACAGTGAGGGTTGCTTTTGCTAATTAGGTTATATGCTGGATGTTTTTCACTAATTAAATGAGTAGACTCTGCAGCTCCTAGATTCTGATAAGATTAAAACATATTGTTAAAAAAGATCATTGCAGGGCTGGCCTGGTGGTGTAGTGGTTAAGTTCATGTGCTCTGCTTTGGAGGCCCACTATGGCAAGTGTCCCACATATAAAGTAGGGGGAGATGGGCACAGATGTTAGCTCAGGGCAGTCTTCCTCAGCAAAAAGAGGAAGATTGGCAGTGGATGTTAGCTCAGGGCTAATCTTCCTCAAAAACAAACAAACAAACAAACAAATAAAATCATTGCATTAACAAGGTGTATTGATTTTAATATTTCGTTTCTCCCTCCCTGTCTGTGTTGGATTAATAAAATTCCTTTAAGTGAATGAGTCACAGGCATAGGGCTGATATTGGGATGAGTCTTGGTAAAGACTCTGTGCTATTCCAAGCAACTGGGAATGTCAGTGCCTATAATAAAGCTCTTTGCAAATAAGTTGGTTTCTAATTCTTTGCTTTCAATACAATAGAAGGGCTACTTAACAAGTTGCAAATTGATATGTCATCAGAAATAATTTTTGAGAATAGATTACTGTGTGATTTTTGGTACAATATTCAGAAGAATTTGAAGAACAGAATAACATTGTTATAAGAAAAGTCTTTTCATTGCTATCCTCTTATTTATCTGATTGTTTGCTCATTGCTTGTATCTACGAAATAAAAATAGATTTGATACTGAACTCTCTCTCTTTCCAGCAATAAGTAATATTCATTCACAGATATATGATCTAATAGGAAATAAATTAGATTGGTACATATCTTTATGAGGTATGTTTCCAATAAATTTTATTTTTATCTTTAATAACCAATCATCGAATTTGTAATATATTTGTGTTGTTTTGAACAACAGTTTACAGAAGAAGAAAATTTGTTAAAACTCTTAGGCCCTATGGCCACAGGAAAAAAACTGTATACATATTTCTCTAGCAAAGATGTATCATGCCTTCCAGCATGGAAGACTTTTACTTCCAGTAAAAGACTTTCTAACATAAAAATATATTATATTAGCATAAAATATGTTGAAATTGAAATGGAAAAGTTCAAGGACATAAAGGAACTATAATAAATTATAAAAAGTGTTCACTTATTTTTTAAATAGATAAATCTAGGGTATTTAGATTCTACTGGATACTTTTTAAAACTTGATATGAATACTTTATTTTGAAATGTCAATATTTACAATATGTTTGAAATTGCATGCAGCTATTTAAACTTTTTATAAAAAATCTTAACTGTAACTTATACATGTACTAATGGATATACAGTTTTCCAAAATTCTTTAGTGGGTTTTGTCAGCTGAAGACCTCTGCCTTAGACACGATGCTCTCTTTTCTTGTTTTGAGGAAGATTAACCATGAGCTAACATCTGCTGCCAATCCTCCTTTTTTTGCTGAGGAAGACTGGCCCTGAGCTAACATCCATGCCCATCTTCCTCTCCTTTATATGTGGGACGCCTACCATAGCATGGCTTGCCAAGCAGGTCCATGTTCGCACCTGGGATCCGAACCGGCAAACCCTGGCTGCCAAAGCAGAATGTGTGCGCTTAACTGCTGCACCACCGGGCCGGCCTCAGACACCATGCTCTCTTGATGACAACTTTTAAAGTTTTTTTGTCCATTGCAGAAACTATTCTCCCCTGGCTAGTGACCAAGTCTCTACCTCCAAGAGAGGACTGTACAAAGGTCTCAGGAATTTCCCCATGTTAAGGATGGAATTCTTGGTTTAATATGCACGGCGCTTCAGTCTACCCCAGCTTACTGCCATCTACTTTGGCCCCAACCACAACTCTACATTCCCACCACATCAAACTTCCCAGTGTCTCTCTTTGACAATACCAGGTCCTTTTGTACTTTGGAGCCTTTGTGCCTTATGTTTCTTGTGCCTGTAGTCAAGTCACTGTTACAGGCAAAAAACCCAGAACAAGTAAGGAGATTGATGAGAGCACCCCAGATCTGAGGATGAGAGTATCTAGCATCTTGGCAGGGTGGTTTTGCCTTAGATTTTACAGGAAAGAATAAACACATTATAGGTGGAATGATTTTAGAGTTGGGATTGGTTTTTTGTAATCAGAGGGAGTCTCCATCAGTGAGATGAACAAGAAGTGTTCATCCCTTTGTCAAGCTAGTTTTAGGGGGACAAAGAGTTCAGCCAATTATTTATGAGATGAAGAATGACAATTTTGAGGCTTGGTGTCTGGTCTTGTCATATGTACAACAGGGTCATCTGAGAGTCTTACAGGAGTCAGGAGAAAGAAGAGTCTTATCTAAGTCGGTGGGAAAGGTAATTCTTTGCAGTAAGCCCTTTCCTGGAACACAATAGGGTGGGGGTTTTTGGAAATCAAAAGGTTGCGAGGACTAACCATCTCTGTTTTCTAGGACCGTGGGGCTTGGGTAAAATTGACATTGTCACCACCTTTGTCTAGCAAACTCTTTCAGTCTCAATTGCGTTGCTTGCCAAACTGTCACAGATTCCCGGGAAGCAAACTCCAAGTCAGAGATTTGCTTGCAGGGTGTTTACTGGGGAGTCCTCTTGGAATCAACGCTGTGGGCAGCAGGTGAGGAAAGCAGGTTTGGTTGGAACAGGGTTTGGCAAACCAAATCTGGCCCATAGTCTTTTTGTATATGGCCTTGAGCATTGTATCAGACACTGCTCAGCTGCTATTCACAAGGTTTTCATGGCCAATTTTTTTTTGGAAATGGGTGGCCAGGTCCCTCTTTCTAGTCTGTCTTAGTCTGAAAGCTCTGCTAAAAACTGTACACCATTCACAACTGGAAGGACCCACAACTGAAATATACAACTATGTACTGGGGGGATTCGGGGAGAAAAAGCAGAAAAAAAGATTGGCAACAGATGTTAGCTCAGGTGCCAATCTTTAAGAAAAAATAAACTGTCCACCGTGGGTAACCTGCTGGTATTTGAAATACCACTGGCATAGCTTTCAGCAACAGGCAGCAGCTACAATATGACAACCCACGGATGAGTGGTGTTTCTCTAACTGGGAAATGAACTTGGGCTGTGGCAGTGAGAACTCACAAACCTTTTTTTTACCTCCCCAAAGCTGCAGTACATAGTTGTATATTCCAATTGTAGGTCCTTCTAGTTCTTCTATGTGAGCCACTGCCACAGCATGGCTACTGACAGATGAGAGGTGTGTCATTTCATGACTGGGAACAGAGCCCAGGTCGCCAAAGCAGAGCAGGCCGAACTTAAACAGTTAGGCCATCAGGGCTGGCTCGAGAACTCCTGAATCTTAACTGTTAGACCTGCAAGGCTGGCTATGACTCTACATATTATGTAGTTCGTTCTTTCACATGCTAGTGTCTCTTACTCAGCTGGGACCTACTCAGGAATAGGAATAGCATCCTATTTCTTATTGTACTTCTGGCGCCTAACTCAGGCTCTGCCACAAATAATGGGCTCCATGAATATTAACTGAATGAAGAAATATTCTTGCTTTTCAAAAGCCTGAAGAATAGAAAATAAGCTGTCCAGGAGTTCATAGAATAAGTCATTGGAAGAGCCTTGTAAAATTCATGTTGCTTGAAAACCAGATCTTAGGGTATTTTCATGAAGTATATAAATGGATTCATGACACTTGAATGCAAGAAAAGTAGAATGTCCAATTTCAATCGCATGGTTGGGGTTGGGAGTAACTCTCGCCCTGGTTGCATAAGCAGCTCTATTGGTGTTCCTGACATTTCCTGGCATGTAGCGGGAACAGTATAATGGCTCTGACAGACTTCCATTAGCCTCACTTATCTCCACCTTTAAAACTCAAAACCCACTGTCTCCTGCCACTTGAAGATAAGCCAACTTAATTCACTTCCTCTGGATCTGAATCAGAAAAAGCCATTAATTCTAGGACAAGGGATTCCAGAATTCAAAACTCTGTTTCCCAGGAAGGAGAATATTACTTTTTAATTCTTTTTATTATTTGGGTATATAGAAGCAAAGAGCAAAGATACTGCCTAATTGCTCAATAACTCTCTCTGTTAAAATTATTATCTCCAAATGGTAGGAAACTTGAGATAACACCTAAAGTTTCATCATTAAATGGTAATGACTATCAATCCTTATAAGGATACTAGTTATTTGACAGAGAATTATTCCTCTGGTTCTTTAGCATCATGTCATCAAGACCTTGAGCTCATGGAGAGCAGGGGACCATCACTCATATTGCCTTTCAAATTCCATAGTTCCTGGTACAAGGGTGTTTTCAGGACAACTTACAGAATAAATTGATAGAAAGCAAATTTTTTAAGTCCTAAGTTCAGTGCTATAAAACATTACAGCTTATGGTTTATTCTTTACTCCACCAATGGTAGATGAATCCAGGTTGATTTAGATATTCTCATGTACCATAGACCTTTGGAAAGAGTTTACTGTTGACACCATTTGAAGCTTCTCCATGATCACTTTCCCAGGAGAAAGCTAATAGTGTGGGAATGCAGAAGAGGGGAATAGTTTTAACTAATGACTAGCATACATAGATTTCTAACTCTGGATTTAGATGGATGGCACTGGCAGAGGGGTTGGGAGGGAATCTTGCATTCTATTGACTCCAGAATATATTTTCTCATCTTAGCCATTCCAAACACCTTTTGGCTTCAGTGCATAAGAGCCATATTTTCATAATATGCTTGAAAGTTATTGTATATATTTTGAGTTGGCTATAGTGATGCCCATAATATCTTCTACTGCTGCCGTATTAACTGTAGGAACGCACTGCATTCCCCAGAGTCACATATCTCAGGATGGATGTAAACTGACTGTCTAATACTAAGTCTAGTGCTGTCTGTTCTTTGTGCCAGAAACTCCAGGGCACCTGAGAATACATGTGATTGTGTGACAAGGACACCAAAGCGTCTCCAATACCTATTTGAAAAGTGTCAACTCATTTTCTGTTATACTGTCATTTCCCAGAAAAATATCACCCATGATTTTACAGCTAAATTCCTTCAAATGCAGCACTCTGCTGAAAGCTAAATGGACTTTATCTTTGTGGTTTTGCTTTTTTTGACATATTCATTGAACGGTAATAAGTAAAAATTTTAAAATGAATAGATCAGCAACTTGTGCTAATTTTCTTCACCATCAGGAATTAGGTGAGGCAGCAAAATAGAGATGAACAAAAGTGAAGATCAGAACGAGGGAAACTGGAGAAGCCGGTCATTTATGTACTCTGCAAAGCAGTCTTATTAAACAGAAAATTGTTACAATTTTGTGTGAGTCAGAGAAACGCTATGCTGGATCTTTGTGGTCAGACTTTCATAATCTACTGACCTGGTAAGCAATACACTAACTTTCCAATTCACCAGTTAGAACCTGACATTCCTCACACGCCCAGGCCTCTTTTGATGGCTCCTAAACAATGCGTGGGTACCTGTGGCGGCCTATGAGGCCAAACTCACCTTTTCCAATCACCTCTTAGGCAAACACAGAGACAGATTTTCTTTTCCAATTCCAGTTTGTGTTCATCTTGAGGAATTCCGCCTCAGACAAATGAGTGGCATTTATGATTTTGTCCAGAGCACAGCCTTACCCAGTCAGTCCTACAACTGCAGATCTTTCACAGTTACAGGAGCTGGAGATGAAGGGTGGGACTGTCTCCTGAGGAGCGAGGGGAGGGGAGGGAAACTGTGGGCAAATATTTCAGCTTATTTTTGGGGGCTTTAAGTTCATTCTGCTTCTGAATAAGTAAAACAAATGTTACTTCTACTTGTTTTCCCTTTAGTTTCCTCTTTTTTGTCCTTGGAGTTGTTTATTTTTGGTTTGTTTATTATTTTTTATTTGTTTCCTTGCTTTTCTTGTTTCACTTTTTATTCACGCCTGTATCTATTTTCTGTTTTTCCCCATAGCCCAGTTCTTTTCACCTGTCATTCATAGGGAACTGTTCTAAAATGTGTAATGTGTATTTTTTAAAAAATATGTGTTCTTTAAAAAATGTGTATTTGTGAGCATCTATTTTTTTGAAGAAGATTAGCTCTGAGCCAACATCTGCCACCAATCTTCCTCTTTTTTGCTGAAGAAGACTGGCCCTGAGCTAACATCCGTGCCCATCTTACTCCACTTTATATGTGGGACGCCTGCCACAGCATGGCTTGACAAGCAGTGCCCTGTCTGCACCCAGGATCCAAACCGGCAAACCCTGGGCCTTTGAAGCAGAACATACGAACTTAAATGCTGTGCCACAGGGCTGGCCCCTATGAGCATCGATTTTTAATTTCTGCATTTATTATTGTGATATAAATTACATTGTGTCTGCTCTTCGTTATCCAGCAATACGTAATTAAGATGCACTCATATTGCTCTCTGTGCTTCTGTTCCATTACTTCCAGCTGTGCACGGTACTCCTTGCTGTGCATCTACCACATTTACCTTTTAATTCACCAGTGATGGGGTTCCAAATTGCTACTAACTTCCTGCCACCACAAACAACACTGCTGTGAACACCCTTGTATATGTTTCCTTAGAGACAAGTATGAGAATTTTGGAAGGAAATATACCAAAGAACGGAATTGCTGAGTCACAGGGTATGCATATGTTTAATTTGACTAAATAGTGTCAGCGTGCTCTTCAGAACAGCAGTTTTGGTCTACTTTCCCACCAGCACTGTATGAGAGTTCTTATACACACACGTGCATATGCACACGTAAACACACACATGCACGTGCACACATGTAAACACACACAAATACACATCCCTAACATAATTTGCCTAAGTCAATCAGCATCTAATTTTTGCCTTTTAAAATAGGTGTAACATAAAACTAATGGTTGTTTTAATTTGCATTTTTTTGATTATCTCATATTTTTTTTATAGGCATTTTGGATTTCCTGTTCTGTAAATTGCCTGTTTATACACATTGCCTATTTTTCTATTAGGATCGCTCTCTTCTTCTGGTTGACTTCAGCAGCTTCTTTTGTCAAACTGTGTATCAACAGAAGAAGAAGATTGACTTCTCATCTTCGTGGCTTCCCACTCAAGACCTGTGTAATTTTACTATTCATCAACTACATGAAGACAAATTTTAAAAGATCTGTTAAAAGTTACAAGAGCATTAGTATTAACATGATTTATTCAAAAGTTGTAGATTATTTCCTTTTTTGACACCATCCAATTGTAGGCAACTTCAATATAAATGGAAATGGAGCTATGAAGGCTTTCTTTGTTTGAACAAGTCCCTCTAATTATCAGAGGGTAAAGGGAAATAAAATTGGCATCTAATCCCACTCTGTCATAATGAACAGCTAATCAGGCTGCTCCACTGCAATGGAAATGGGAGTGGGTCTTTCCAAGTATCCTCTCTGAAATTAGGTGCTGCTCAAGCTTGTCGTTTGGGCCCAGCACCTCATATATTCCTTCTAAGACCTGCCTTGTGGACTTAGGAACAATAGGAAAGATAGAACAAAATGTGAAAATAACACTGGCCAACACTATAGTTTTAATTAAAGTTGCACGATTTTGAAAAAACCACTCGAATTCTCTGGGCCTTATTTTGGATTCCCAATCTATAAATGAAGAAATAAAGCTGTATAATGGTTACAGTCTCTTAGTCAAAAACCAAAACCAAAAAAACTATCACACGCTTCAAATATTTCCGAACTTATAAGTGGCTTATGAGCAGAAGCCTTGAGCATGAATTCTTCAAGACAAGGACAGAATCAGTCTTAAGGAAATATTCAAAGAAAGGAGAATTCTTTGTAGAAATCAGAACATATAATGGCTAGTGAAAATATATTAACATGGTAGATATATAATTTTTACCTAATAGCATTAACATACACTTTGTAATGGGCTTTTGAGCACATGTGTGGTATTTTTATGTCAGAATTATAAAGCCCATTTTATATGAATAGAAATTCTTAACTCCCTGAAGATATACATGAACTTCTAATGTAAAATGGTGACTTTTCAACCTCCAGCAGAATTTCCCAAAATGTGTTCTGTGGAAGGTTAATGTTTCACTTGAAAGAGGGTCCCATGAATAAACATATTTGATCAAAAAATATTTACTCCCTATCATGTGCCAGGCATTATTTAGGTTCTAAAGATAGTCTGCTAAGTAAGATAAACAAGGTTGCTGCCCTGATAGGGTTTGTATTCTAGTGTAGAAAAACAGAATTTTAAAAAGTTCAAATGGTGCTGAGGAAATTATAAAGGAAATAATGTTGACGATATGGTGAGAAGTCACTGGGAAAGACCAATTCTTGAGAGGAGTTTCAGACAGATGATGCTTGAGCTGAGTCTTGAAGGATGAAGAAAAGCTAATGATAAGAAGAGCTGAAGGAGAGAAATTTTCAGGCAGAGGAAACTTCGGGTACAAAGGCTGTCATGTAGGAGAGGGCTTGGCATGGAAAAGGCAGAGAAGGGAGCCTAGTGGACAAAAGAGTGGCCAGCAAGAAGAGCAGTGGTTGACAAGGTTTGAGAGGAAGGCTTGGGTCAGAGGTCACAAGGCCTTGGAGGCCAATATATGAAGATTGGGCTTTAAGAACATTAAACCCATTGATATGCTTGAGGAATAAGCAGGGGATCAATTTATGTTTTTAAAAGCTCACTTTGGCCCACTTTCGCTACTTTGTAGGAGACTAAGAGTGGAAACAGAGATACTAATTAGGAGGACAATGTACTATTCCTCTGAGAAGAGATGGGGCCATGGCTTAGAGTGATAGCAGCAGCGGTGGAGGGAAATGGACAGATGTTCTTTTGGAGGTCAGACTCATAGACCTTGCAGACAGAGTAGATGTGGGTGGTGAGGAGAAAAGAGAGGAATCAAAGATGATCTCCAGATAAGACTCAACTAAATGGTGTTTTAGTAACGGACTATCTTGGAGCCTTTAATTGAGGCTCTCCAAGTGGGGAAATACACTAACGTGTTTTTAAACTTGTTTGTCCATGAAATCCCAGATACTTCTTTTTAAATCTTAGGATATCCTTTGTGCTTGCATTTTCACATTGACATTAAACTCTTGATGCTTTGAAAATTCAAATATTTAGTGGAAAAGGTATCTATTTAAAGAAAATAGCAATAGAGTTTATTTTCTTCCTTCAACCTATTCATCCAGCTAACCATCCATCTACATATTTAACAAATATCTACTAAACATTCACCATGTTCCAGACCGTGTAATGGGATCACCAAAGGTATAAATAAGATAGGACCCTTTCCCTTAAGGCATACACGTATAAAGAACTACTTTTTGAAAGTTAATTTAAAAGAAGGAAGCGATGGGAAGATAAAAGGGAAGCAGAATTACTAACAGATCAGTGAAAATGTTTTGCAAAAGAATTTTGGGAGAGAGTTAAATAAATTTGCAGTAACATGAGGGAAGATCTTGGCATGGCAGTCCCTTAGGAAGGAGGAAGCTGGGATGCATATATGGTGGTTGGGTAGCCAGGTCAGATTGTTCTACAAGGTCCTGAAGGGTTTGGTATGAGGTATTCCTGGGTGAAATGAATGCAGAGTGATAATTGTTCAGGAGTGGGTTAGAAGTACGTCCCTAACCAAGCTAAGCCACAGTTTCTATTTCTATAGTCAAATTCCCTGTGAACAGATGTGTGCTCGGAGTCAATGGTAATTCCAACAAAGTGCACTGAGTGGTACCATCTAACTAAAAAGAGCTACTGTCCTGAGGGAGTGGTGCCTCCCGCCAAGTGGAGACCCCGTCATGACCGGCTTCAAATTGGCCATAGAGTGGTTCGGCCCAGGTGGCTGGGAATACTGGGCACACCCTGATAGATGAGCAAGAACTCCCAGTGGTGCTCCTTTGAGACCCGAATGGAAGTGGAGGCAGACGGAAACGGTGCTGAGACATCCGCACATGACTTTGACAAAGACCAAGGAAGGGGGTTGGGAGGCTCCTCCATGAGCTGTTGGGGGAGCAGCGTAGGGGAGGCAGTGCTGGGGCCTTTCAGGTGGTGCATCTCAACATCTGGACAATATGCAGCTGGTGCCGTGGGGCTGGGGGCCCAAAGCAGAAGAGACCTCCAGAAAACAAAGGGAGCAAAGCTTACATTGGCTGGTGATTCATCAGCTTCCCATGGGCCCGACAGAAGGGCAGTTCCCCACCTGGTACTATAACGCCAACCGGGACGTGGTGGGAGAGGAGAATTCCTGCACCTACAACAGTGCCATTATGCTCCCTGCACAGTGACTGAGATGTAGCTCCGGGTGTTCAACATCTGCGGGCGCTGCTAGATGGCCTGGTCCTGGGGCTCCCGGGGCTGCAGAGAACTGGCCCGCCACTGGGAAGCGCTGTCTGGCGAAGAGCCCTTCCAGCAGGAGCTGGAGCTGGAGCGATGACCCGGCCGCTGACCTGTAGCACAACATCAGTGCTTACGGCTTCCTGGCTCTTTTAAAATTTTTTATTGGGAATATACTGGTTAATAACATTGTGTAGTTTCAGGTGTATATTATTGTTTATCAGTTCCTGAATACACTTCATTGTGCTCACCCCCAGTAGTCTAATTTTTATCCATCACCATCCATATGTGCTCCTTTGTCCCTTTTGCCCACCCCCAAACTCCCTTCCCCTCTGGTAACCACTAATCTATTCTCTTTATCCACGTTTTTATCATCTTCCACACATGAGTGAAATCAGACAGCATTTGTCTTTCTGTCTCTGGCTTATTTCACTTAACATCACACCCTCCAGGTCCATCCATGCTGTTGTAAATGGGACAATTTTGTCCTTTTTTAGTAGTATTCCATTGTTTATATATACCACATCTTTATCCATTCATGGGTAGAAGGGCACTTGGGTTGTTTCCACATCCTGGCTATTGTGAATAATGCTGCAGTGAACATAGGGGTGCATAAATCTCTTTGGATCTTTGACTTCAAGTTCTTTGGATAAACACCCAGTAGTGGGATAGCTGGATCCTATTCTGGGGGCCTGGAATTGGCCACGCCAAGATATGTCTCTTTGGCATGAGGAGTATTGGGCTGGTTGCTTTTGATAAACTGGGACAGGGAAGAAGGCTCTGAGGAGTGGAACTTGCTTGCCCTTTGTTAGGAGACATTTGCATTGTAAAGGAAATCTCTATCTGTAAAGGTGCCTCCCTCTCTGTACCAGGAAGAAGAAAGGGGATGACTTTATCTCTAGAAACTCTTAAGCAATACCAAAGGCAAGGACTTAAATCTGCATAATAATCTTATTCCTGTTTCTGGTAACCTCCTGTAACTGGCTCCCCCCACCCCCAACATCCTCCTTTGTCATTAGCTGAAGATGATAAAGATGATATTTAAGTTGGTGGTTTCGGCCATTTTGGCCGGTTGCTCAGCTTGCCTGGGCCTCTCCCATGTGTGCATTGACGGGTAAAGATGGCAAGCAGTGGGATGTGTTGGAATACATGAGGAAGCCATTTGGTGTAAACCTAATTTGGCTTGACCTTGTCTTTCCAAAAGGGCCTGACCGAGGCCGTTGAACATGTATTGTATATCTGCTTTAGCAATTCCCTATGGCAAGAACAAAGGCCCTTGAGATAAAGGTGCAACTTCCCTCCCCCTCCCAACATTGGTATTCCCTTAAGGATTAAGCATCTTTACTTAGGCTAGGAACTGATTGCTTCGCTCACCTGTGACCACCCAGCTTAAGACAATAGACTTGCCTCCTGCTACACACTCTGAGATAGCAGACCCACTACCCGCTGTGTCCATCATGCACTGTGCTGACAGGGCAATCTTGTGACTATTGTGGGAGAGACATTTCAATCATATGTGAAACATCCTGTTTGAGGGTATATAACCACTCCATGCACCCCGCTTCTTCGGTGCCCTTTCTTCCTTTGGGAAGAAAGGCCCCGGGCCATGGTCCTTATAAAGCTTTGTGTAATTTTCTCCTGCTATTCTGTCTCACGTGAATTTAATTCGTTCTCTGGCCAGACGAACCCAGAGAAGGTAGAGGAAATGTCTTCCTCCCCTACACTATGGTATTTCTATTTTTAATTTTTTGAGAAATCTCCATACTGTTCTTCGTGGTGGCTGCACCAGTTTGCATTCCCACCAGCAGTGTATGAGAGCGTTCCCTTTGCTCCTAAGCAGATCTACGCTCTGAGGCAGGCACTTCCCAGGCCTCCAGTGGGCTCTTTCTTGACACAGCGGCACAGATGGTGGTTGACCCTGGAGGGGCCCAAGAAGCCAGCGACATGCACCCAGAACAGCCGCCATGGAGGCGCTCGGTGATCAGCACTTTGTGCGGGACAGCACTCCCGTCGCGGGTTAATCTCAAGCAGAGACCGCTGGGGAGACTCCCTCCAGGACACTTCTCTTATGCATGTGTTAACATGTTTGTAAACTCATCTACAGGTTTTTCGGAGGGGAGGCAGTGGGAGGGTTAGAAATTACAAATAGAATCATTTGCTGTAATGCCGAAATGGCAAACGGTCGGCCCACACGTCTAAAAACTGTTGTGTAGCAGAAGCTTCTCCAGCCGTGGAGAAAGCGACTTGCAGGGGAGTCGTATCTACAAGGGCAAAGTGGAATCATTAAAAGAAAAGAAAAATCATATTTTCTTCTCCTATTTCTTGAGGTCTTGTCATTAGAGATTATGGCACTCCACAAGGATTTCTAGAAATTCTAAAGAGATCGGTTTGACATGTGATTACCAGCCCTGGACACGGCTAATTTAATTCCAAACAAACACCACAGACCCTTCGTGAACTTCAGGCATTAGTTATGCTACACTAACAGTTTGACAAAAGAGCCCTGATTTTCCTTTTTTTTTTTTTAATAAATCTAGAATAATTGGAACTATTGAATTGAAGATTGTTTATCCAAAAATGAGGTATAAAAAGAAGTACTGAAGTGAATGCGGGAAATACTCATTAAGGAACATTGAAATACTGTTCAGATATCTCTGCTAAAAACACATGTGCTGTTTATGGAATTTTCCCCGTTCTTCATTCTCTCGTACCATGAGGGTCTCCGAACTGAGGGCTGCATTTGCATGCTATTAGGGTCACAGGTCACATTCCTAGGGACCGAAAAAAATAAATCTGTCCAATTAGTAAATCCTATTTACACCGTAAGTTCTTTTTTATTCTTATGAGTTTGGAGCATGCCCACGGTGTTTGTCAAGTGAGGGCACTTTACATATTCTAAAATGAGAATAAAAAGTTACTAGGGAGATAACAGTATGATAAGCATTATATTTATGTAATAAAATTAATTCAGGAAAGCTGTTGCATTTATAACCCAGAAGAGGTTGTCCTTTTCAAGAGAGTTAAAATGGACTAAAATATACAGAAAAATTACTTGAAATCTTTCCAAACACATCTTTTATGTAACCCTAGAAACTATATTTAAACTAATGACATTTCTAAATGAACAAAAGGGTGAAATATACTTAGTGAATGCCAGATGTTCATCTTACTAAAACAAAAGCCCTGTAAGGTGTCAGAAATCACATTCAGATGAATGAATGTGTGTCTGGTATCTTCCATTTGCCCCGCCGGATCCACTTTCTTCCCTTTACCACCCTTATACTGGCCTTGTGAGGCTGATGTGCATGCACTGTGTTAATGGACTTCCTTGTCCCTAGGTTTTGGTTGGATTTGCCAGTGGGAAGCTCTGACAGAAGACTGGAGAAAGGAGGAAAGCATTTATGCCCTTTGCTCTCTTCCTGAACAGTTTCCACAGAAGGTTACAGTCCTTATTCTGGTGGCTCATCATATTAACTCCTTTTTCTAGGTTCTAATGGCCACTCCCTAACCTTGACCTAAAGATGAGAACTGCTCTCATGTTATTTCACCGTCCTTTGTGTTCCCACATCTTTGTAGGTAATCCCCTCATTATACCTTCTTTGAATTGTCCAATTTGTTTTCGTCATCTGTTTCCTGTTGGGACACAGAATGATTAAATTTGGAAGACAGATCTTGTCCCTGGAGCCTTCTTATGGGCTCTAGGTCCACTTGGCACATAATAAGACATTAAGAATGAATTGTCAGGGAAATACAGAGTGTGGGAATTATATTCTTATCATGTGCCAGACACTATGAAAGATCTTTAAAATGCAAAGCTGTGCTTCCAGTGCAGAGGCATTTATCCACTCGAATACCTGAAAGGTGAAAAGTTTGGTTGGATTGAGAAATGATGCTCTTAGAAACTTTCTCTCATCTTTGGGAAATATTGCTTGTGAAGCTCTGGCCAATCTGAGAGACTGATGGAAGCTCTCTTCTCTTGGACATTTATTCATTCACCAACCATTTACTGCTCATGCATTATATGTAAAATATCATGCTAGGTGTGCAAGTTTACAGTTGGAAAAGTGCTGTACAATTATGGTCTCACCTTAGTGTTGCAAAAATCCTCCCCATTTAACAAATGGAACAATTGGGGTATCAAAGAAGTCATATATTTTAACCTTAACTAATGTCACAAAAGTAGTAATTGGTAGAATGAGGACTTGAACATAGATATTCTGACTCAAAGTTTCATAGATTTCCACCACAATGCATATGAATGAAACAAATATCCTCCTTTAGTCTGTTAAGAGAAACAGAACAAACGCACACATCTAATATTCAAATTAGGGTGGATAAGTACGAAAGCAGAATTACAGATAAAATGCATTCACATTTAGGAAATGTAGAGAGCACTTCTGGTGAAGCTTCTCTTAGGTGTCTTGGAAAAGGTGATTAAGTCCGTTTAGCCCTAGAAGATCCATGGAAAAGGTAAGGGCTCAGATCATGGAGGACCTTGGAATGCTAAGCTGAGGAACTTGAAATATATTCCCTAGTCAATATGTATCTTTTAAAAGTGTTTGACCAAGACTGTGAACGACATCAGTGAGTAATCAGTTGAGGTTTATGAAAATTAACTTGGCAGAACTTCATAGAACAGATTGAAGATTAGAAAAAGAAAAGAAATGAAGGCAGACTAGGTAGAAAGTTAATAAGTAAAAAGTAACAAAGATTATTGATAAGGGGACAAAGGGAATAAATAAAAAAACTTGCAGGGACAGAAATAAAATGACTCAATGACTAGTCGGATTTTAGGACATAGGGAAGAAGTTAAGAATGCTTCAAGTTTTGACCTTGAGTTAATGGCAAGATAATGCTTCCGGGAGCAGAAAAAAAGAAAGGTTAATTTGCTTGAGGGAGAGAGAGGCAGGAAAGAATAAGAGCTTAGTTCTAGACATGTTAATTTTGACACTGTAAGGTAGGACTTGCAGATAATATTGAAAATGTGTAAATGAAGCCCAAAGTCAAGTTGATTGGAGTCATCTGTATGATTATTTAGTAGATATCCTGTTTTCACTTGTAGAACATGGGTGAACCTGGATTGGAGGGATGGTGGGTGGAGTGGAGTCGGGTAGGGAGTGTGGCCCAAGAGGGAGTACTGCCAAGATAGGATATTCTTGGAGATGGAGTCGACCTGGGACATGTGTTTATGCAAACCTTTTCTGGCATAGTGTCATCAAGGTAGTGTCAGAATATAGTGCATAGTGACAAGTTTAATGATTAAAAAAAAAAAGCAACAAATTTGCAAGCCAAGCAGGAAGAGAAAAAGATGCATACATTGTAAAAAATCCTGTTTAAAGAGTTACTTAGTAACAGGCCATGGATAATGAGTACTGGACTTTTCCTTTTATGTTTTACCTGATGAATATTGTGAAGAATGGGATAGTTGCTGAAAACCTCGGTGAATGAGGATGATAATGTAAAAAGAAGAGGATGGAGAACAAAAGTTTGGAAGATGCCTATGTTGGAGTGTGGGGTACGGTGGAGGAGGAGAAATTAAGAGAATTAGAAAAGGGGGAGCGTAAGATGCAGTTACAACTGAGGAAGTAAAAGTTTTTCAGGATAAAGAAATAGTCACGCTCCTGTGATGATGACCGAGGGAAGGCCATTGGAATAATTATGATATTGAAAACTTTTGAGAATGGGTTTTCATCACACTGTTGAACTGGAAGCCAGAAGGTGCAGAGTTAAGGCAGCATGATATGATGTAAAGGGCAGGAGTTTTGAAGTGTGACAGACCTGAATTGGAATCCCAGTTCTGTCATTTTCCAGCTGTGTCAATTTGGCACAGTTACTTAAGAATATTCTTAGTTTCTTAAGCTGTAAAATATAATTCCCACTCCTATGTTTCTTATAAGGATTCAGTGAGGCAGGCGAAATTGCTTAGTAGAATGCCTAGAACATAGCAGACTCTTAATTAAATTCATTCATTTAAGAAAATATTAATGGTAAGGAAGAAGCAAAAAAAAAAAAAAAGGAATGTGATAATCTTTTGAAAAGTTTCATGGTGAAAGGACCTGAGAAATTTGTAGGGAAGATTTTTTAGGATAGTTAGAATGTTAGAACGATGTTTGGTGATAGGGGAGAGGGGCCAAGATGGGGTAGAGAAAGTGAGGAGTTAAGAATGAAAGGAGTAAGTGATGCAGCAAGAGCTTGGATGACAAAAGATCAAGGATTTAGGATCAAGTGCACAGGAGGAAGAGCTAGTCTTCTAAAAGATTAAAAAGAAAAGAAAGAGCTAGTTTTTCTAAAAGAAAGGAATGTACACTTCTTTGCAGACTATTTGGAAGGAGAAGAAAATAAATATATTTTTAAGAGCAGAGTAAGAAAGCTGGAGAAGCTCTGTTTGAAAGCATGTGTCTTAGTGAAAGGACAAAGTCATTTACTAAGTGAAGGAATGATGAAGAAGGAAAACTTAACAACAGTAGAAAAATTTGAAAGCTTATCATGGAGAAGCCTATAGGAGTCAATCAAAAAGAATAAATTGATTACTCATCAGGAGTGAGAGACCAGTGACTGCTTTAGAGTTGAGATAAGTTTCATTAGAATCTAGGAAGCATTAGACTGGGAATCCATTCTTTAAGAATAGTAGTATAGCCTAAGAAGGTGCTGAAATTATCCAAGTAAAAGGGCCAGAATCTAAGAGATATGTCATGATGAGAAGATTGAGGAGAATGTGAGATAAATCAATAACACGGCTGAAAATGGGCTGAGTGGCAGTGACCTGGAAGTACTTTTCATAGTGAGTCACTAAATCCAATCAGTTATGGAAAGGGGCCTTCATTAATATCCAGAGAGTCCAATTGAAGCCTTGTTTGATCATCCCAGACATGCGTGATATGTAGAAGGGAGTAGTTGGGTCCTGTACACTGTGATAAAGGTTCAAACAAAGAAGGAAAGCTGAAGCCTGCTCCAATATCAAGATGAGCCTGAGGCTAGAACAGCAGGGACTCACCATGCCAAAGGGGATAGTTGGGGGATGTTTGGTCCCTCGTGGATTTCTGTTTGAGTAGAACGTTACATGGTCATTGGACTGGCTCCTTGGACCAGCCCCCGCCAGGGGTAGGGCAGAAAGTCTTTGACAGAAGATCATGTAAAATTGAAAGAAATATATGACTTTTGAAGAACTTGATATTTTAAAACTTTTTGAAGGAGAAATCTCTCTCCATTTGGAGTGGGAAAAGAGTAACAAGGTTCATCAGAACAGGAGGTGGCCAATGGCAGCTTCAAAATGGAATCACCTGCCTTAGAGTGAAGAGTCACAACATCAGCCCTGGGGATCTGCAGTGGAATACAGGGTTCCTAAGGGGACAGCACGTTTGATGGTTTACAATATCTTAAGTCCAATTAAACCTGCCATGCTTCATTTCTCTATTATCCTTGTTTATTTGTTCTTTCATTTATTCATTCATTAAGTACCTACCATATGACAGGCAATAATGGACTAGATACTTGGAATAGACAAGGTCCCCATTCTGATGGAGCTTACATTCCAGTTGGGAATGGGATCGAGGTTGGAGGGGGGAAGGAACACTGGAATATTGGAAAATACTATGGTGATTCCTCAGGATCTGAAGCATTTTGTACGTGTGTATGCGCCTAGGCATGTGTGTATGGACGTGTATTCACAGTGAAGCCCTAAGTGGGCGTAGGGGAGTGTGTGTGTGTGTATGTGAAAAGTACAGAGAGGATGTAGTTACTGTAGGTTTTCCTGGCTATGTCAGCCTCTATATAAAGAAATTAACTATCAAATAATATGACTGTGGGAATGCTTTTGGGATTGTGTAGCATAAGTTAATGAAATGCCTTTTTTGTTTGTTTTGTATTGTTTTAAGTTTGGTTTGTTGCCTATCAAAGAAAAAATTTGATATTCAATATTGCCAAGATTACTGTGGTGTGCTAGACACTCTCTTAACTACTGGAGGGATTATAAATTGTTAAATCTTTCTGGAACACAATTTAACAATATATATTAAGAGCATTAATAAAAAAAGCATTAATATGTTCATATCTTTTCGATATGCAATTTTATGGAATTTATCTTAAGGGAAATAATCCACAATGTGGGCAAAGCTTTATGCATATAGATACTCACTACAGCCTAATTAATAACAGAAATAGCATGCTAAAGCTTTAAATTATATATGAATAGAGAAATGGTTGTCTTGTTATGGTGCATGAAAAGTATGAATATCACATAAATTATTAAAATTATGTGCTCAAGGAGTTTTGATGACATGGGAAAATATTTATGATATATAAAGTTTTGCAAAAAAGAACAGGATATAATTTTTATATGCTGTCTATTCTTAATATTTAAAACAGTTCCATAAAATTCAATGGAAGGAAATAGGTCAAAATGCTTTATACTTTAAGCGTTTTGAATGATTCGTACATGTGACTTTTAT
Organism: Equus asinus; assembly: GCF_041296235.1. Lineage (NCBI taxonomy): Eukaryota > Metazoa > Chordata > Mammalia > Perissodactyla > Equidae > Equus > Equus asinus. The sequence continues at coordinate 29,827,459 of NC_091811.1, read as the reverse complement.
ATCCATTAACACCAATAAATATTATACTAAAAACCCTGTGTTAGAGTGGGAACTAAATGCCTCTGGGATTGTCCCATAAACCATTAAGTGTTATTCTGAAATGATCTGGAAAATCAGCACTTGCATATACAACCATAATATAAATCCAAATTTTTGCTAAAGATTTTTGTCAAATTGGTATATTTTAGTGCTGTGAGAGCAATTTTCTTTGCTGCTTATTTTTTAGATATTTTTTTCTTACCTTTTAACATGACAGATGAAAGCCTAGCCTTTGTCTGTCCATAGTGAATCCAATGAAGTAGTAGAAATGGACTTTACAGGTCAATAGTTTATAAAACATGATTTTAATTAAGTAAATAGGAAGCAGAGATGTGTTACTTTAAGATTAGGGCAATATTTTTCAAAATGAGGCCCTGGGACCTCCTGCATCAGAGTAATGGCTGACGATAATTATTCAAAATGTAGATTTCCCAACCTACTAAATCAGAATTTGAGGATGGGTACCAGGAGTTTGTATTTTTAAAGATACACCCTAGGTAATTCAGAGATTCTCTAAGAACCACCAGTTGGCGTGGTGAGTTTTGAGGTTTAGAAATTCTTGCATAGGATCTCGTCTGCCCCGATGTCTATTAAGTAGAATTAGACATTTTCTCAATTGCATGGATCTAAAATACAAAGTACTTTGCTTCCCAGATTATCGGAATCGGGGGGTGGGGGCTATCTACTGTCATTCTGCAATCTTATTAGAGAGGTTTAGGTTTGGAACTGAGAGCAGACACAAGCGGTCAGTAACATTGCTGGCAATAGTGCTAGGGTGATTATATAGGCAATTTGTCTTGGCTAGAAAGCAGTAATCCACCAGTTCCAGTTCTTTTGGGGTATCCTTTAGGTGAAATTCTTGCTTAAATCATTGTATAGTAGAGTTGACAACTTTTAATGAAACAGGCCTCCATGTAGAACTGTAATACTTTAAAGGTTAGGAGCACAAGTGCTGGAGCCAGACATATCTGTCTCCTACTGTGGGCCTGGATGAATTAAACAACTTGAAATCTTATATTCTCCCCATGTAAAACGGGGATACTACTGTTACCAGCCTAATGATGAAAAATGGTGTGTCAATCATTTAGCACAGAGCCTGGCATGAAGCACTTGTAAAAGCTTATAGTGATGACTTCACAGGAGCTCGACTATATAAGCTTGGGAGGTCTGGCTTCTCCAGTAGATTTTTTGAAGACCATGTCAGTTATTAGAGAAGCCCAGGGATTTGAGTAATCCCAAATTCTTGTGGTGGGGGTGTATGGCAGTGGATCCAAGTTTACAAATAGTCCTTCATCTACGCTAGATCTTTGATATCTGTTGGTTTCATGGAACACCCAACCCTAATGTTACCTACTGAAATCCACCCTCTTGGAGTTAGTGTAAGACTGAATTGAATAACGCAAAGTGTGTGAAGCATCATCTGCAGACTTTCATTTGTATACCTTCTCCAAGTCCAAAGAAAGTCAAAAGTCATTCCTACACACACAGACCACACAGAGCCCTAACCCTGACCACCTCTACAATACTTCTGGGGTTTGTTAGTGCCCTTGAGTCTGACTTCTAGTGACCCTGGGTACAGCAGAGCAGAACCCTGCCCAGTCTGTTGGTGTCATCCTCTCACCTTCTGTTGCTATATTAGATAGTGCTCTACTGCTATTCATAGGGTTTTCATGGTCAATTTTTTGGAAGTGGGTGGCCAGGTCCTTCTTCTTAGTCTGTCTAGTCTGGAAGCTCCACTGAAACCTGTCCATCATGGGTGAACTTGCTGGTATTTGAAATACCGGTGGCATAGCTTTCAGCACCACAGCAACACACAGCCGCCACAGTATGACAACCAACAGATGGAGGGTATGGTTCCCTGACCAGGAAATGAACCCGGACTGTGGCAGTGAGAGCACTGAATCTTAACCACTAGACCACAGGTCTGGCTACTTCAAGGGTGCCACATTTTATAAAGCTATTTTAGGTTCTAATAAATGCGTCTGGCTTTATGAAGATCACTACCATGAAACACATTTCCATCACCTTTTTTATGCCTTATTGGCAAATATTCCCTGAGTAGAATTACTTGCTACACTCTTCCCTAATTTAAACTTGCGTTTTCAAGTTCTAGGTCTCTCTAGTGGCTTCTCAACGTTAGGAAAATAACCACTCCCCAGAAATACAACTAAATGAGGTCAAGACAATTACCAGGAGCAAATCGTTTATATTATGCAGTTGCATAACACACTTTTTGAATAAATGACATATCCTAGTTCAGGATACATCACCAGATTCAAGTCAGAGAGTATCCGCTGCCAGTCGATAAGAGTGCGGGTCACTGGAAGATCTCTTCGTAGAATTTTTCTCAGGACGTCATTCGATAGCTCCTGTAATTCTTCAGATACTGCAGCTTGAAATTTACTTTCTTGCTCTTCCACAAGCCTTGAAAAATGTATAGCCAGTTGAGCTTGGTTAACTATTTCCAAGCTTTCTTTCAGGTCCTTGGAGATGACAATATGTAAGTTGACATACTGGAAGAAGTGAGCTTGCACAAAAATTCTTCCTGTCACTTGGGTTAGAAATGGATGTATCTGGAAAATCCACTTAGATTGCCAAAGGCCATTCCAGCAATCTGTTCCATAATTGTGATTCTCAATGCAAGCTATCAAGAACTCCTTACTTTTCACAGTTTTTCTCAGCACGTTGCAATTTCCTTGTGGATAGTGCTCATGCACATACAGCTTTAAGGCGCACAGGACAACATTTCTCAGGTATTCCGTCTCATTCCGAAAGATACCATGACTTTGGATGTCTTTTAACTGGTTTTGAAGCAGATTGAATCTGAAAGAAAGTTTGCTTTGATAGTCAAAAAATCGGTAGTCGCCCACTACATTGTGATGAGACAAGAGGACTGGATTTCCATCGATGAAGAGTGGTACAGAATATTTTTGGCAGTGCTGGTGGCCTGCACACTCACCTTGATAGTGCATAAGTTTTTCATCACGGACAAGCAGACAGAGATCATCAAAGGCATTTAAAAATTCCCCTGGAGGAGCCTGTATTAACAGTCTGCGAACTACTCTTTCTTTCTCTTTCCTACTCAGAATCTTAAGTGACATGTTTGGTTGCAGCAGAAGCAAAGCTTCTGAAATAAATAGTGTTCAAAGGATGAGAAAACATTCCATGAGACACCTTTCCCATCAAGGTGTTAAACGTTCAAGCTTAAGATTACTGTGTCTAGCCATGAAAACTAGTTGTCTGGCAGGCTCTGAGTCTCCTGATGAAGTCATAAAGAAGCTTTCTCTATGAAGTGTGGAACTTTCAATGATATCACAATGGGTGTTCAGACCAAAAGAAAAATATGACGGTCACCTGACAGCGTGGTGCCCAGCCAACCAGCTATGTGCATTTTGAAGATTTTAAGAACTTAGCTTCCTGAACAGCCTTCTTCAAAAGTGGTGTGTCCATGTGTGCTTTATATGTTGTGAGAGATCTAGAGAGGCAGCCCAGAGTTTCTAGAGAGTCTATGGCAGCACTTTGGACCTTGAGGGGCCATGGTGGCATTGATTTGTACTCAGACCCTCAGAATGGCTGCCTAGCTGCCCCAAACCCACTGGAAGTATGTTATGCTGAAAGGTTTGAGGGGTTTAAACAAAATAGCAAAAATAGGATGAGATATGATGGCAGTTTATGGAAAAAATGCCAGACAGCAAGGGATGCTGCACTTATAAGCATTGTAGGTTTGAAGATGGTCAGAATATAAACAATAAGCCTGAAAGTTTCAAGGGCGGTAGAGCACAGGGACCGTATCTTGCGTGTGGTTTCTATGGGATTTAAATTCGAGCTAACTCCAAAGAACAAAGACAACAAACAACCTGTGTGTTCTCTGCTTTCTCTCTAGAAAAGCAACAGCTGATGACGATCAAGAAATTCCCTTCCTACAAAGGGGTAGAGTTAATTACATTTGGAACCCATGACAACACCGAAAGAGGAGAGACTTCTAAGCAAGGAGAAACGGAACAGCAGGTCATGAAAATATGGAGAACAAATATCCACTCAGAAAGCCTTTCTATTCCTCTTCTTCTTTTTTTGATTTAGCTCCTTCTCTTGCGTCTCTTCTCAACTTTTCTTTTGAGGAGTGCTAAACTTAAGTTTCTCTCATTTAAGTATAAACGGCTTCCTTCTATATCTGTCCTGAGGTTTTCTGAGTTTTCCTGGCTTCCTGTGTCTTTTTCTTATATGAACATGAGCTTTGCCCTATTAAGTCATAGCCATTCAATTTAAGGGCTTCTCGTTAGTTCTAGCAATCTGACATCGAGTGGATTTTTGAAGAATTTTTACCAGTACTTTTCATAATTTCATAATATTGTCATATTAATTCTTCTCAACCTCCATTTTTAAAACTGAAGTGTCCTAATTTTTGTAGTTTATCTGTATATAATATGTAACCTTGATTATTTTAGTTTTCTCTCTCATGCCCAGTGTTTGCTCACCATGGCATTTTTAACCCTTTTTGATGGTGCTTAAAATGTTGCTTTTATGGTCACGTGTATAGCTGGACATTTGGTTAATGGAGTGGTAGTAATATCAGACAATAAATAGGTTACTATGTATTGAGCACTCACCAACAGAAGCTGTGTTCAATGATATATTATGAACTCATTCAATGCTCTCATCTTTACCAGGTATTAATTTGCCCACTTTTCAGATAAGGAAACTGAAGCTGAGAAATCTTAAGTGACAGGGAGATAAGTCCACCTACCTCCCAATTCCAGGCCTTCAGGCAATAGACTATATTTCCCAAGTAATAACTTGAGTTCTCAACGTTGGTTGTTATTCTTTTCCTGTAGTTTCTATTGTGTTACTCTTTTTCATACCTTTATTACAGATTGGTACTTACTTAATCTTGTTTTAGACACTATTTATCACAGAACTGTCTCTTCATTTAAGCACGAGATAGACTTTCCTTTAAAAATAAAAACATTAAGCTGAAGAGAGATCAAATATTTCTTTAGGTATATTAAATACTAATAACTTTCTGTGAGAATTTCCTTAACTGCTTTTTTTGTGCTCATACGTGGTTTTTGTCGATGATTCGGGATGACTTTAGAGGTGGAAAGATTAACCTAGAAAAAACTCAGAAATTACTTGGAAAATTAAATATTCGGTGCAATTATATTCATGTGAAAAGTATTTTTAAGGTGAGATGATATCCGCCCCCTGCCTGTCCCACCCTTGGAAGGACTTACTCCCATAGAGGGAAATGTCGATAGCTACTTGGATGCTCTCTGCAGAAAATACATATGAAAAATTAGTCTTTTAAGAATTAAATGGGGGGCTGACCCAGTGGCCAAGTGGTTAAGTTCTCATACTCAGTTTCAGTGGCCTGGGATTTCGCCAGTTCGGATCCTGGGCGCGGACATGGCACCACTAATCAGGCCATGCTGAGGCGGAGTCCTACATAGCACAACCTAAAGGACCACAAGTAGAACATACAACTATGTACTGGGGGGTCTTTGGGGAGAAGAAGAAGAAGAACAAAAAAGAAGATTGGCAACTAATGTTAGCTCAGGTGCCAATCCTTAGGGAAAAAAAAGAATTAGAGGCTTTAACTATGCTAAACAAACTTATAATCAAGATGGAGAGAATTTAGGGAGGAAGTGAAATGAGCTGTTGATAAAATTTGAAATAATACTAGGTTATTAGTTTAGAACAGTCTGCTGAGTATCCAGGAATTTTCACATCAAATTAGAACTGGTCACACTTAGATCAAAATCATATAAATGATGAAATGGTGAATGGATTGGATGTTAGCGATTTATAGAAGGAATGGGTAATCTTGAGAAAAATTGTATTTTACTCATCTCAAAGTAGAAAATCATGCCAAAAGTTCTTTATTTAAAGAAGAGCTAATAGGAAGGGAACCTGGCTCAATTCTGCCCTAGAGGACAGAGGGAAAGATCATGAATAAAACAAGAAAAAGCCACGTGTTTAGCTGGATTTTGGACTAGGAAGATGACAAATTTCTTGGCAAATCAGGCAAGAATACTAGACTGGCCAATTTAGATAGTAAGGAAGCTAGAGATCCTGAATATAATTTTGTTTTTTGAAAATGAGTAGCCAGATAACACAATCTGTGTTGAAATTGTTACCACTAACACAAACTAGGAAGCTTGTGTTACCTTACTTGCAGGCTAACCAGTTACCCTGATAGATTTCGTGGATGTTGGCAGAGGCAGGTTTCCAGTTCAGAAGGGAAAGACAGCTTGTTACTCATAAAAATAGCAATTGCCAGAGTATTAGCATTTTGATGCCATTTCTCCAAGCCCCACTTTCCAAAGTGTGCTGTAAGGAGGGCTAGGTGACACGTGCACAAGCAGCGGTTACATTACCGGAGAGCGACCTCAAGCTTAAGGAATCCAGATCTTTTATTGGCATAAGCCTGTCTGATCTTTGCCGTGGCCAGTGTCCTTATCATTATCATAGACAGTGAGCAAACCTTCTTCTCTGGAGGGAGGTACTATCTCCTCATTAGGCAAACATCCTTGAAAAGCTAGTCCTGAAGAAAGGCATTGGTGCCTCTTCAGAAATGTGCAGAAACGTAAGAGACCGTGGAGAATTGCCTCCCAACAAGCACTCTTCTCGATAAGATTTAACCCCCTCACGTTTACAAACCACAAAGAGGAAGTTCAAAAAAGAAAAGCGGTGCTTCTCAGGAGACTGCAGTAAAAGGCAGACATTTCAGAGCTGTTTCTATGAATTCAAGTAGCGGATGCTGCCATCAGCTATCAGAATTTTCTTCAGTTCATGTCTAATGTCACACCTGAAGAACACAAGTTTTTGTGAAAGACCTTTACATACAGAATTTTCCCCCACTGGTATCGCCCAAAGGGAGAAACAGCTATGTGCTTTCTAGTTTAATAAAATTCACGGTCAACACAATATATAGATAGACATAAATTAAATCTGTATCAAATGTGAAATATTGTGAATCTTATTCAGTGATTGTCAGGTTGCTTTGAGTTATCTGCATGATAGAGATATCTGTTTAAAATGCACTTGAGTAAAATGCATGCCATATTTAAAATGCTCCACAGTTAGAATAAGTGAAGAAATAGCTCATTAATTGAAATTTACGATTACTTGGACATAGCAGGGTCAAAGGTCTACTCCATTTAGCAAAACCTTTTTGGAGTGGCTATGAAAATAATGTTAATTATAAAAATTAGAGGCACAGAGGTTGCTTAGAATACTTCAAAAACCTCTTTAAAATGACCTCAAATACTTTGAAGCATATATTACATATAAACAAGGCTGACGATCATGATAAACCATTTTTATATACTAAAATATTTCCGCTAGGCCCTCTAGTAGATAACACTTTGTTGCCTTAGGCTAAATTTCTGTATGTGCATTAAAATGTTGGTTAAATAAAATACTTAGGGAAGGTGTATTGGTCAACTGAATTTTCTGGCTAGCTGAAGATTAAGCTTCTAAAACATCCTAATCTTTTACCTCAACTTTGTTGCTAATCTTTCCACATTTCCTGGATCTACTTTTTAGCCAGAATAAATAAAATGAATCACAACGAATCTTATTTTGGTGACCAAAATCTTCCAGTGTCGCAGGGCTGTTGTTATTGGCAAGCTCAAATGGGCATGGAGACTCTTCACTCTACGAGATCCTAGCTGTGTAGTGCTTGGCAAGTCAGAAATCTCTCTGAGCAAACGTCTTAATCTGCAGGATGGGGATACTAATATAGTTGTCTTGCAGAATTGTTCTGGATATTAAATAAGATACTATTTGTGAATGTATGTAGTACCAGTCTTGGCAAAAGTAGGCATCAATAAGCATTAGTTGAAGCCACATCAATCACAATTGTTCAAAAAAATATAGAAAATTGCATTACAGTTATTTATTTCTTAAGAAGCTGACATAAATTCTGACATGAATTTATTTTCTTACAAGGTAAATGTTTTATTATGAAATTTGAAGAAAGAACACATAACTTTATAGCCATGGCAAAATATTTTAAACTTTATATTACAAAATTAATTATTGTCATGAGTTGAGTAGCAATTCTCTGATTTTTTTAATCCCTTTATTAAAAAATATTTATTTCATTTATTATCTTTAATCTGTAACATGTAAGATATTTTGTAGCAAATATTATGTGTCATTTCAATATACATAGCTAGTCTTAGATCACACTCTAATTGTTTGTTGAGTATGAAATAGTATACTTTTTCATTTCAAGAATTTGTATATATATATATATATATATATATATTTTTTTTTTTGCTGAGGAAGATTTGCACTGAGCTAACATCTGTGGCCAATCTGCCTCTTTTTGCTTGAAGAAGATTGTCGCTGAGCTAACATCTGTGCCAATCTTCCTCTATTTTGTATGTGGGTTGCTGCCACAGCTTGGCCTCTGACGAGTGGTGTAGGTTTGCATCCAGGATCCGAACCCGGGCTGCCAAAGCAGAGCATGCCAAACTTAACCACTAGGCAATGGGGCCAGCTCCAAGAATTTATATTCTTATAGGACTTACTTGAAATCTTCAAATTCTCTATGTAGTTCACAATCATTATTAATCCTACAGTATGTGCATAGCACTCTGTTAGAAACTGTGCATTGTAAAAAGCGAATAAAGTGTTGTCTCTCTCATAAGGAGGAAAAGAAATGTAGAAATTGCAATTTTATAAGCGGATTATAATAAATCTCATAGGTAATTCTAACAGAGAATTTGAGAAGACAGAGACTCTAACTTGGGCTTTTATGAAAGATGCCATGGTGGCTTTCTTGCTGGGCCTAGAGGAAGGAGAAGCCATATATACAGAGTACAGTGCAAGAAGTGCTTGGGGAATAAAAGGTAATCCCTCATGACCTGAGTAGACAATGCATGAAGGTGAGACATAGCTGCAGATGCCAGTTATGACCAGGTGATAGAAATCCTGAAGGGTAGGCCTTGGAATTTGGATTTACTTTTGTAGGCAACAGGTAGCCATTGAAATTTTTTGAGTAGGGAAATATTGCATATTTTAGGATAAATCTGGCAGCAGTGTAGAATGGGTTGGAAGTTAAAAGGCAGAGGAATGAGGTAGAATATTTCTCTGTTGCCTCTGCCCTACAAATCTGCAACTTGGGTCAATTCAGCCACTTATATTTTCGTTTGGGTGTTCCTTTAGTTTCTGATTTCCTACCTTAGTTGGTCCTCCACAGTCTAAGCTTATTTTTAATCTTATCTGAAATAGCACCATATCGTCTTCTAAATGTTACTTTCTCTCTTTTAGCAGATAAACAGAAAGAAACCTTTACATTTCTTTCTGCACTTCTTCAATGATCCATTGCAATAACATTTGCCTTCACAACTATCTCGAACTCCTCTTCATTTCTAAAATGCTAAATCCAATGGTTAGCCTCTCTGTACATTTTATTTGTCTTTCTTTTTTTTAAGCTTCCACCTATTTTAACTTTTATGACATCACTCTCTTCTAGTTTTCTTTTAAAATTTCTGATCATTCCTTTTACGTCTATCCTGCCATCATCCCTTCTACTACTCTCCTCTTAAAGTTGAGTTCTTCATTTTCTTTTTTTCTACTTTACAAACTCTTCCTGAGCAATCTTGTTGACTCTCTTTCTTTTTTCTCCCAGTTCTATTGAGGTATAATTGAGATATAACATTGTATTAATTTTAGGAGTACAACATGATGATTTGATATATGTATATGTTGTGAAATGATCATCACAATAAGTTTAGTAAACATCCATCGCCTCATATAGTTACAATTTTTTTTCTTGTAATGAGAACTTTTAAGACCACTCTTTTAGCAACTTTCGAGTATACAATGCCGTATTGTTAACTTTAGTCACCAGGCTGTACATTACATCTTCAGAGCTTATCACGTAACTGGAAGTTTGTACCTTTTGACAATCTTCACCCATTTCCCCCACCCCCACCCCTTGCCTCTGACAACTACCAATCTGTTCTTTGTATCTGTGCATTTGTTTTTTTTAGGTTCCACAAATAAGTGAGATCATACAGTATTTGTCTTTCTCTGTCTGACTTATTTCACTTGACATAATGCCCTCAAGGTCCACCCATGATGTCACAAACTACAGAAATTTCTTCTTTTTTTATGGCTGAATAATACACATCTTCTTTATCCACCTATCTATTGATGGACCCGTGGGTTGTTTCCATGCCTTGGCTGTTGTAAATAATGCTGCAATGAATATGGGGGTGCAGATATCTCTTGAAGATAACAATTTCATTTCCTTCAAATAAATACCAAGAAGTGGAATTGTTGGATGATATGGTAGTTCCATTTTTAATTTTTTAAGGAAACTGCATATTGTTTATGACCATTATTCGAACTCTTTATCAGGTAAATCACTTGTCTCTGTTTCTTTAAGGTCTATTTTGGGGATTTTATCTTGTTATTTTTTTTGGAACACATTCCTTTGTTTCTTCATTGTCTTTTGCTCTCTGTGTTGGTTTCTGTGAGTTTGATGGGGAAGGCCACATCTCCCAGTCTTGAAGGAGAGGCCTTATGTAGGAGATGAATTTTATCATTGAGCCGCACCACATCCTAGCTCTTGTCTTTCAACCTTTGTGATTGTCAAAGCAGCCTACTTTATTCTTAGTGCCTCCCAGTCTTTGAGAGGGTGCCAAGGCCTATCAGTGTCCCAAGGGGGAGGATCTCAGTCAGCACCTACATGCAGGCCTTTGGAAGCCGGAACCTCAGGCAGCAGCTTGGAAAGTATGCAAATAGACTTCTCTCAGGGAAAGACTAGGAGATGAGTGTGTCTGTCCACCCCCTCTGCAGGAGCCCCAGGGGGGCCGCCAGCCAAGGACTTTCTGTTTGTCACAGGTCTGCTGAACCTGTGAGCACACGTTCCACTGGCCAACGGAGCCAGGCTATCAAGGGCTGTGTCCTCTGGGCAGCAGCTTGTGCGCACAAGCTCCCTCCAGGGAGACTCCACCAACCCAGAGCGAGGCAGAGGGACAGCACGAAGTCTCTGGAGAGAACTGTACTTAGCCCCTAGTTGTGTGTTAACCCTGAAGTCTGACTCTAGCTGCAGCCTCCAAGATACGCAAATAGGCCTTCTTGTGATAAAGACTGGGAGCTGGGTGCCTCTGCTGTCTCTGTGCTGAGCTGTTGGGGCACAGCCAATCAAGAACTGTTTCCTCGTTTGTAAGAGTCCTGTGGGACCCACAAACACAAACTCCATTTACCACCAGAGCCAGGCAACCAAGGGGTTCACCCCAAGCGGCAGCTGCAAAAGCTGGGGCACCTGATATATGCACAGGCTTCTTTCAGGGAGATGCTGATGATCGGAGTGAGGCAGACAGAGAGCGTGAAGATGGCATCCACTAGCCTCCCCGCTCTCTGGGGAGGATTTCAGTAGGCCCCTAGATCTGTGTTGAATTAGAAGCGTGACTCTCAGGCTACAGTTTTAAGATAACCAAATAAGCCTCTTTCAGGGAAAAACTAGATGTTTCAGTCTGCTGCGTCTATGCTGAGTGCTGGGAGCATAGCCACAACACGTCCTCCTGAACCATTAAGAACTCTTTGTTTACTCTAATGTTGTGGATTTTGTGGATGCAAGCCCCAGGTGGCTTTCAGAGCTAGGTGTTTTGGGGTCCTGTCTCTCAGGTGAAAGTCTTTAAAGTTGGGGCACTAGATGTTGGGTCCAAATCCTTTCCTCCTCAGGGAGAAGATGGGATTTGTGAGTTCCCTCCCCATTATATGGCACCATGCTGAGGGTGAAGTGTATGGAGAGATGGTGTCTCAGCCTCTCCTACCCATTTCCTCTGGGTGTTTTCTCATTTGCCTGATATGTAGGATTTGCTCAGCTAGTCTCTGGATTTCCTTCAGAGGGAATTGTTCCATATGTAGCTGCGGGTTTGGTGTGTTCGTGTGAGAAGGTGAGTTCCAGAGTCTCCTATGTCACCAGCTTATTGACTTTCAGTGGCTTCATTTACTACTTTATTGGGAACAGATGTCAAGTTTTCTATCCTAAACGACAGAGCCATATGCATGGTAGCATTTGTTCATCAAATGCCATATTCTAGGCACCTTATTAGGTTTTTGTATATATTATCTTAAACATTCAAGGAAGTCATTATTAGCCTCTTTTTACACATAAGGATATTGAGGATAAGAAGGTCAATATAATTTGTTCATATCTCATACCACTATAGGGACCCATGTCTGGGTCTGTCTGACTCCAAAATCCTTCTTGCATTTTCTTCTATAATATTCCAATCCCCCTTTCC